>NW_027328736.1:1617857-1941428 GCF_048564905.1 Vicugna pacos | reverse complement strand
TATTCAGTATTCTGTATTCTATATTCAAAACTCTGTGTTTTGAATTCCATGTTCTAAATTCTCGGTTCTGTATTCTGTTTTCCATATTCTTCATTCTGTGTTGTACATTCTATATTCTGTATACTATATTTTGCATTCCGTATTCTATATTCTATATTCTGTGTTCTATATTCTATATTCTGTTTCCTATATTCTATATTCTAAATTCTATATTCAGAATTCCATATTCTATATTCTATACTCTGTGTTCTATATTCTACATTCTAAATTCTATATTCAGTATTCCGTATTCTATATTCTATACTCTGTGTTCTACATTCTATATTGTAAATTGTATATTTAGTATTCTGTATTCTATATTCTAAATTCTGTGTTCTGCATTCCATGTTCTAAATTCTGGGATCTCTATTCTCTATTCTATATTCTTTATTCTGTGTTCTATATTATACATTCTAAATTCTATATTCAGTATTCCGTATTCTATATTCTATATTCTGGGTTCTGCATTCCATGTTCTAAAATCTATATTCAGTATTCTGTATTCTACAGTCTTAATTCTGGGTTCTATATACTCTATTCAATTTTTTATATTCTGTGTTCAACATTCGATATTCTAAATACTCTATTCAGCATTCTGTGTTCTATACTCTAAATTCTGTGTTCCACATTCTATATTCTAAATTCTATATTCAGTACTATGTATTCTATATTCTAAACTCTGTGTTCTGCATTCCATATTCTAAGTTCTCGGTTCTGTATTCTGTTTTCCATATTCTACATGCTGTTTTCTACATTCTATATTCTGTATTCTATATTTTGTATTCCGTATTCCACATTCTATATTCTGTGTCCTACTTTGTATAATCTAAATGCTATGTTCAGTATTCCGTATTCTATATTCTATACTCTGTGTTCTACATTCTATATTCTAAATTCTATATTCAGTATTCTGTATTCTATATTCTAAATTCTGTTTTCTGCATTCCATGTTCTACATTTTGGAGTTCTGCCTTCTATATACTTTATTGTGTATTCTGCATGCCTTATTCTATATTCTGTGTTCTACATTCTATATTCTAAAATCTATATCCAGTATTCTGTATTCTATACTCTAAATCCTGTGTTCTGCATTCCATGTTCTAAATTCTGGGTTCTATATTCTCTATTCTGTATTTTGTGCTCATTATTCTATATTCTATATTCTATATTCTGCATTCCATACTCTATATTCTATATTCTGTGTACTTAATTCTATATTCTAAATTCTATATTCAGTATTCTGTATTTTATATTCCAAATTCTGTGTTCTGCATTCCATGTTCTAAAATCTATATTCAGTATTATATATTCTATATTCTAAATTCTGAGTTCTGCTTTCCATGTTCTAAATTCTATATTCAGTATTCTGTATTCTATATTCTAATTGCTGTGATCCGCTTTCTATGTTCTAAATTCTATATTCAGTATTCTGTAATCTATATTCTAAATTCTGTGTTCTGCATTCCATGTTCAAAATTCTGGGTTCTATATTCTCCATTCTATATTCTATATATCTGTTTTTCATTCTATATTCTACATACTATATTCTGCATTCCGTATTCTATACTCTATATTCTTTGTTTTATATTCTATATTCTAAAATTTATATTCAGTATTGTGTATTTTATATTCTAGATTCTGTGTTCTGCATTCCATGTTCTAAATTCTGGGTTATGTATTCTGTTTTCCATATTCTATATTTTGTGTTCTACATTCTATATTCTGTATTCTATATTCTACATTCCTTATCCTGTATTCTATATTGTGTGTTCTACATTCTATATTCTAAATTCGATATTCAGTATTCTGTATTCTATATTATAAATCCTGTGTTCTACATTCCATGTTCAAAATTCTGGGTTCTATAATCTCTAGACTATATTCTATATTCTGTGTTCTACATTGTATATTCTATATTCTATATTCAGTATTCTGTATTCTATATTCAAAACTCTGTGTTTTGAATTCCATGTTCTAAATTCTCGGTTCTGTATTCTGTTTTCCATATTCTTCATTATGTGTTGTACATTCTATATTCTGTATTCTATATTTTGCATTCCGTATTCTATATTCTATATTCTGTGTTCTATATTCTATATTCTGTTTCCTATATTCTATATTCTAAATTCTATATTCAGAATTCCATATTCTATATTCTATACTGTGTGTTCTATATTCTACATTCTAAATTCTATATTCAGTATTCCGTATTCTATATTCTATACTCTGTGTTCTACATTCTACATTGTAAATTCTATATTTAGTATTCTGTATTCTATATTCTAAATTCTGTGTTCTGCATTCCATGTTCTAAATTCTGGGTTCTATATTCTCTATTCTATATTCTATATTCTGTGTTCTATATTATACATTCTAAATTCTATATTCAGTATTCCGTATTCTATATTATATATTCTGGGTTCTGCATTCCATGTTCTAAAATCTATATTCAGCATTCTGTATTCTATATTCTAAATTCTGAGTTCTATATTCTCTATTCTATTTTTTATATTCTGTGTTCAACATTCGATATTCTAAATACTATATTCAGCATTCTGTGTTCTATACTCTAAATTCTGTGTTCTACATTCTATATTCTAAATTCTATATTCAGTACTATGTATTCTCTATTCTAAACTCTGTGTTCTGCATTCCATATTCTAAGTTCTCGGTTCTGTATTCTGTTTTCCATATTCTACATGCTGTGTTCTACATTCTATATTCTGTATTCTATATTTTGTATTCCGTATTCCACATTCTATATTCTGTGTCCTAGATTGTATAATCTAAATTCTATGTTCAGTATTCCGTATTCAATATTCTATACTCTGTGTTCTACATTCTATATTCTAAATTCTATATTCAGTATTCTGTATTCTATATTCTAAATTCTGTGTTCTACATTCCATGTTCTAAATTCTGGGTTCTATATTCTCTATTCTATATTCTATATTCTGTGTTCTACATTCTATATTCTAAATACTATATTCAGTATTCTGTATTCTATATGCTAAATTCTGTGTTCTATATTCTATATTCGAAATTCTATATTCAGTATTTTGTTTTCTATACTCTAAATTCTGTGTTCTGCATTCCTTGTTCTCAATTCTGGGTTTTGTATTCTGTTTTCCATATTCTATATTCCGTGTTCTACGTTCTATATTCTGAATTGTATATTCTGCATTCCGTATTCTATATTCTATATTGTGTGTTCTACATTGTATTTTATAAATACTATATTCAGTATTCTGAATTCTATATGCAAAATTCTGTGTTCTAATTTGTATGTTCATATTCTATATTCAGTATTCGGTATTGAATATTCTAAATTCTGTGTTCTGCATTCCATGTTCTAAATTCTGTGTTCTACATTCTCTATTCTATATTTTGTGCTCATTATTCTACATTCTATATTCTATATTCTGCATTCCATAGTCTATATCCTATATTCTGTGTTCTTCATTCTATATTCTAAATTCTATATTCAGTATTCCGCATTTTATATTCCAAATTCTGTGTTCTGCATTCCATGTTCTAAATTCTGGGTTCTATATTCTCTTTTCAATATTCTAAATCCTGTGTTCTACATTCTATATTCTGTATACAATATTCTGCATTCCGTATTCTACATTCCATATTCTGTGTTCTGCATTCTTTATTCTAAATTTTATATTCAGTATTCTGTAGTATATACTCTAAATTCTTTGTTCTGAATTCCATGTTCTAAATTTTGCGTTCTATATTCTGTTTTCCATATTCTATATTTTGTGTTCAACATTCTATATTCTTTATTCTATATTCTACATTTCGTATCCTATATTCTATATTCTGAGTTCTACATTCCATATTCTAAGTTCGATACTCAGTATTCTGTTTTCTATATTCTAAATTTTGTGTTCTAAATTCCATGTTCTAAATTCTGGGTTCTATATTCTCTATTCTAATTTCTATATTCTGTGTTCAACATTCGATATTCTAAATACTATATTCAGCATTCTGAGTTCTATATTCTAAATTCTGTGTTCTACATTCTATATTCTAAATTCTATATTCAGTTCTATGTATTCTATATTCTAAATTCTGTGTTCTGCATTCCATGATCTAAATTCTGGGTTCTGTATTCTGTTTTCCATATTCTATATTATGTGTTCTACATTCTATATTCTGTATTCTCTATTCTGTAATCCGTATTCTACATTCCATATTCTGTGTTCTAATTCTATATTCAAAATTTTATTTTCAGTATTCTGTATTATATATTCTAAACTCTGTGTTCTGCATTCCATGTTCTATATTCTCGGTTCTGTATTTTGTTTTACATTATCTACATTCTGTGTTCTACATTGTATATTCTGTATTCTATATTTTGCATTCCTTATTCTACATTCTATATTCTGTGTCCTACATTCTATAATCTAATTTCTATATTCCGTATTCTGTAATTTATATTCTATATTCTGTGTTCTGAATTCCATGTTCTAAATTCTGGGTTCTATATTCTATACTCTATCTTCTTTATTCTGTGTTCTACATTCTTTATTCTAAATTGTATATTCAGTATTCCATATTCTATATTGTATATTCTGGGTTCTGCATTCCATGTTCAAAAATCTATATTCAGTATTCTGTATTCTATATTCTAAATACTGAATTCTGCTTTCCATGTTCTAAATTCTGGGTTCTATATTCTCTACTCTGTATTCTATATTCTGTGTTCATCATTCTATATTCTATATTCTATATTCTGCATTCCGAAGTCTATATTCTATATTCTGTTTTCTACATTCTATATTCTGTATTCAATATTCTGCATTCCGTATTCTACATTCCATATGGTGTGTTCCACATTCTATATTCTAAATTCGATATTCAGTATTCTGTATTCTATATTCTAAATACTGAATTCTGCTTTCCATGTTCTAAATTCTGGGTTCTATATTCTCTATTCTATATTCTCTATTCTGTGTTCTACGTTCTATATTCTAAATTTTATATTCAGTATTCCTTATTCTTTAGTCTAAATTCTGTGTTCAACATTCTATATTCGAAATTCTATATTCAGTATTCTGTAATTTATATTCCAAGTTCTGTGTTCTGCATTCCATGTTCTAAATTCTGGGTTCTATATTCTGTTTTCAATATTCTAAATTCTGTGTTCTACATTCTATATTCTGTATTCAATATTCTGCATTCCGTATTCTACATTCCATATACTGTGCTCTACATTCATATTCTAAATTCGATATTCTGTATTCTGAATTCTATATTCTAAATTCTGTGTTCTACATTCCATATTCTAAATTCTGGGTTCTATATTCTCTGTTCTATATTGTATATTTTGTGTTCATCATTCTTTATTCTATATTCTTTATTCTGCATTCCGTAGTCTATATTCTATATTCAGTGTTCTACATTCTATATTCTAAATTCTGTATTGAGTATTCTGATTTCTATATTCTAAATTATGTGTTCGGCATTCCATGTTCTAAATTTTGGGTTCTATATTCTATATTCTATATTCTGTGTTCTACATTCTATATTCTAAATTCTGTATTCAGTATTTTGATTTCTATATTCTAAATCCTGTGTTCTGCAATCCATGTTCTAAATTCTGGGTTGTATATTCTCTATTCTATATTTTGTGCTCATTATTCTATATTCTATATTCTATATTCTGCATTCCATACTCTATATTCTATATTCTGTGTTCTTCATTCTATATTCTAAATTCTATATTCAGTATTCTGTATTTTATATTCCAAATTCTGTGTTCTGCATTCCATGTTCTAAAATCTATATTCAGTATTATATATTCTATATTCTAAATTCTGAGTTCTGCTTTCCATGTTCTAAATTCTATATTCAGTATTCTGTATTCTATATTCTAATTGCTGTGTTCCGCTTTCTATGTTCTAGATTCTATATTCAGTATTCTGTAATCTATATTCTAAATTCTGTGTTCTGCATTCCATGTTCAAAATTCTTTGTTCTATATTCTCCATTCTATATTCTATATATGTGTTTTTCATTCTATATTCTACATACTATATTCTGCATTCCGTATTCTATACTCAATATTCTGTGTTTTATATTCTATATTCTAAATTTTATATTCAGTATTGTGTATTTTATAGTCTAGATTCTGTGTTCTGCATTCCATTTTCTAAATTCTGGGTTATGTATTCTGTTTTCCATATTCTATATTTTGTGTTCTACATTCTATATTCTGTATTCTATATTCTACATTCCTTATCCTGTATTCTATATTCTGTGTTCTACATTCTATATTCTAAATTCGATATTCAGTATTCTGTATTGTATATTATAAATCCTGTGTTCTACATTTCATCTTCTAATTTCTGGGTTCTGTATTGTGTATTCTATATTCTAAATCCTGTGTTCTACATTCCATGTTCAAAATTCTGGGTTCTATAATCTCTAGACTATATTCTATATTCTGTGTTCTACATTGTATATTCTATATTCTATATTCAGTATTCTGTATTCTATATTGAAAACTCTGTGTTTTGAATTCCATGTTCTAAATTCTCGGTTCTGTATTCTGTTTTCCATATTCTTCATTCTGTGTTGTACATTCTATATTCTGTATACTATATTTTGCATTCCGTATTCTATATTCTATATTCTGTGTTCTATATTCTATATTCTGTTTCCTATATTCTATATTCTAAATTCTATATTCAGAATTCCATATTCTATATTCTATATTCTGTGTTCTAGATTCTACATTCTAAATTCTATATTCAGTATTCCGTATTCTACATTCTATACTCTGTGTTCTACATTCTATATTGTAAATTGTATATTTAGTATTCTGTATCCTATATTCTAAATTCTGAGTTCTGCATTCCATGTTCTAAATTCTGGGTTCTCTATTCTCTATTCTATATTCTTTATTCTGTGTTCTATATTATACATTCTAAATTCTATATTCAGTATTCCGTATTCTATATTATCTATTCTGGGTTCTGCATTCCATGTTCTAAAATCTATATTCAGTATTCTGTATTCTATAGTCTAAATTCTGGGTTCTATATTCTCTATTCTATTTTTTATATTCTGTGTTCAACATTCGATATTCTAAATACTATATTCAGCATTCTGTGTTCTATACTCTAAATTCTGTGTTCCACATTCTATATTCTAAATTCTATATTCAGTACTATGTATTCTATATTCTAAACTCTGTGTTCTGCATTCCATGTTCTAAATTCTGGGTTCTATATTCTGTTTTCAATATTCTAAATCCTGTGTTCTACATTCTATATTCTGTAAACAATATTCTGCATTCCGTATTCTACATTCCATATTCTGTGTTCTGCATTCTTTATTCTAAATTTTATATTCAGTATTCTGTAGTATATACTCTAAATTCTTTGTTCTGAATTCCATGTTCTAAATTTTGCGTTCTATATTCTGTTTTCCATATTCTATATTTTGTGTTCAACATTCTATATTCTTTATTCTATATTCTGCATTTCGTATCCTATATTCTATATTCTGAGTTCTACATTCTATATTCTAAGTTCGATACTCAGTATTCTGTTTTCTATATTCTATATTTTGTGTTCTAAATTCCATGTTCTAAATTCTGGGTTCTATATTCTCTATTCTAATTTCTATATTCTGTGTTCAACATTCGATATTCTTAAACTATATTCAGCATTCTGTGTTCTATATTCTAAATTCTGTGTTCTACATTCTATATTATATATTCTATATTCAGTTCTATGTATTCTATATTCTAAATTCTGTGTTCTGCATTCCATGATCTAAATTCTGGGTTCTGTATTCTGTTTTCCATATTCTATATTCTGTGTTCTACATTCTATATTCTGTATTCTCTATTCTGTAATCCGTATTCTACATTCCATATTCTGTGTTCTAAATCTATATTCAAAATTTTATTTTCAGTATTCTGTATTATATATCCTTAACTCTGTGTTCTGCATTCCATGTTCTATATTCTCGGTTCTGTATTCTGTTTTACACATTCTACATTCTGTGTTCTACATTCTATATTCTGTATTCTATATTTTGCATTCCTTATTCTACATTCTATATTCTGTGTCCTACATTCTATATTCTAATTTCTATATTCCGTATTCTGTATTCTATATTCTATATTCTGTGTTCTGAATTCCATGTTCTAAATTCTGGGTTCTATATTCTATACTCTATCTTCTTTATTCTGTGTTCTACATTCTTTATTCTAAATTCTATATTCAGTATTCCATATTCTATATTGTATATTCTGGGTTCTGCATTCCATGTTCAAAAATCTATATTCAGTATTCTGTATTCTATATTCTAAATAATGAATTCTGCTTTCCGTGTTCTAAATTCTGGGTTCTATATTCTCTACTCTGTATTCTATATTCTCTGTTCATCATTCTATATTCTATATTCTATATTCTGCATTCCGAAGTCTATATTCTATATTCTGTTTTCTACATTCTATATTCTGTATTCAATATTCTGCATTCCGTATTCTACAATCCATATGGTGTGTTCCACATTCTATATTCTAAATTCGATATTCAGAATCCTGTATTCTATATTCTAAATTCTGTGTTCCACATTCCATGTTCTTAATTCTGGGTTCAATATTTTCTATTCTATATTCTAAATTTTGTGTTCATCATTCTATATTCTTTATTCTATATTCTGCATTCCGTAGTCTATATTCTATATTCTGTGTTCTACATACTATATTCTATATTCTATACTCAGCATTCTGTATTCTATATTCTAAATTCTGTGTTCTGCATTCCATGTTCTAAATTCTGGGTTCTATATTCTCTATTCTATATTCTCTATTCTGTGTTCTACGTTCTATATTCAAAATTTTATATTCAGTATTCCTTATTCTTTAGTCTAAATTCTGTGTTCAACATTCTATATTCGAAATTCTATATTCAGTATTCTGTAATTTATATTCCAAATTCTGTGTTCTGCATTCCATGTTCTAAATTCTGGGTTCTATATTCTGTTTTCAATATTCTAAATTCTGTGTTCTACATTCTATATTCTGTATTCAATATTCTGCATTCCGTATTCTACATTCCATATACTGTGCTCTACATTCATATTCTAAATTCGATATTCTGTATTCTGAATTCTATATTCTAAATTCTGTGTTCTACATTCCATATTCTAAATTCTGGGTTCTATATTCTCTGTTCTATATTGTATATTTTGTGTTCATCATTCTTTATTCTATATTCTTTATTCTGCATTCCGTAGTCTATATTCTATATTCTGTGTTCTACATTCTATATTCTAAATTCTGTATTGAGTATTCTGATTTCTATATTCTAAATTATGTGTTCGGCATTCCATGTTCTAAATTTTGGGTTCTATATTCTATATTCTATATTCTGTGTTCTACATTCTATATTCTAAATTCTGTATTCAGTATTTTGATTTCTATATTCTAAATCCTGTGTTCTGCAATCCATGTTCTAAATTCTGGGTTGTATATTCTCTATTCTATATTTTGTGCTCAATATTCTATATTCTATATTCTATATTCTGCATTCCATACTCTATATTCTATATTCTGTGTTCTTCATTCTATATTCTAAATTCTATATTCAGTATTCTGTATTTTATATTCCAAATTCTGTGTTCTGCATTCCATGTTCTAAAATCTATATTCAGTATTCTATATTCTATATTCTAAATTCTGAGTTCTGCTTTCCATGTTCTAAATTCTATATTCAGTATTCTGTATTCTATATTCTAATTGCTGTGTTCCGCTTTCTATGTTCTAGATTCTATATTCAGTATTCTGTAATCTATATTCTAAATTCTGTGTTCTGCATTCCATGTTCAAAATTCTGGGTTCTATATACTCCATTCTATAGTCTATATATGTGTTTTTCATTCTATATTCTACATACTATATTCTGCATTCCGTATTCTATACTCAATATTCTGTGTTTTATATTCTATATTCTAAATTTTATATTCAGTATTGTGTATTTTATAGTCTAGATTCTGTGTTCTGCATTCCATGTTCTAAATTCTGGGTTATGTATTCTGTTTTCCATATTCTATATTTTGTGTTCTACATTCTATATTCTGTATTCTATATTCTACATTCCTTATCCTGTATTCTATATTCTGTGTTCTACATTCTATATTCCAAATTCGATATTCAGTATTCTGTATTGTATATTATAAATCCTGTGTTCTACATTTCATCTTCTAATTTCTGGGTTCTGTATTGTGTATTCTATATTCTAAATCCTGTGTTCTACATTCCATGTTCAAAATTCTGGGTTCTATAATCTCTAGACTATATTCTATATTCTGTGTTCTACATTGTATATTCTATATTCTATATTCAGTATTCTGTATTCTATATTCAAAACTCTGTGTTTTGAATTCCATGTTCTAAATTCTCGGTTCTGTATTCTGTTTTCCATATTCTTCATTCTGTGTTGTACATTCTATATTCTGTATACTATATTTTGCATTCCGTATTCTATATTCTATATTCTGTGTTCTATATTCTATATTCTGTTTCCTATATTCTATATTCTAAATTCTATATTCAGAATTCCATATTCTATATTCTATACTCTGTGTTCTACATTCTACATTCTAAATTCTATATTCAGTATTCCGTATTCTATATTCTATACTCTGTGTTCTACATTCTATATTGTAAATTGTATATTTAGTATTCTGTATTCTATATTCTAAATTCTGTGTTCTGCATTCCATGTTCTAAATTCTGGGTTCTCTATTCTCTATTCTATATTCTTTATTCTGTGTTCTATATTATACATTCTAAATTCTATATTCAGTATTCTGTATTCTATATTCTATATTCTGGGTTCTGCATTCCATGTTCTAAAATCTATATTCAGTATTCTGTATTCTACAGTCTAAATTCTGGGTTCTATATTCTCTATTCTATTTTTTATATTCTGTGTTCAACATTCGATATTCTAAATACTATATTCAGCATTCTGTGTTCTATACTCTAAATTCTGTGTTCCACATTCTATATTCTAAATTCTATATTCAGTACTATGTATTCTATATTCTAAACTCTGTGTTATGCATTCCATATTCTAAGTTCTCGGTTCTGTATTCTGTTTTCCATATTCTACATGCTGTTTTCTACATTCTATATTCTGTATTCTATATTTTGTATTCTGTATTACACATTCTATATTCTGTGTCCTACTTTGTATAATCTAAATTCTATGTTCAGTATTCCGTATTCTATATTCTATACTCTGTGTTCTACATTCTATATTCTAAATTCTATATTCAGTATTCTGTATTCTATATTCTAAATTCTGTGTTCTACATTCCATGTTCTAAATTCTGGGTTCTATATTCTCTATACTATATTGTATATTTTGTGTTCATCATTCTATATTCTATATTCTATATTCTGCATTCCATAGTCTATATTCTAAATTCTCTGTTCAACAATCTATATTCGAAATTCTATATTCAGTATTCTGTTTTCTATATTCTAAATTCTGTGTTCTGCATTCCATATTCTGAATTCTGGGTTTTCTCTTCTGTTTTCCATATTCTATATTCTGTGTCCTTCATTGTATATTCTGTATACTATATTCTGCTTTCCGTATTCTATATTCTATATTCTGTGTTCTACATTTCATATTCTAAATTATATACTCAGTATTCGGTATTCTATATTCTAAATTCTGTGTTCTACATTCTATATTCTAAATTCTAAATTCAGCATTCTGTATTCTATATTCTAAATTCTGTTTTCTGCATTCCATGTTCTACATTTTGGAGTTCTGCCTTCTATATACTTTATTGTGTATTCTGCATGCCTTATTCTATATTCTGTGTTCTACATTCTATATTGTAAAATCTATATCCAGTATTCTGTATTCTATACTCTAAATCCTGTGTTCTGCATTCCATGTTCTAAATTCTGGGTTCTATATTCTCTATTCTGTATTTTGTGCTCATTATTCTATATTCTATATTCTATATTCTGCATTCCATACTCTATATTCTATATTCTGTGTACTTCATTCTATATTCTAAATTCTATATTCAGTATTCTGTATTTTATATTCCAAATTCTGTGTTCTGCATTCCATGTTCTAAAATCTATATTCAGTATTATATATTCTATATTCTAAATTCTGAGTTCTGCATTCCATGTTCTAAATTCTATATTCAGTATTCTGTATTCTATATTCTAATTGCTGTGATCCGCTTTCTATGTTCTAAATTCTATATTCAGTATTCTGTAATCTATATTCTAAATTCTGTGTTCTGCATTCCATGTTCAAAATTCTGGGTTCTATATTCTCCATTCTATATTCTATATATCTGTTTTTCATTCTATATTCTACATACTATATTCTGCATTCCGTATTCTATACTCTATATTCTTTGTTTTATATTCTATATTCTAAAATTTATATTCAGTATTGTGTATTTTATATTCTAGATTCTGTGTTCTGCATTCCATGTTCTAAATTCTGGGTTATGTATTCTGTTTTCCATATTCTATATTTTGTGTTCTACATTCTATATTCTGTATTCTATATTCTACATTCCTTATCCTGTATTCTATATTGTGTGTTCTACATTCTATATTCTAAATTCGATATTCAGTATTCTGTATTCTATATTATAAATCCTGTGTTCTACATTCCATGTTCAAAATTCTGGGTTCTATAATCTCTAGACTATATTTTATATTCTGTGTTCTACATTGTATATTCTATATTCTATATTCAGTATTCTGTATTCTATATTCAATACTCTGTGTTTTGAATTCCATGTTCTAAATTCTCGGTTCTGTATTCTGTTTTCCATATTCTTCATTCTGTGTTGTACATTCTATATTCTGTATTCTATTTTTTGCATTCCGTATTCTATATTCTATATTCTGTGTTCTATATTCTATATTCTGTTTCCTATATTCTATATTCTAAATTCTATATTCAGAATTCCATATTCTATATTCTATACTGTGTGTTCTATATTCTACATTCTAAATTCTATATTCAGTATTCCGTATTCTATATTCTATACTCTGTGTTCTACATTCTACATTGTAAATTCTATATTTAGTATTCTGTATTCTATATTCTAAATTCTGTGTTCTGCATTCCATGTTCTAAATTCTGGGTTCTATATTCTCTATTCTATATTCTATATTCTGTGTTCTATATTATACATTCTAAATTCTATATTCAGTATTCCGTATTCTATATTATATATTCTGGGTTCTGCATTCCATGTTCTAAAATCTATATTCAGCATTCTGTATTCTATATTCTAAATTCTGAGTTCTATATTCTCTATTCTATTTTTTATATTCTGTGTTCAACATTCGATATTCTAAATACTATCTTCAGCATTCTGTGTTCTATACTCTAAATTCTGTGTTCTACATTCTATATTCTAAATTCTATATTCAGTACTATGTATTCTATATTCTAAACTCTGTGTTCTGCATTCCATATTCTAAGTTCTCAGTTCTGTATTCTGTTTTCCATATTCTACATGCTGTGTTCTACATTCTATATTCTGTATTCTATATTTTGTATTCCGTATTCCACATTCTATATTCTGTGTCCTAGATTGTATAATCTAAATTCTATGTTCAGTATTCCGTATTCTATATACTATACTCTGTGTTCTACATTCTATATTCTAAATTCTATATTCAGTATTCTGTATTCTATATTCTAAATTCTGTGTTCTACATTCCATGTTCTAAATTCTGGGTTCTATATTCTCTATTCTATATTCTATATTCTGTGTTCTACATTCTATATTCTAAATACTATATTCAGTATTCTGTATTCTATATGCTAAATTCTGTGTTCTATATTCAATATTCGAAATTCTATATTCAGTATTTTGTTTTCTATACTCTAAATTCTGTGTTCTGCATTCCTTGTTCTCAATTCTGGGTTTTGTATTCTGTTTTCCATATTCTATATTCCGTGTTCTACGTTCTATATTCTGAATTGTATATTCTGCATTCCGTATTCTATATTCTATATTGTGTGTTCTACATTGTATATTATAAATACTATATTCAGTATTCTGAATTCTATATGCAAAATTCTGTGTTCTAATTTGTATGTTCATATTCTATATTCAGTATTCGGTATTGAATATTCTAAATTCTGTGTTCTGCATTCCATGTTCTAAATTCTGTGTTCTACATTCTCTATTCTATATTTTGTGCTCATTATTCTACATTCTATATTCTATATTCTGCATTCCATAGTCTATATCCTATATTCTGTGTTCTTCATTCTATATTCTAAATTCTATATTCAGTATTCCGCATTTTATATACCAAATTCTGTGTTCTGCATTCCATGTTCTAAATTCTGGGTTCTATATTCTCTTTTCAATATTCTAAATCCTGTGTTCTACATTCTATATTCTGTATACAATATTCTGCATTCCGTATTCTACATTCCATATTCTGTGTTCTGCATTCTTTATTCTAAATTTTATATTCAGTATTCTGTAGTATATACTCTAAATTCTTTGTTCTGAATTCCATGTTCTAAATTTTGCGTTCTATATTCTGTTTTCCATATTCTATATTTTGTGTTCAACATTCTATATTCTTTATTCTATATTCTACATTTCGTATCCTATATTCTATATTCTGAGTTCTACATTCTATATTCTAAGTTCGATACTCAGTATTCTGTTTTCTATATTCTAAATTTTGTGTTCTAAATTCCATGTTCTAAATTCTGGGTTCTATATTCTCTATTCTAATTTCTATATTCTGTGTTCAACATTCGATATTCTAAATACTATATTCAGCATTCTGAGTTCTATATTCTAAATTCTGTGTTCTACATTCTATATTCTAAATTCTATATTCAGTTCTATGTATTCTATATTCTAAATTCTGTGTTCTGCATTCCATGATCTAAATTCTGGGTTCTGTATTCTGTTTTCCATATTCTATATTCTGTGTTCTACATTCTATATTCTGTATTCTCTATTCTGTAATCCGTATTCTACATTCCATATTCTGTGTTCTAATTCTATATTCAAAATTTTATTTTCAGTATTCTGTATTATATATTCTAAACTCTGTGTTCTGCATTCCATGTTCTATATTCTCGGTTCTGTATTCTGTTTTACATAATCTACATTCTGTGTTCTACATTGTATATTCTGTATTCTATATTTTGCATTCCTTATTCTACATTCTATATTCTGTGTCCTACATTCTATATTCTAATTTCTATATTCCGTATTCTGTATTCTATATTCTATATTCTGTGTTCTGAATTCCATGTTCTAAATTCTGGGTTCTATATTCTATACTCTATCTTCTTTATTCTGTGTTCTACATTCTTTATTCTAAATTGTATATTCAGTATTCCATATTCTATATTGTATATTCTGGGTTCTGCATTCCATGTTCAAAAATCTATATTCAGTATTCTGTATTCTATATTCTAAATACTGAATTCTGCTTTCCATGTTCTAAATTCTGGGTTCTATATTCTCTACTCTGTATTCTATATTCTGTGTTCATCATTCTATATTCTATATTCTATATTCTGCATTCCGAATTCTATATTCTATATTCTGTTTTCTACATTCTATATTCTGTATTCAATATTCTGCATTCCGTATTCTACATTCCATATGGTGTGTTCCACATTCTATATTCTAAATTCGATATTCAGTATTCTGTATTCTATATTCTAAATACTGAATTCTGATTTCCATGTTCTAAATTCTGGGTTCTATATTCTCTATTCTATATTCTCTATTCTGTGTTCTACGTTCTATATTCTAAATTTTATATTCAGTATTCCTTATTCTTTAGTCTAAATTCTGTGTTCAACATTCTATATTCGAAATTCTATATTCAGTATTCTGTAATTTATATTCCAAATTCTGTGTTCTGCATTCCATGTTCTAAATTCTGGGTTCTATATTCTGTTTTCAATATTCTAAATTCTGTGTTCTACATTCTATATTCTGTATTCAATATTCTGCATTCCGTATTCTACATTCCATATACTGTGCTCTACATTCATATTCTAAATTCGATATTCTGTATTCTGAATTCTATATTCTAAATTCTGTGTTCTACATTCCATATTCTAAATTCTGAGTTCTATATTCTCTGTTCTATATTGTATATTTTGTGTTCATCATTCTTTATTCTATATTCTTTATTCTGCATTCCATAGTCTATATTCTATATTCTGTGTTCTACATTCTATATTCTAAATTCTGTATTGAGTATTCTGATTTCTATATTCTAAATTATGTGTTCGGCATTCCATGTTCTAAATTTTGGGTTCTATATTCTATATTCTATATTCTGTGTTCTACATTCTATATTCTAAATTCTGTATTCAGTATTTTGATTTCTATATTCTAAATCCTGTGTTCTGCAATCCATGTTCTAAATTCTGGGTTGTATATTCTCTATTCTATATTTTGTGCTCAATATTCTATATTCTATATTCTATATTCTGCATTCCATACTCTATATTCTATATTCTGTGTTCTTCATTCTATATTCTAAATTCTATATTCAGTATTCTGTATTTTATATTCCAAATTCTGTGTGCTGCATTCCATGTTCTAAAATCTATATTCAGTATTCTATATTCTATATTCTAAATTCTGAGTTCTGCTTTCCATGTTCTAAATTCTATATTCAGTATTCTGTATTCTATATTCTAATTGCTGTGTTCCGCTTTCTATGTTCTAGATTCTATATTCAGTATTCTGTAATCTATATTCTAATTTCTGTGTTCTGCATTCCATGTTCAAAATTCTGGGTTCTATATACTCCATTCTATATTCTATATATGTGTTTTTCATTCTATATTCTACATACTATATTCTGCATTCCGTATTCTATACTCAATATTCTGTGTTTTATATTCTATATTCTAAATTTTATATTCAGTATTGTGTATTTTATAGTCTAGATTCTGTGTTCTGCATTCCATGTTCTAAATTCTGGGTTATGTATTCTGTTTTCCATATTCTATATTTTGTGTTCTACATTCTATATTCTGTATTCTATATTCTACATTCCTTATCCTGTATTCTATATTCTGTGTTCTACATTCTATATTCCAAATTCGATATTCAGTATTCTGTATTGTATATTATAAATCCTGTGTTCTACATTTCATCTTCTAATTTCTGGGTGCTGTATTGTGTATTCTATATTCTAAATCCTGTGTTCTACATTCCATGTTCAAAATTCTGGGTTCTATAATCTCTAGACTATATTCTATATTCTGTGTTCTACATTGTATATTCTATATTCTATATTCAGTATTCTGTATTCTATATTGAAAACTCTGTGTTTTGAATTCCATGTTCTAAATTCTCGGTTCTGTATTCTGTTTTCCATATTCTTCATTCTGTGTTGTACATTCTATATTCTGTATACTATATTTTGCATTCCGTATTCTATATTCTATATTCTGTGTTCTATATTCTATATTCTGTTTCCTATATTCTATATTCTAAATTCTATATTCAGAATTCCATATTCTATATTCTATACTCTGTGTTCTACATTCTACATTCTAAATTCTATATTCAGTATTCCGTATTCTATATTCTATACTCTGTGTTCTACATTCTATATTGTAAATTGTATATTTAGTATTCTGTATTCTATATTCTAAATTCTGTGTTCTGCATTCCATGTTCTAAATTCTGGGTTCTCTATTCTCTATTCTATATTCTTTATTCTGTGTTCTATATTATACATTCTAAATTCTATATTCAGTATTCCGTATTCTATATTCTATATTCTGGGTTCTGCATTCCATGTTCTAAAATCTATATTCAGTATTCTGTATTCTACAGTCTAAATTCTGGGTTCTATATTCTCTATTCTATTTTTTATATTCTGTGTTCAACATTCGATATTCTAAATACTATATTCAGCATTCTGTGTTCTATACTCTAAATTCTGTGATCCACATTCTATATTCTAAATTCTATATTCAGTACTATGTATTCCATATTCTAAACTCTGTGTTATGCATTCCATATTCTAAGTTCTCGGTTCTGTATTCTGTTTTCCATATTCTACATGCTGTTTTCTACATTCTATATTCTGTATTCTATATTTTGTATTCCGTATTCCACATTCTATATTCTGTGTCCTACTTTGTATAATCTAAATGCTATGTTCAGTATTCCGTATTCTATATTCTATACTCTGTGTTCTACATTCTATATTCTAAATTCTATATTCAGTATTCTGTATTCTATATTCTAAATTCTGTGTTCTACATTCCATGTTCTAAATTCTGGGTTCTATATTCTCTATACTATATTGTATATTTTGTGTTCATCATTCTATATTCTATATTCTATATTCTGCATTCCATAGTCTATATTCTAAATTCTGTGTTCAACATTCTATATTCGAAATTCTATATTCAGTATTCTGTTTTCTATATTCTAAATTCTGTGTTCTGCATTCCATATTCTGAATTCTGGGTTTTCTCTTCTGTTTTCCATATTCTATATTCTGTGTTCTTCATTGTATATTCTGTATACTATATTCTGCTTTCCGTATTCTATATTCTATATTCTGTGTTCTACATTTTATATTCTAAATTATATACTCAGTATTCGGTATTCTATATTCTAAATTCTGTGTTCTACATTCTATATTCTAAATTCTAAATTCAGCATTCTGTATTCTATATTCTAAATTCTGTTTTCTGCATTCCATGTTCTACATTTTGGAGTTCTGCCTTCTATATACTTTATTGTGTATTCTACATGCCTTATTCTATATTCTGTGTTCTACATTCTATATTCAAAAATCTATATCCAGTATTCTGTATTCTATACTCTAAATCCTGTGTTCTGCATTCCATGTTCTAAATTCTGGGTTCTATATTCTCTATTCTGTATTTTGTGCTCATTATTCTATATTCTATATTCTATATTCTGCATTCCATACTCTATATTCTATATTCTGTGTACTTCATTCTATATTCTAAATTCTATATTCAGTATTCTGTATTTTATATTCCAAATTCTGTGTTCTGCATTCCATGTTCTAAAATCTATATTCAGTATTATATATTCTATATTCTAAATTCTGAGTTCTGCTTTCCATGTTCTAAATTCTATATTCAGTATTCTGTATTCTATATTCTAATTGCTGTGATCCGCTTTCTATGTTCTAAATTCTATATTCAGTATTCTGTAATCTATATTCTAAATTCTGTGTTCTGCATTCCATGTTCAAAATTCTGGGTTCTATATTCTCCATTCTATATTCTATATATCTGTTTTTCATTCTATATTCTACATACTATATTCTGCATTCCGTATTCTATACTCTATATTCTTTGTTTTATATTCTATATTCTAAAATTTATATTCAGTATTGTGTATTTTATATTCTAGATTCTGTGTTCTGCATTCCATGTTCTAAATTCTGGGTTATGTATTCTGTTTTCCATATTCTATATTTTGTGTTCTACATTCTATATTCTGTATTCTATATTCTACATTCCTTATCCTGTATTCTATATTGTGTGTTCTACATTCTATATTCTAAATTCGATATTCAGTATTCTGTATTCTATATTATAAATCCTGTGTTCTACATTCCATGTTCAAAATTCTGGGTTCTATAATCTCTAGACTATATTCTATATTCTGTGTTCTACATTGTATATTCTATATTCTATATTCAGTATTCTGTATTCTATATTCAAAACTCTGTGTTTTGAATTCCATGTTCTAAATTCTCGGTTCTGTATTCTGTTTTCCATATTCTTCATTATGTGTTGTACATTCTATATTCTGTATTCTATATTTTGCATTCCGTATTCTATATTCTATATTCTGTGTTCTATACTCTATATTCTGTTTCCTATATTCTATATTCTAAATTCTATATTCAGAATTCCATATTCTATATTCTATACTGTGTGTTCTATATTCTACATTCTAAATTCTATATTCAGTATTCCGTATTCTATATTCTATACTCTGTGTTCTACATTCTACATTGTAAATTCTATATTTAGTATTCTGTATTCTATATTCTAAATTCTGTGTTCTGCATTCCATGTTCTAAATTCTGGGTTCTATATTCTCTATTCTATATTCTATATTCTGTGTTCTATATTATACATTCTAAATTCTATATTCAGTATTCCGTATTCTATATTATATATTCTGGGTTCTGCATTCCATGTTCTAAAATCTATATTCAGCATTCTGTATTCTATATTCTAAATTCTGAGTTCTATATTCTCTATTCTATTTTTTATATTCTGTGTTCAACATTCGATATTCTAAATACTATCTTCAGCATTCTGTGTTCTATACTCTAAATTCTGTGTTCTACATTCTATATTCTAAATTCTATATTCAGTACTATGTATTCTCTATTCTAAACTCTGTGTTCTGCATTCCATATTCTAAGTTCTCGGTTCTGTATTCTGTTTTCCATATTCTACATGCTGTGTTCTACATTCTATATTCTGTATTCTATATTTTGTATTCCGTATTCCACATTCTATATTCTGTGTCCTAGATTGTATAATCTAAATTCTATGTTCAGTATTCCGTATTCAATATTCTATACTCTGTGTTCTACATTCTATATTCTAAATTCTATATTCAGTATTCTGTATTCTATATTCTAAATTCTGTGTTCTACATTCCATGTTCTAAATTCTGGGTTCTATATTCTCTATTCTATATTCTATATTCTGTGTTCTACATTCTATATTCTAAATACTATATTCAGTATTCTGTATTCTATATGCTAAATTCTGTGTTCTATATTCTATATTCGAAATTCTATATTCAGTATTTTGTTTTCTATACTCTAAATTCTGTGTTCTGCATTCCTTGTTCTCAATTCTGGGTTTTGTATTCTGTTTTCCATATTCTATATTCCGTGTTCTACGTTCTATATTCTGAATTGTATATTCTGCATTCCGTATTCTATATTCTATATTGTGTGTTCTACATTGTATATTATAAATACTATATTCAGTATTCTGAATTCTATATGCAAAATTCTGTGTTCTAAATTGTATATTCATATTCTATATTCAGTATTCGGTATTGAATATTCTAAATTCTGTGTTCTGCATTCCATGTTCTAAATTCTGTGTTCTACATTCTCTATTCTATATTTTGTGCTCATTATTCTACATTCTATATTCTATATTCTGCATTCCATAGTCTATATCCTATATTCTGTGTTCTTCATTCTATATTCTAAATTCTATATTCAGTATTCCGCATTTTATATTCCAAATTCTGTGTTCTGCATTCCATGTTCTAAATTCTGGGTTCTATATTCTCTTTTCAATATTCTAAATCCTGTGTTCTACATTCTATATTCTGTATACAATATTCTGCATTCCGTATTCTACATTCCATATTCTGTGTTCTGCATTCTTTATTCTAAATTTTATATTCAGTATTCTGTAGTATATACTCTAAATTCTTTGTTCTGAATTCCATGTTCTAAATTTTGCGTTCTATATTCTGTTTTCCATATTCTATATTTTGTGTTCAACATTCTATATTCTTTATTCTATATTCTACATTTCGTATCCTATATTCTATATTCTGAGTTCTACATTCCATATTCTAAGTTCGATACTCAGTATTCTGTTTTCTATATTCTAAATTTTGTGTTCTAAATTCCATGTTCTAAATTCTGGGTTCTATATTCTCTATTCTAATTTCTATATTCTGTGTTCAACATTCGATATTCTAAATACTATATTCAGCATTCTGAGTTCTATATTCTAAATTCTGTGTTCTACATTCTATATTCTAAATTCTATATTCAGTTCTATGTATTCTATATTCTAAATTCTGTGTTCTGCATTCCATGATCTAAATTCTGGGTTCTGTATTCTGTTTTCCATATTCTATATTCTGTGTTCTACATTCTATATTGTGTATTCTCTATTCTGTAATCCGTATTCTACATTCCATATTCTGTGTTCTAATTCTATATTCAAAATTTTATTTTCAGTATTCTGTATTATATATTCTAAACTCTGTGTTCTGCATTCCATGTTCTATATTCTCGGTTCTGTATGCTGTTATACATAATCTACATTCTGTGTTCTACATTGTATATTCTGTATTCTATATTTTGCATTCCTTATTCTACATTCTATATTCTGTGTCCTACATTCTATATTCTAATTTCTATATTCCGTATTCTGTATTCTATATTCTATATTCTGTGTTCTGAATTCCATGTTCTAAATTCTGGGTTCTATATTCTATACTCTATCTTCTTTATTCTGTGTTCTACATTCTTTATTCTAAATTGTATATTCAGTATTCCATATTCTATATTGTATATTCTGGGTTCTGCATTCCATGTTCAAAAATCTATATTCAGTATTCTGTATTCTATATCCTAAATACTGAATTCTGCTTTCCATGTTCTAAATTCTGGGTTCTATATTCTCTACTCTGTATTCTATATTCTGTGTTCATCATTCTATATTCTATATTCTATATTCTGCATTCCGAAGTCTATATTCTATATTCTGTTTTCTACATTCTATATTCTGTATTCAATATTCTGCATTCCGTATTCTACATTCCATATGGTGTGTTCCACATTCTATATTCTAAATTCGATATTCAGTATTCTGTATTCTATATTCTAAATACTGAATTCTGCTTTCCATGTTCTAAATTCTGGGTTCTATATTCTCTATTCTATATTCTCTATTCTGTGTTCTACGTTCTATATTCTAAATTTTATTTTCAGTATTCCTTATTCTTTAGTCTAAATTCTGTGTTCAACATTCTATATTCGAAATTCTATATTCAGTATTCTGTAATTTATATTCCAAATTCTGTGTTCTGCATTCCATGTTCTAAATTCTGGGTTCTATATTCTGTTTTCAATATTCTAAATTCTGTGTTCTACATTCTATATTCTGTATTCAATATTCTGCATTCCGTATTCTACATTCCATATACTGTGCTCTACATTCATATTCTAAACTCAATATTCTGTATTCTGAATTCTATATTCTAAATTCTGTGTTCTACATTCCATATTCTAAATTCTGGGTTCTATATTCTCTGTTCTATATTGTATATTTTGTGTTCATCATTCTTTATTCTATATTCTTTATTCTGCATTCCGTAGTCTATATTCTATATTCAGTGTTCTACATTCTATATTCTAAATTCTGTATTGAGTATTCTGATTTCTATATTCTAAATTATGTGTTCGGCATTCCATGTTCTAAATTTTGGGTTCTATATTCTATATTCTATATTCTGTGTTCTACATTCTATATTCTAAATTCTGTATTCAGTATTTTGATTTCTATATTCTAAATCCTGTGTTCTGCAATCCATGTTCTAAATTCTGGGTTGTATATTCTCTATTCTATATTTTGTGCTCATTATTCTATATTCTATATTCTATATTCTGCATTCCATACTCTATATTCTATATTCTGTGTTCTTCATTCTATATTCTAAATTCTATATTCAGTATTCTGTATTTTATATTCCAAATTCTGTGTTCTGCATTCCATGTTCTAAAATCTATATTCAGTATTCTATATTCTATATTCTAAATTCTGAGTTCTGCTTTCCATGTTCTAAATTCTATATTCAGTATTCTGTATTCTATATTCTAATTGCTGTGTTCCGCTTTCTATGTTCTAGATTCTATATTCAGTATTCTGTAATCTATATTCTAAATTCTGTGTTCTGCATTCCATGTTCAAAATTCTGGGTTCTATATTCTCCATTCTATATTCTATATATGTGTTTTTCATTCTTTATTCTACATACTATATTCTGCATTCCGTATTCTATACTCAATATTCTGTGTTTTATATTCTATATTCTAAATTTTATATTCAGTATTGTGTATTTTATAGTCTAGATTCTGTGTTCTGCATTCCATTTTCTAAATTCTGGGTTATGTATTCTGTTTTCCATATTCTATATTTTGTGTTCTACATTCTATATTCTGTATTCTATATTCTACATTCCTTATCCTGTATTCTATATTCTGTGTTCTACATTCTATATTCTAAATTCGATATTCAGTATTCTGTATTGTATATTATAAATCCTGTGTTCTACATTTCATCTTCTAATTTCTGGGTTCTGTATTGTGTATTCTATATTCTAAATCCTGTGTTCTACATTCCATGTTCAAAATTCTGGGTTCTATAATCTCTAGACTATATTCTATATTCTGTGTTCTACATTGTATATTCTATATTCTATATTCAGTATTCTGTATTCTATATTGAAAACTCTGTGTTTTGAATTCCATGTTCTAAATTCTCGGTTCTGTATTCTGTTTTCCATATTCTTCATTCTGTGTTGTACATTCTATATTCTGTATACTATATTTTGCATTCCGTATTCTATATTCTATATTCTGTGTTCTATATTCTATATTCTGTTTCCTATATTCTATATTCTAAATTCTATATTCAGAATTCCATATTCTATATTCTATATTCTGTGTTCTACATTCTACATTCTAAATTCTATATTCAGTATTCCGTATTCTACATTCTATACTCTGTGTTCTACATTCTATATTGTAAATTGTATATTTAGTATTCTGTATCCTATATTCTAAATTCTGAGTTCTGCATTCCATGTTCTAAATTCTGGGTTCTCTATTCTCTATTCTATATTCTTTATTCTGTGTTCTATATTATACATTCTAAATTCTATATTCAGTATTCCGTATTCTATATTATCTATTCTGGGTTCTGCATTCCATGTTCTAAAATCTATATTCAGTATTCTGTATTCTATAGTCTAAATTCTGGGTTCTATATTCTCTATTCTACTTTTTATATTCTGTGTTCAACATTCGATATTCTAAATACTATATTCAGCATTCTGTGTTCTATACTCTAAATTCTGTGTTCCACATTCTATATTCTAAATTCTATATTCAGTACTATGTATTCTATATTCTAAACTCTGTGTTATGCATTCCATATTCTAAGTTCTCGGTTCTGTATTCTGTTTTCCATATTCTACATGCTGTTTTCTACATTCTATATTCTGTATTCTATATTATGTATTCCGTATTCCACATTCTATATTCTGTGTCCTACTTTGTATAATCTAAATTCTATGTTCAGTATTCCGTATTCTATATTCTATACTCTGTGTTCTACATTCTATATTCTAAATTCTATATTCAGTATTCTGTATTCTATATTCTAAATTCTGTGTTCTACATTCCATGTTCTAAATTCTGGGTTCTATATTCTCTATACTATATTGTATATTTTGTGTTCATCATTCTATATTCTATATAATATATTCTGCATTCCACAGTCTATATTCTATATTCTGTGTTCTACATTCTATTTTCTAAATTCTATATTCAGTATTCTGTATTCTATATTCTAAATTCTGTGTTCTACATTCCATGTTCTAAATTCTGGGTTCTATATTCTCTATTCTCTATTCTATATTCTGTGTTCTACATTTTATATTCTAAATACTATATTCAGTATTCTGTATTCTATATGCTAAATTCTGTGTTCTATATTCTATATTCGAAATTCTATATTCAGTATTTTGTTTTCTATACTCCAAATTCTGGGTTCTGCATTCCTTGTTCTCAATTCTGGGTTTTGTATTCTGTTTTCCATATTCTATATTCTGTGTTCTACATTCTATATTCTGAATTGTATATTCTGCATTCCGTATTCTATATTCTATACTCTGTGTTCTACATTGTATATTATAAATACTATATTCAGTATTCTGAATTCTATATGCAAAATTCTGTGTTCTAAATTGTATATTCATATTCTATATTCAGTATTCGGTATTGAATATTCTAAATTCTGTGTTCTGCATTCCATGTTCTAAATTCTGTGTTCTACATTCTCTATTCTATATTTTGTGCTCATTATTCTACATTCTATATTCTATATTCTGCATTCCATTGTCTATATCCTATATTCTGTGTTCTTCATTCTATATTCTAAATTCTATATTCAGTATTCCGCATTTTATATTCCAAATTCTGTGTTCTGCATTCCATGTTCTAAATTCTGGGTTCTATATTCTGTTTTCAATATTCTAAATCCTGTGTTCTACATTCTATATTCTGTAAACAATATTCTGCATTCCGTATTCTACATTCCATATTCTGTGTTCTGCATTCTTTATTCTAAATTTTATATTCAGTATTCTGTAGTATATACTCTAAATTCTTTGTTCTGAATTCCATGTTCTAAATTTTGCGTTCTATATTCTGTTTTCCATATTCTATATTTTGTGTTCAACATTCTATATTCTTTATTCTATATTCTGCATTTCGTATCCTATATTCTATATTCTGAGTTCTACATTCTATATTCTAAGTTCGATACTCAGTATTCTGTTTTCTATATTCTATATTTTGTGTTCTAAATTCCATGTTCTAAATTCTGGGTTCTATATTCTCTATTCTAATTTCTATATTCTGTGTTCAACATTCGATATTCTTAAACTATATTCAGCATTCTGAGTTCTATATTCTAAATTCTGTGTTCTACATTCTATATTATATATTCTATATTCAGTTCTATGTATTCTATATTCTAAATTCTGTGTTCTGCATTCCATGATCTAAATTCTGGGTTCTGTATTCTGTTTTCCATATTCTATATTCTGTGTTCTACATTCTATATTCTGTATTCTCTATTCTGTAATCCGTATTCTACATTCCATATTCTGTGTTCTAAATCTATATTCAAAATTTTATTTTCAGTATTCTGTATTATATATCCTTAACTCTGTGTTCTGCATTCCATGTTCTATATTCTCGGTTCTGTATTCTGTTTTACACATTCTACATTCTGTGTTCTACATTCTATATTCTGTATTCTATATTTTGCATTCCTTATTCTACATTCTATATTCTGTGTCCTACATTCTATATTCTAATTTCTATATTCCGTATTCTGTATTCTATATTCTATATTCTGTGTTCTGAATTCCATGTTCTAAATTCTGGGTTCTATATTCTATACTCTATCTTCTTTATTCTGTGTTCTACATTCTTTATTCTAAATTCTATATTCAGTATTCCATATTCTATATTGTATATTCTGGGTTCTGCATTCCATGTTCAAAAATCTATATTCAGTATTCTGTATTCTATATTCTAAATAATGAATTCTGCTTTCCGTGTTCTAAATTCTGGGTTCTATATTCTCTACTCTGTATTCTATATTCTCTGTTCATCATTCTATATTCTATATTCTATATTCTGCATTCCGAAGTCTATATTCTATATTCTGTTTTCTACATTCTATATTCTGTATTCAATATTCTGCATTCCGTATTCTACATTCCATATGGTGTGTTCCACATTCTATATTCTAAATTCGATATTCAGAATCCTGTATTCTATATTCTAAATTCTGTGTTCCACATTCCATGTTCTTAATTCTGGGTTCAATATTTTCTATTCTATATTCTAAATTTTGTGTTCATCATTCTATATTCTTTATTCTATATTCTGCATTCCGTAGTCTATATTCTATATTCTGTGTTCTACATACTATATTCTATATTCTATACTCAGCATTCTGTATTCTATATTCTAAATTCTGTGTTCTGCATTCCATGTTCTAAATTCTGGGTTCTATATTCTCTATTCTATATTCTCTATTCTGTGTTCTACGTTCTATATTCTAAATTTTATATTCAGTATTCCTTATTCTTTAGTCTAAATTCTGTGTTCAACATTCTATATTCGAAATTCTATATTCAGTATTCTGTAATTTATATTCCAAATTCTGTGTTCTGCATTCCATGTTCTAAATTCTGGGTTCTATATTCTGTTTTCAATATTCTAAATTCTGTGTTCTACATTCTATATTCTGTATTCAATATTCTGCATTCCGTATTCTACATTCCATATCCTGTGCTCTACATTCATATTCTAAATTCGATATTCTGTATTCTGAATTCTATATTCTAAATTCTGTTTTCTACATTCCATATTCTAAATTCTGGGTTCTATATTCTCTGTTCTATATTGTATATTTTGTGTTCATCATTCTTTATTCTATATTCTTTATTCTGCATTCCGTAGTCTATATTCTATATTCTGTGTTCTACATTCTATATTCTAAATTCTGTATTGAGTATTCTGATTTCTATATTCTAAATTATGTGTTCGGCATTCCATGTTCTAAATTTTGGGTTCTATATTCTATATTCTATATTCTGTGTTCTACATTCTATATTCTAAATTCTGTATTCAGTATTTTGATTTCTATATTCTAAATCCTGTGTTCTGCAATCCATGTTCTAAATTCTGGGTTGTATATTCTCTATTCTATATTTTGTGCTCAATATTCTATATTCTATATTCTATATTCTGCATTCCATACTCTATATTCTATATTCTGTGTTCTTCATTCTATATTCTAAATTCTATATTCAGTATTCTGTATTTTATATTCCAAATTCTGTGTTCTGCATTCCATGTTCTAAAATCTATATTCAGTATTCTATATTCTATATTCTAAATTCTGAGTTCTGCTTTCCATGTTCTAAATTCTATATTCAGTATTCTGTATTCTATATTCTAATTGCTGTGTTCCGCTTTCTATGTTCTAGATTCTATATTCAGTATTCTGTAATCTATATTCTAAATTCTGTGTTCTGCATTCCATGTTCAAAATTCTGGGTTCTATATACTCCATTCTATATTCTATATATGTGTTTTTCATTCTATATTCTACATACTATATTCTGCATTCCGTATTCTATACTCAATATTCTGTGTTTTATATTCTATATTCTAAATTTTATATTCAGTATTGTGTATTTTATAGTCTAGATTCTGTGTTCTGCATTCCATGTTCTAAATTCTGGGTTATGTATTCTGTTTTCCATATTCTATATTTTGTGTTCTACATTCTATATTCTGTATTCTATATTCTACATTCCTTATCCTGTATTCTATATTCTGTGTTCTACATTCTATATTCCAAATTCGATATTCAGTATTCTGTATTGTATATTATAAATCCTGTGTTCTACATTTCATCTTCTAATTTCTGGGTTCTGTATTGTGTATTCTATATTCTAAATCCTGTGTTCTACATTCCATGTTCAAAATTCTGGGTTCTATAATCTCTAGACTATATTCTATATTCTGTGTTCTACATTGCATATTCTATATTCTATATTCAGTATTCTGTATTCTATATTGAAAACTCTGTGTTTTGAATTCCATGTTCTAAATTCTCGGTTCTGTATTCTGTTTTCCATATTCTTCATTCTGTGTTGTACATTCTATATTCTGTATACTATATTTTGCATTCCGTATTCTATATTCTATATTCTGTGTTCTATATTCTATATTCTGTTTCCTATATTCTATATTATAAATTCTATATTCAGAATTCCATATTCTATATTCTATACTCTGTGTTCTACATTCTACATTCTAAATTCTATATTCAGTATTCCGTATTCTATATTCTATACTCTGTGTTCTACATTCTATATTGTAAATTGTATATTTAGTATTCTGTATTCTATATTCTAAATTCTGTGTTCTGCATTCCATGTTCTAAATTCTGGGTTCTCTATTCTCTATTCTATATTCTTTATTCTGTGTTCTATATTATACATTCTAAATTCTATATTCAGTATTCCGTATTCTATATTCTATATTCTGGGTTCTGCATTCCATGTTCTAAAATCTATATTCAGTATTCTGTATTCTACAGTCTAAATTCTGGGTTCTATATTCTCTATTCTATTTTTTATATTCTGTGTTCAACATTCGATATTCTAAATACTATATTCAGCATTCTGTGTTCTATACTCTAAATTCTGTGTTCCACATTCTATATTCTAAATTCTATATTCAGTACTATGTATTCTATATTCTAAACTCTGTGTTATGCATTCCATATTCTAAGTTCTCGGTTCTGTATTCTGTTTTCCATATTCTACATGCTGTTTTCTACATTCTATATTCTGTATTCTATATTTTGTATTCTGTATTACACATTCTATATTCTGTGTCCTACTTTGTATAATCTAAATTCTATGTTCAGTATTCCGTATTCTATATTCTATACTCTGTGTTCTACATTCTATATTCTAAATTCTATATTCAGTATTCTGTATTCTATATTCTAAATTCTGTGTTCTACATTCCATGTTCTAAATTCTGGGTTCTATATTCTCTATACTATATTGTATATTTTGTGTTCATCATTCTATATTCTATATTCTATATTCTGCATTCCATAGTCTATATTCTAAATTCTCTGTTCAACATTCTATATTCGAAATTCTATATTCAGTATTCTGTTTTCTATATTCTAAATTCTGTGTTCTGCATTCCATATTCTGAATTCTGGGTTTTCTCTTCTGTTTTCCATATTCTATATTCTGTGTTCTTCATTGTATATTCTGTATACTATATTCTGCTTTCCGTATTCTATATTCTATATTCTGTGTTCTACATTTCATATTCTAAATTATATACTCAGTATTCGGTATTTTATATTCTAAATTCTGTGTTCTACATTCTATATTCTAAATTCTAAATTCAGCATTCTGTATTCTATATTCTAAATTCTGTTTTCTGCATTCCATGTTCTACATTTTGGAGTTCTGCCTTCTATATACTTTATTGTGTATTCTGCATGCCTTATTCTATATTCTGTGTTCTACATTCTATATTCTAAAATCTATATCCAGTATTCTGTATTCTATACTCTAAATCCTGTGTTCTGCATTCCATGTTCTAAATTCTGGGTTCTATATTCTCTATTCTGTATTTTGTGCTCATTATTCTATATTCTATATTCTATATTCTGCATTCCATACTCTATATTCTATATTCTGTGTACTTCATTCTATATTCTAAATTCTATATTCAGTATTCTGTATTTTATATTCCAAATTCTGTGTTCTGCATTCCATGTTCTAAAATCTATATTCAGTATTATATATTCTATATTCTAAATTCTGAGTTCTGCATTCCATGTTCTAAATTCTATATTCAGTATTCTGTATTCTATATTCTAATTGCTGTGATCCGCTTTCTATGTTCTAAATTCTATATTCAGTATTCTGTAATCTATATTCTAAATTCTGTGTTCTGCATTCCATGTTCAAAATTCTGGGTTCTATATTCTCCATTCTATATTCTATATATCTGTTTTTCATTCTATATTCTACATACTATATTCTGCATTCCGTATTCTATACTCTATATTCTTTGTTTTATATTCTATATTCTAAAATTTATATTCAGTATTGTGTATTTTATATTCTAGATTCTGTGTTCTGCATTCCATGTTCTAAATTCTGGGTTATGTATTCTGTTTTCCATATTCTATATTTTGTGTTCTACATTCTATATTCTGTATTCTATATTCTACATTCCTTATCCTGTATTCTATATTGTGTGTTCTACATTCTATATTCTAAATTCGATATTCAGTATTCTGTATTCTATATTATAAATCCTGTGTTCTACATTCCATGTTCAAAATTCTGGGTTCTATAATCTCTAGACTATATTCTATATTCTGTGTTCTACATTGTATATTCTATATTCTATATTCAGTATTCTGTATTCTATATTCAATACTCTGTGTTTTGAATTCCATGTTCTAAATTCTCGGTTCTGTATTCTGTTTTCCATATTCTTCATTCTGTGTTGTACATTCTATATTCTGTATTCTATATTTTGCATTCCGTATTCTATATTCTATATTCTGTGTTCTATATTCTATATTCTGTTTCCTATATTCTATATTCTAAATTCTATATTCAGAATTCCATATTCTATATTCTATACTGTGTGTTCTATATTCTACATTCTAAATTCTATATTCAGTACTCCGTATTCTATATTCTATACTCTGTGTTCTACATTCTACATTGTAAATTCTATATTTAGTATTCTGTATTCTATATTCTAAATTCTGTGTTCTGCATTCCATGTTCTAAATTCTGGGTTCTATATTCTCTATTCTATATTCTATATTCTGTGTTCTATATTATACATTCTAAATTCTATATTCAGTATTCCGTATTCTATATTATATATTCTGGGTTCTGCATTCCATGTTCTAAAATCTATATTCAGCATTCTGTATTCTATATTCTAAATTCTGAGTTCTATATTCTCTATTCTATTTTTTATATTCTGTGTTCAACATTCGATATTCTAAATACTATCTTCAGCATTCTGTGTTCTATACTCTAAATTCTGTGTTCTACATTCTATATTCTAAATTCTATATTCAGTACTATGTATTCTATATTCTAAACTCTGTGTTCTGCATTCCATATTCTAAGTTCTCAGTTCTGTATTCTGTTTTCCATATTCTACATGCTGTGTTCTACATTCTATATTCTGTATTCTATATTTTGTATTCCGTATTCCACATTCTATATTCTGTGTCCTAGATTGTATAATCTAAATTCTATGTTCAGTATTCCGTATTCTATATTCTATACTCTGTGTTCTACATTCTATATTCTAAATTCTATATTCAGTATTCTGTATTCTATATTCTAAATTCTGTGTTCTACATTCCATGTTCTAAATTCTGGGTTCTATATTCTCTATTCTATATTCTATATTCTGTGTTCTACATTCTATATTCTAAATACTATATTCAGTATTCTGTATTCTATATGCTAAATTCTGTGTTCTATATTCTATATTCGAAATTCTATATTCAGTATTTTGTTTTCTATACTCTAAATTCTGTGTTCTGCATTCCTTGTTCTCAATTCTGGGTTTTGTATTCTGTTTTCCATATTCTATATTCCGTGTTCTACGTTCTATATTCTGAATTGTATATTCTGCATTCCGTATTCTATATTCTATATTGTGTGTTCTACATTGTATATTATAAATACTATATTCAGTATTCTGAATTCTATATGCAAAATTCTGTGTTCTAATTTGTATGTTCATATTCTATATTCAGTATTCGGTATTGAATATTCTAAATTCTGTGTTCTGCATTCCATGTTCTAAATTCTGTGTTCTACATTCTCTATTCTATATTTTGTGCTCATTATTCTACATTCTATATTCTTTATTCTGCATTCCATAGTCTATATCCTATATTCTGTGTTCTTCATTCTATATTCTAAATTCTATATTCAGTATTCCGCATTTTATATACCAAATTCTGTGTTCTGCATTCCATGTTCTAAATTCTGGGTTCTATATTCTCTTTTCAATATTCTAAATCCTGTGTTCTACATTCTATATTCTGTATACAATATTCTGCATTCCGTATTCTACATTCCATATTCTGTGTTCTGCATTCTTTATTCTAAATTTTATATTCAGTATTCTGTAGTATATACTCTAAATTCTTTGTTCTGAATTCCATGTTCTAAATTTTGCGTTCTATATTCTGTTTTCCATATTCTATATTTTGTGTTCAACATTCTATATTCTTTATTCTATATTCTACATTTCGTATCCTATATTCTATATTCTGAGTTCTACATTCTATATTCTAAGTTCGATACTCAGTATTCTGTTTTCTATATTCTAAATTTTGTGTTCTAAATTCCATGTTCTAAATTCTGGGTTCTATATTCTCTATTCTAATTTCTATATTCTGTGTTCAACATTCGATATTCTAAATACTATATTCAGCATTCTGAGTTCTATATTCTAAATTCTGTGTTCTACATTCTATATTCTAAATTCTATATTCAGTTCTATGTATTCTATATTCTAAATTCTGTGTTCTGCATTCCATGATCTAAATTCTGGGTTCTGTATTCTGTTTTCCATATTCTATATTCTGTGTTCTACATTCTATATTCTGTATTCTCTATTCTGTAATCCGTATTCTACATTCCATATTCTGTGTTCTAATTCTATATTCAAAATTTTATTTTCAGTATTCTGTATTATATATTCTAAACTCTTTGTTCTGCATTCCATGTTCTATATTCTCGGTTCTGTATTCTGTTTTACATATTCTACATTCTGTGTTCTACATTGTATATTCTGTATTCTATATTTTGCATTCCTTATTCTACATTCTATATTCTGTGTCCTACATTCTATATTCTAATTTCTATATTCCGTATTCTGTATTCTATATTCTATATTCTGTGTTCTGAATTCCATGTTCTAAATTCTGGGTTCTATATTCTATACTCTATCTTCTTTATTCTGTGTTCTACATTCTTTATTCTAAATTGTATATTCAGTATTCCATATTCTATATTGTATATTCTGGGTTCTGCATTCCATGTTCAAAAATCTATATTCAGTATTCTGTATTCTATATTCTAAATACTGAATTCTGCTTTCCATGTTCTAAATTCTGGGTTCTATATTCTCTACTCTGTATTCTATATTCTGTGTTCATCATTCTATATTCTATATTCTATATTCTGCATTCCGAATTCTATATTCTATATTCTGTTTTCTACATTCTATATTCTGTATTCAATATTCTGCATTCCGTATTCTACATTCCATATGGTGTGTTCCACATTCTATATTCTAAATTCGATATTCAGTATTCTGTATTCTATATTCTAAATACTGAATTCTGATTTCCATGTTCTAAATTCTGGGTTCTATATTCTCTATTCTATATTCTCTATTCTGTGTTCTACGTTCTATATTCTAAATTTTATATTCAGTATTCCTTATTCTTTAGTCTAAATTCTGTGTTCAACATTCTATATTCGAAATTCTATATTCAGTATTCTGTAATTTATATTCCAAATTCTGTGTTCTGCATTCCATGTTCTAAATTCTGGGTTCTATATTCTGTTTTCAATATTCTAAATTCTGTGTTCTACATTCTATATTCTGTATTCAATATTCTGCATTCCGTATTCTACATTCCATATACTGTGCTCTACATTCATATTCTAAATTCGATATTCTGTATTCTGAATTGTATATTCTAAATTCTGTGTTCTACATTCCATATTCTAAATTCTGGATTCTATATTCTCTGTTCTATATTGTATATTTTGTGTTCATCATTCTTTATTCTATATTCTTTATTCTGCATTCCGTAGTCTATATTCTATATTCAGTGTTCTACATTCTATATTCTAAATTCTGTATTGAGTATTCTGATTTCTATATTCTAAATTATGTGTTCGGCATTCCATGTTTTAAATTTTGGGTTCTATATACTATATTCTATACTCTGTGTTCTACATTCTATATTCTAAATTCTATATTCAGTATTCTGTATTCTATATTCTAAATTCTGTGTTCTACATTCCATGTTCTAAATTCTGGGTTCTATATTCTCTATACTATATTGTATATTTTGTGTTCATCATTCTATATTCTATATTCTATATTCTGCATTCCATAGTCTATATTCTAAATTCTGGGTTCAACATTCTATATTCGAAATTCTATATTCAGTATTCTGTTTTCTATATTCTAAATTCTGTGTTCTGCATTCCATATTCTGAATTCTGGGTTTTCTCTTCTGTTTTCCATATTCTATATTCTGTGTTCTTCATTGTATATTCTGTATACTATATTCTGCTTTCCGTATTCTATATTCTATATTCTGTGTTATACATTTTATATTCTAAATTATATACTCAGTATTCGGTATTCTATATTCTAAATTCTGTGTTCTACATTCTATATTCTAAATTCTAAATTCAGCATTCTGTATTCTATATTCTAAATTCTGTTTTCTGCATTCCATGTTCTACATTTTGGAGTTCTGCCTTCTATATACTTTATTGTGTATTCTGCATGCCTTATTCTATATTCTGTGTTCTACATTCTATATTCTAAAATCTATATCCAGTATTCTGTATTCTATACTCTAAATCCTGTGTTCTGCATTCCATGTTCTAAATTCTGGGTTCTATATTCTCTATTCTGTATTTTGTGCTCATTATTCTATATTCTATATTCTATATTCTGCATTCCATACTCTATATTCTATATTCTGTGTACTTCATTCTATATTCTAAATTCTATATTCAGTATTCTGTATTTTATATTCCAAATTCTGTGTTCTGCATTCCATGTTCTAAAATCTGTATTCAGTTTTATATATTCTATATTCTAAATTCTGAGTTCTGCTTTCCATGTTCTAAATTCTATATTCAGTATTCTGTATTCTATATTCTAATTGCTGTGATCCGCTTTCTATGTTCTAAATTCTATATTCAGTATTCTGTAATCTATATTCTAAATTCTGTGTTCTGCATTCCATGTTCAAAATTCTGGGTTCTATATTCTCCATTCTATATTCTATATATCTGTTTTTCATTCTATATTCTACATACTATATTCTGCATTCCGTATTCTATACTCTATATTCTTTGTTTTATATTCTATATTCTAAAATTTATATTCAGTATTGTGTATTTTATATTCTAGATTCTGTGTTCTGCATTCCATGTTCTAAATTCTGGGTTATGTATTCTGTTTTCCATATTCTATATTTTGTGTTCTACATTCTATATTCTGTATTCTCTATTCTACATTCCTTATCCTGTATTCTATATTGTGTGTTCTACATTCTATATTCTAAATTCGATATTCAGTATTCTGTATCCTATATTATAAATCCTGTGTTCTACATTCCATGTTCAAAATTCTGGGTTCTATAATCTCTAGACTATATTCTATATTCTGTGTTCTACATTGTATATTCTATATTCTATATTCAGTATTCTGTATTCTATATTCAAAACTCTGTGTTTTGAATTCCATGTTCTAAATTCTCGGTTCTGTATTCTGTTTTCCATATTCTTCATTATGTGTTGTACATTCTATATTCTGTATTCTATATTTTGCATTCCCTATTCTATATTCTATATTCTGTGTTCTATATTCTATATTCTGTTTCCTATATTCTATATTCTAAATTCTATATTCAGAATTCCATATTCTATACGGTGTGTTCTATATTCTACATTCTAAATTCTATATTCAGTATTCCGTATTCTATATTCTATACTCTGTGTTCTACATTCTACATTGTAATTTCTATATTTAGTATTCTGTATTCTATATTCTAAATTCTGTGTTCTGCATTCCATGTTCTAAATTCTGGGTTCTATATTCTCTATTCTATATTCTATATTCTGTGTTCTTTATTATACATTCTAAATTCTATATTCAGTATTCCGTATTCTATATTATATATTCTGGGTTCTGCATTCCATGTTCTAAAATCTATATTCAGCATTCTGTATTCTATATTCTAAATTCTGAGTTCTATATTCTCTATTCAATTTTTTATATTCTGTGTTCAACATTCGATATTCTAAATACTATATTCAGCATTCTGTGTTCTATACTCTAAATTCTGTGTTCTACATTCTATATTCTAAATTCTATATTCAGTACTATGTATTCTATATTCTAAACTCTGTGTTATGCATTCCATATTCTAAGTTCTCGGTTCTGTATTCTGTTTTCCATATTCTACATGCTGTGTTCTACATTCTATATTCTGTATTCTATATTATGTATTCCGTATTCCACATTCTATATTCTGTGTCCTACTTTGTATAATCTAAATTCTATGTTCAGTATTCCGTATTCTATATTCTATACTCTGTGTTCTACATTCTATATTCTAAATTCTATATTCAGTATTCTGTATTCTATATTCTAAACTCTGTGTTCTACATTCCATGTTCTAAATTCTGGGTTGTATATTCTCTATACTATATTGTATATTTTGTGTTCCTCATTCTATATTCTATATTCTATATTCTGAATTCCATAGTCTATATTCTATATTCTGTGTTCTACATTCTATTTTCTAAAATCTATATTCAGTATTCTGTATTCTATATTCTAAATTCTGTGTTCTACATTCCATGTTCTAAATTCTGGGTTCTATATTCTCTATTCTATATTCTATATTCTGTGTTCTACATTCTATATTCTAAATACTATATTCAGTATTCTGTATTCTATATGCTAAATTCTGTGTTCTATATTGTATATTCGAAATTCTATATTCAGTATTTTGTTTTCTATACTCCAAATTCTGTGTTCTGCATTCCTTGTTCTCAATTCTGGGTTTTGTATTCTGTTTTCCATATTCTATATTCTGTGTTCTACATTCTATATTCTGAATTGTATATTCTGCATTCCGTATTCTATATTCTATACTCTGTGTTCTACATTGTATATTATAAATACTATTTTCAGTATTCTGAATTCTATATGCAAAATTCTGTGTTCTAAATTGTATATTCATATTCTATATTCAGTATTCGGTATTGAATATTCTAAATTCTGTGTTCTGCATTCCATGTTCTAAATTCTGTGTTCTACATTCTCTATTCTATATTTTGTGCTCATTATTCTACATTCTATATCCTATATTCTGCATTCCATTGTCTATATCCTATATTCTGTGTTCTTCATTCTATATTCTAAATTCTATATTCAGTATTCCGCATTTTATATTCCAAATTCTGTGTTCTGCATTCCATGTTCTAAATTCTGGGTTCTATATTCTGTTTTCAATATTCTAAATCCTGTGTTCTACATTCTATATTCTGTAAACAATATTCTGCATTCCGTATTCTACATTCCATATTCTGTGTTCTGCATTCTTTATTCTAAATTTTATATTCAGTATTCTGTAGTATATACTCTAAATTCTTTGTTCTGAATTCCATGTTCTAAATTTTGCGTTCTATATTCTGTTTTCCATATTCAATATTTTGTGTTCAACATTCTATATTCTTTATTCTATATTCTGCATTTCGTATCCTATATTCTATATTCTGAGTTCTACATTCTATATTCTAAGTTCGATACTCAGTATTCTGTTTTCTATATTCTATATTTTGTGTTCTAAATTCCATGTTCTAAATTCTGGGTTCTATATTCTCTATTCTAATTTCTATATTCTGTGTTCAACATTCGATATTCTAAAACTATATTCAGCATTCTGAGTTCTATATTCTAAATTCTGTGTTCTACATTCTATATTCTAAATTCTATATTCAGTTCTATGTATTCTATATTCTAAATTCTGTGTTCTGCATTCCATGATCTAAATTCTGGGTTCTGTATTCTGTTTTCCATATTCTATATTCCGTGTTCTACATTCTATATTCTGTGTTCTAATTCTATATTCTGTATTCTCTATTCTGTAATCCGTATTCTACATTCCATATTCTGTGTTCTAATTCTATATTCAAAATTTTATTTTCAGTGTTCTGTATTATATATTCTAAACTCTGTGTTCTGCATTCCATGTTCTATATTCTCGGTTCTGTATTCTGTTTTACATATTCTACATTCTGTGTTCTACATTGTATATTCTGTATTCTATATTTTGCATTCCTTATTCTACATTCCATATTCTGTGTCCTACATTCTATATTCTAATTTCTATATTCCGTATTCTGTATTCTATATTCTATATTCTGTGTTCTGAATTCCATGTTCTAAATTCTGGGTTCTATATTCTATACTCTATCTTCTTTATTCTGTGTTCTACATTCTTTATTCTAAATTCTATATTCAGTATTCCATATTCTATATTGTATATTCTGGGTTCTGCATTCCATGTTCAAAAATCTATATTCAGTATTCTGTATTCTATATTCTAAATACTGAATTCTGCTTTCCATGTTGTAAATTCTGGGTTCTATATTCTCTACTCTGTATTCTATATTCTCTGTTCATCATTCTATATTCTATATTCTATATTCTGCATTCCGAAGTCTATATTCTATATTCTGTTTTCTACATTGTATATTCTGTATTCAATATTCTGCATTCCGTATTCTACATTCCATATGGTGTGTTCCACATTCTATATTCTAAATTCGATATTCAGAATTCTGTATTCTATATTCTAAATTCTGTGTTCTACATTCCATGTTCTTAATTCTGGGTTCAATATTTTCTATTCTATATTCTAAATTTTGTGTTCATCATTCTATATTCTTTATTCTATATTCTGCATTCCGTAGTCTATATTCTATATTCTGTGTTCTACATACTATATTCCATATTCTATACTCAGCATTCTGAATTCTATATTCTAAATTCTGTGTTCTGCATTCCATGTTATAAATTCTGTGTTCTATATTCTCTGTTCTATATTGTATAATTTGTGTTCATCATTCTTTATTCTATATACTTTATTCTGCATTCCGTAATCTATATTCTATATTCTGTGTTCTACATTCTATATTCTAAATTCTGTATTCAGTATTTTGACTTCTATATTCTAAATCCTGTGTTCTGCATTTCATGTTCTAAATTCTGGGTTCTATATTCTCTATTCTATATTCTCTATTCTGTGTTCTACGTTCTATATTGTAAATTTTATATTCAGTATTCCTTATTCTTTATTCTAAATTCTGTGTTCAACATTCTATATTCGAAATTCTATATTCAGTATTCTGTAATTTATATTCCAAATTCTGTGTTCTGCATTCCATGTTCTTAATTCTGGGTTCTATATTCTGTTTTCAATATTCTAAATTCTGTGTTCTACATTCTATATTCTGTATTCAATATTCTGCATTCCGTATTCTACATTCCATATACTGTGCAATACATTCATATTCTAAATTCGATATTCTGTATTCTGAATTGTATATTCTAAATTCTGTGTTCTACATTCCATATTCTAAATTCTGGGTTCTATATTCTCTGTTCTATATTGTATATTTTGTGTTCATCATTCTTTATTCTATATTCTTTATTCTGCATTCCGTAGTCTATATTCTATATTCTGTGTTCTACATTCTATATTCTAAATTCTGTATTGAGTATTCTGATTTCTATATTCAAAATTATGTGTTCGGCATTCCATGTTCTAAATTTTGGGTTCTATATTCTATATTCTATATTCTGTGTTCTACATTCTATATTCTAAATTCTGTATTCAGTATTTTGATTTCTATATTCTAAATCCTGTGTTCTGCAATCCATGTTCTAAATTCTGGGTTGTATATTCTCTATTCTATATTTTGTGCTCAATATTCTATATTCTATATTCTATATTCTGCATTCCATACTCTATATTCTATATTCTGTGTACTTCATTCTATATTCTAAATTCTATATTCAGTATTCTGTATTTTATATTCCAAATTCTGTGTTCTGCATTCCATGTTCTAAAATGTATATTCAGTATTCTATATTCTATATTCTAAATTCTGAGTTCTGCTTTCCATGTTCTAAATTCTATATTCAGTATTCTATATTCTATATTCTAATTGCTGTGTTCCGCTTTCTATGTTCTAGATTCTATATTCAGTATTCTGTAATCTATATTCTAAATTCTGTGTTCTGCATTCCATGTTAAAAATTCTGGGTTCTATATACTCCATTCTATATTCTATATATGTGTTTTTCATTCTATATTCTACATACTATATTCTGCATTCCGTATTCTATACTCAATATTCTGTGTTTTATATTCTATATTCTAAATTTTATATTCAGTATTGTGTATTTTATAGTCTAGATTCTGTGTTCTGCATTCCATGTTCTAAATTCTGGGTTATGTATTCTGTTTTCCATATTCTATATTTTGTGTTCTACATTCTATATTCTGTATTCTATATTCTACATTCCTTATCCTGTATTCTATATTCTGTGTTCTACATTCTATATTCTAAATTCGATATTCAGTATTCTGTATTGTATATTATAAATCCTGTGTTCTACATTTCATCTTCTAATTTCTGGGTTCTGTATTGTGTATTCTATATTCTAAATCCTGTGTTCTACATTCCATGTTCAAAATTCTGGGTTCTATAATCTCTAGACTATATTCTATATTCTGTGTTCTACATTGTATATTCTATATTCTATATTCAGTATTCTGTATTCTATATTCAAAACTCTGTGTTTTGAATTCCATGTTCTAAATTCTCGGTTCTGTATTCTGTTTTCCATATTCTTCATTCTGTGTTGTACATACTATATTCTGTATACTATATTTTGCATTCCGTATTCTATATTCTATATTCTGTGTTCTACATTCTATATTCTGTTTCCTATATTCTATATTCTAAATTCTATATTCAGAATTCCATATTCTATATTCTATACTCTGTGTTCTACATTCTACATTCTAAATTCTATATTCAGTATTCCGTATTCTATATTCTATACTCTGTGTTCTACATTCTATATTGTAAATTGTATATTTAGTATTCTGTATCCTATATTCTAAATTCTGTGTTCTGCATTCCATGTTCTAAATTCTGGGTTCTCTATTCTCTATTCTATATTCTTTATTCTGTGTTCTATATTATACATTCTAAATTCTATATTCAGTATTCCGTATTCTATATTCTATATTCTGGGTTCTGCATTCCATGTTCTAAAATCTATATTCAGTATTCTGTATTCTACAGTCTAAATTCTGGGTTCTATATTCTCTATTCTATTTTTTATATTCTGTGTTCAACATTCGATATTCTAAATACTATATTCAGCATTCTGTGTTCTATACTCTAAATTCTGTGTTCTACATTCTATATTCTAAATTCTATATTCAGTACTATGTATTCTATATTCTAAACTCTGTGTTCTGCATTCCATATTCTAAGTTCTCCGTTCTGTATTCTGTTTTCCATATTCTACATGCTGTGTTCTACATTCTATATTCTGTATTCTATATTTTGTATTCCGTATTCCACATTCTATATTCTGTGTCCTAGATTGTATAATCTAAATTCTATGTTCAGTATTCCGTATTCTATATTCTATACTCTGTGTTCTAAATTCTATATTCTAAATTCTATATTCAGTATTCTGTATTCTATATTCTAAATTCTGTGTTCTACATTCCATGTTCTAAATTCTGGGTTCTATATACTCTATTCTATATTCTATATTCTGTGTCCTACATTCTATATTCTAAATACTATATTCAGTATTCTGTATTCTATATGCTAAATTCTGTGTTCTATATTCTATATTCGAAATTCTATATTCAGTATTTTGTTTTCTATACTCTAAATTCTGTGTTCTGCATTCCTTGTTCTCAATTCTGGGTTTTGTATTCTGTTTTCCATATTCTATATTCCGTGTTCTACGTTCTATATTCTGAATTGTATATTCTGCATTCCGTATTCTATATTCTATATTGTGTGTTCTACATTGTATATTATAAATACTATATTCAGTATTCTGAATTCTATATGCAAAATTCTGTGTTCTAAATTGTATAATCATATTCTATATTCAGTATTCGGTATTGAATATTCTAAATTCTGTGTTCTGCATTCCATGTTCTAAATTCTGTGTTCTACATTCTCTATTCTATATTTTGTGCTCATTATTCTACATTCTATATTCTATATTCTGCATTCCATAGTCTATATCCTATATTCTGTGTTCTTCATTCTATATTCTAAATTCTATATTCAGTATTCCGCATTTTATATTCCAAATTCTGTGTTCTGCATTCCATGTTCTAAATTCTGGGTTCTATATTCTCTTTTCAATATTCTAAATCCTGTGTTCTACATTCTATATTCTGTATACAATATTCTGCATTCCGTATTCTACATTCCATATTCTGTGTTCTGCATTCTTTATTCTAAATTTTATATTCAGTATTCTGTAGTATATACTCTAAATTCTTTGTTCTGAATTCCATGTTCTAAATTTTGCGTTCTATATTCTGTTTTCCATATTCTATATTTTGTGTTCATCATTCTATATTCTTTATTCTATATTCTACATTTCGTATCCTATATTCTAAATTCTGAGTTCTACATTCTATATTCTAAGTTCGATACTCAGTATTCTGTTTTCTATATTCTAAATTTTGTGTTCTAAATTCCATGTTCTAAATTCTGGGTTCTATATTCTCTATTCTAATTTCTATATTCTGTGTTCAACATTCGATATTCTAAATACTATATTCAGCATTCTGAGTTCTATATTCTAAATTCTGTGTTCTACATTCTATATTCTAAATTCTATATTCAGTTCTATGTATTCTATATTCTAAATTCTGTGTTCTGCATTCCATGATCTAAATTCTGGGTTCTGTATTCTGTTTTCCATATTCTATATTCTGTGTTCTTCATTCTATATTCTGTATTCTCTACTCTGTAATCCGTATTCTACATTCCATATTCTGTGTTCTAATTCTATATTCAAAATTTTATTTTCAGTATTCTGTATTATATATTCTAAACTCTGTGTTCTGCATTCCATGTTCTATATTCTCGGTTCTGTATTCTGTTTTACATAATCTACATTCTGTGTTCTACATTGTATATTCTGTATTTTATATTTTGCATTCCTTATTCTACATTCTATATTCTGTGTCCTACATTCTATATTCTAATTTCTATATTCCGTATTCTGTATTCTATATTCTATATTCTGTGTTCTGAATTCCATGTTCTAAATTCTGGGTTCTATATTCTATACTCTATCTTCTTTATTCTGTGTTCTACATTCTTTATTCTAAATTCTATATTCAGTATTCCATATTCTATATTGTATATTCTGGGTTCTGCATTCCATGTTCAAAAATCTATATTCAGTATTCTGTATTCTATATTCTAAATACTGAATTCTGCTTTCCATGTTCTAAATTCTGGGTTCTATATTCTCTACTCTGTATTCTATATTCTGTGTTCATCATTCTATATTCTATATTCTATATTCTGCATTCCGAAGTCTATATTCTATATTCTGTTTTCTACATTCTATATTCTGTATTCAATATTCTGCATTCCGTATTCTACATTCCATATGGTGTGTTCCACATTCTATATTCTAAATTCGATATTCAGTATTCTGTATTCTATATTCTAAATACTGAATTCTGCTTTCCATGTTCTAAATTCTGGGTTCTATATTCTCTATTCTATATTCTCTATTCTGTGTTCTACGTTCTATATTCTAAATTTTATATTCAGTATTCCTTATTCTTTAGTCTAAATGCTGTGTTCAACATTCTATATTCGAAATTCTATATTCAGAATTCTGTAATTTATATTCCAAATTCTGTGTTCTGCATTCCATGTTCTAAATTCTGGGTTCTATATTCTGTTTTCAATATTCTAAATTCTGTGTTCTACATTCTATATTCTGTATTCAATATTCTGCATTCCGTATTCTACATTCCATATACTGTGCTCTACATTCATATTCTAAATTCGATATTCTGTATTCTGAATTCTATATTCTAAATTCTGTGTTCTACATTCCATATTCTAAATTCTGGGTTCTATATTCTCTGTTCTATATTGTATATTTTGTGTTCATCATTCTTTATTCTATATTCTTTATTCTGCATTCCGTAGTCTATATTCTATATTCAGTGTTCTACATTCTATATTCTAAATTCTGTATTGAGTATTCTGATTTCTATATTCTAAATTATGTGTTCGGCATTCCATGTTCTAAATTTTGGGTTCTATATTCTATATTCTATATTCTGTGTTCTACATTCTATATTCTAAATTCTGTATTTAGTATTTTGATTTCTATATTCTAAATCCTGTGTTCTGCCATCCATGTTCTAAATTCTGGGTTGTATATTCTCTATTCTATATTTTGTGCTCATTATTCTATATTCTATATTCTATATTCTGCATTCCATACTCTATATTCTATATTCTGTGTTCTTCATTCTATATTCTAAATTCTATATTCAGTATACTGTATTTTATATTCCAAATTCTGTGTTCTGCATTCCATGTTCTAAAATCTATATTCAGTATTATATATTCTATATTCTAAATTCTGAGTTCTGCTTTCCATGTTCTAAATTCTATATTCAGTATTCTGTATTCTATATTCTAATTGCTGTGTTCCGCTTTCTATGTTCTAGATTCTATATTCAGTATTCTGTAATCTATATTCTAAATTCTGTGTTCTGCATTCCTTGTTCAAAATTCTGGGTTCTATATTCTCCATTCTATATTCTATATATGTGTTTTTCATTCTATATTCTACATACTATATTCTGCATTCCGTATTCTATACTCAATATTCTGTGTTTTATATTCTATATTCTAAATTTTATATTCAGTATTGTGTATTTTATAGTCTAGATTCTGTGTTCTGCATTCCATGTTCTAAATTCTGGGTTATGTATTCTGTTTTCCATATTCTATATTTTGTGTTCTACATTCTATATTCTGTATTCTATATTCTACATTCCTTATCCTGTATTCTATATTCTGTGTTCTACATTCTATATTCTAAATTCGATATTCAGTATTCTGTATTGTATATTATAAATCCTGTGTTCTACATTTCATCTTCTAATTTCTGGGTTCTGTATTGTGTATTCTATATTCTAAATCCTGTGTTCTACATTCCATGTTCAAAATTCTGGGTTCTATAATCTCTAGACTATATTCTATATTCTGTGTTCTACATTGTATATTCTATATTCTATATTCAGTATTCTGTATTCTATATTCAAAACTCTGTGTTTTGAATTCCATGTTCTAAATTCTCGGTTCTGTATTCTGTTTTCCATATTCTTCATTCTGTGTTGTACATTCTATATTCTGTATACTATATTTTGCATTCCGTATTCTATATTCTATATTCTGTGTTCTATATTCTATATTCTGTTTCCTATATTCTATATTCTAAATTCTATATTCAGAATTCCATATTCTATATTCTATACTCTGTGTTCTACATTCTACATTCTAAATTCTATATTCAGTATTCCGTATTCTATATTCTATACTCTGTGTTCTACATTCTATATTGTAAATTGTATATTTAGTATTCTGTATTCTATATTCTATATTCGGAGTTCTGCATTCCATGTTCTAAATTCTGGGTTCTATATTCTCTATTCTATATTCTTTATTCTGTGTTCTATATTATACATTCTAAATTCTATATTCAGTATTCCGTATTCTATATTATCTATTCTGGGTTCTGCATTCCATGTTCTAAAATCTATATTCAGTATTCTGTATTCTATAGTCTAAATTCTGGGTTCTATATTCTCTATTCTATTTTTTATATTCTGTGTTCAACATTCGATATTCTAAATACTATATTCAGCATTCTGTGTTCTATACTCTAAATTCTGTGTTCCACATTCTATATTCTAAATTCTATATTCAGTACTATGTATTCTATATTCTAAACTCTGTGTTATGCATTCCATATTCTAAGTTCTCGGTTCTGTATTCTGTTTTCCATATTCTACATGCTGTGTTCTACATTCTATATTCTGTATTCTATATTATGTATTCCGTATTCCACATTCTATATTCTGTGTCCTACTTTGTATAATCTAAATTCTATGTTCAGTATTCCGTATTCTATATTCTATACTCTGTGTTCTACATTCTATATTCTAAATTCTATATTCAGTATTCTGTATTCTATATTCTAAATTCTGTGTTCTACATTCCATGTTCTAAATTCTGGGTTGTATATTCTCTATACTATATTGTATATTTTGTGTTCATCATTCTATATTCTATATTCTACATTCTGCATTCCATAGTCTATATTCTATATTCTGTGTTCTACATTCTATTTTCTAAATTCTATATTCAGTATTCTGTATTCTATATTCTAAATTCTGTGTTCTACATTCCATGTTCTAAATTCTGGGTTCTATTTTCTCTATTCTATATTCTATATTCTGTGTTCTACATTCTATATTCTAAATACTATATTCAGTATTCTGTATTCTATATGCTAAATTCTGTGTTCTATATTCTATATTCGAAATTCTATATTCAGTATTTTGTTTTCTATACTCCAAATTCTGTGTTCTGCATTCCTTGTTCTCAATTCTGGGTTTTGTATTCTGTTTTCCATATTCTATATTCTGTGTTCTACATTCTATATTCTGAATTGTATATTCTGCATTCCGTATTCTCTATTCTATACTCTGTGTTCTACATTGTATATTATAAATACTATTTTCAGTATTCTGAATTCTATATGCAAAATTCTGTGTTCTAAATTGTATATTCATATTCTATATTCAGTATTCGGTATTGAATATTCTAAATTCTGTGTTCTGCATTCCATGTTCTAAATTCTGTGTTCTACATTCTCTATTCTATATTTTGTGCTCATTATTCTACATTCTATATTCTATATTCTGCATTCCATTGTCTATATCCTATATTCTGTGTTCTTCATTCTATATTCTAAATTCTATATTCAGTATTCCGCATTTTATATTCCAAATTCTATGTTCTGCATTCCATGTTCTAAATTCTGGGTTCTATATTCTGTTTTCAATATTCTAAATCCTGTGTTCTACATTCTATATTCTGTAAACAATATTCTGCATTCCGTATTCTACATTCCATATTCTGTGTTCTGCATTCTTTATTCTAAATTTTATATTCAGTATTCTGTAGTATATACTCTAAATTCTTTGTTCTGAATTCCATGTTCTAAATTTTGCGTTCTATATTCTGTTTTCCATATTCAATATTTTGTGTTCAACATTCTATATTCTTTATTCTATATTCTGCATTTCGTATCCTATATTCTATATTCTGAGTTCTACATTCTATATTCTAAGTTCGATACTCAGTATTCTGTTTTCTATATTCTATATTTTGTGTTCTAAATTCCATGTTCTAAATTCTGGGTTCTATATTCTCTATTCTAATTTCTATATTCTGTGTTCAACATTCGATATTTTAAAACTATATTCAGCATTCTGAGTTCTATATTCTAAATTCTGTGTTCTACATTCTATATTCTAAATTCTATATTCAGTTCTATGTATTCTATATTCTAAATTCTGTGTTCTGCATTCCATGATCTAAATTCTGGGTTCTGTATTCTGTTTTCCATATTCTATATTCTGTGTTCTTCATTCTATATTCTGTATTCTCTATTCTGTAATCCGTATTCTACATTCCATATTCTGTGTTCTAATTCTATATTCAAAATTTTATTTTCAGTATTCTGTATTATATATCCTTAACTCTGTGTTCTGCATTCCATGTTCTATATTCTCGGTTTTGTATTCTGTTTTACATATTCTACATTCTGTGTTCTACATTCTATATTCTGTATTCTATATTTTGCATTCCTTATTCTACATTCTATATTCTGTGTCCTACATTCTATAATCTAATTTCTATATTCCGTATTCTGTATTCTATATTCTAAACTCTTTGTTCTGAATTCCATGTTCTAAATTCTGGGTTCTATATTCTATACTCTATTTTCTTTATTCTGTGTTCTACATTCTTTATTCTAAATTCTATATTCAGTATTCTATATTCTATATTGTATATTCTGGGTTCTGCATTCCATGTTCTAAAATCTATATTCAGTATTCTGTATTCTATATTCTAAATACTGAATTCTGCTTTCCATGTTCTAAATTCTGGGTTCTATATTCTCTACTCTGTATTCTATATTCTGTGTTCATCATTCTATATTCTATATTCTATATTCTGCATTCCGAAGTCTATATTCTATATTCTGTTTTCTACATTCTATATTCTGTATTCAATATTCTGCATTCCGTATTCTACATTCCATATGGTGTGTTCCACATTCTATATTCTAAATTCGATATTCAGTATTCTGTATTCTATATTCTAAATACTGAATTCTGCTTTCCATGTTCTAAATTCTGGGTTCTATATTCTCTATTCTATATTCTCTATTCTGTGTTCTACGTTCTATATTCTAAATTTTATATTCAGTATTCCTTACTCTTTAGTCTAAATGCTGTGTTCAACATTCTATATTCGAAATTCTATATTCAGAATTCTGTAATTTATATTCCAAATTCTGTGTTCTGCATTCCATGTTCTAAATTCTGGGTTCTATATTCTGTTTTCAATATTCTAAATTCTGTGTTCTACATTCTATATTCTGTATTCAATATTATGCATTCCGTATTCTACATTCCATATACTGTGCTCTACATTCATATTCTAAATTCGATATTCTGTATTCTGAATTCTATATTCTAAATTCTGTGTTCTACATTCCATATTCTAAATTCTGGGTTCTATATTCTCTGTTCTATATTGTATATTTTGTGTTCATCATTCTTTATTCTATATTCTTTATTCTGCATTCCGTAGTCTATATTCTATATTCAGTGTTCTACATTCTATATTCTAAATTCTGTATTGAGTATTCTGATTTCTATATTCTAAATTATGTGTTCGGCATTCCATGTTCTAAATTTTGGGTTCTATATTCTATATTCTATATTCTGTGTTCTACATTCTATATTCTAAATTCTGTATTTAGTATTTTGATTTCTATATTCTAAATCCTGTGTTCTGCCATCCATGTTCTAAATTCTGGGTTGTATATTCTCTATTCTATATTTTGTGCTCATTATTCTATATTCTATATTCTATATTCTGCATTCCATACTCTATATTCTATATTCTGTGTTCTTCATTCTATATTCTAAATTCTATATTCAGTATACTGTATTTTATATTCCAAATTCTGTGTTCTGCATTCCATGTTCTAAAATCTATATTCAGTATTATATATTCTATATTCTAAATTCTGAGTTCTGCTTTCCATGTTCTAAATTCTATATTCAGTATTCTGTATTCTATAGTCTAAATTCTGTGTTCTATATTCTCTATTCTACTTTTTATATTCTGTGTTCAACATTCGATATTCTAAATACTATATTCAGCATTCTGTGTTCTATACTCTAAATTCTGTGTTCCACATTCTATATTCTAAATTCTATATTCAGTACTATGTATTCTATATTCTAAACTCTGTGTTATGCATTCCATATTCTAAGTTCTCGGTTCTGTATTCTGTTTTCCATATTCTACATGCTGTTTTCTACATTCTATATTCTGTATTCTATATTATGTATTCCGTATTCCACATTCTATATTCTGTGTCCTACTTTGTATAATCTAAATTCTATGTTCAGTATTCCGTATTCTATATTCTATACTCTGTGTTCTACATTCTATATTCTAAATTCTATATTCAGTATTCTGTATTCTATATTCTAAATTCTGTGTTCTACATTCCATGTTCTAAATTCTGGGTTCTATATTCTCTATACTATATTGTATATTTTGTGTTCATCATTCTATATTCTATATAATATATTCTGCATTCCACAGTCTATATTCTATATTCTGTGTTCTACATTCTATTTTCTAAATTCTATATTCAGTATTCTGTATTCTATATTCTAAATTCTGTGTTCTACATTCCATGTTCTAAATTCTGGGTTCTATATTCTCTATTCTCTATTCTATATTCTGTGTTCTACATTTTATATTCTAAATACTATATTCAGTATTCTGTATTCTATATGCTAAATTCTGTGTTCTATATTCTATATTCGAAATTCTATATTCAGTATTTTGTTTTCTATACTCCAAATTCTGGGTTCTGCATTCCTTGTTCTCAATTCTGGGTTTTGTATTCTGTTTTCCATATTCTATATTCTGTGTTCTACATTCTATATTCTGAATTGTATATTCTGCATTCCGTATTCTATATTCTATACTCTGTGTTCTACATTGTATATTATAAATACTATATTCAGTATTCTGAATTCTATATGCAAAATTCTGTGTTCTAAATTGTATATTCATATTCTATATTCAGTATTCGGTATTGAATATTCTAAATTCTGTGTTCTGCATTCCATGTTCTAAATTCTGTGTTCTACATTCTCTATTCTATATTTTGTGCTCATTATTCTACATTCTATATTCTATATTCTGAATTCCATTGTCTATATCCTATATTCTGTGTTCTTCATTCTATATTCTAAATTCTATATTCAGTATTCCGCATTTTATATTCCAAATTCTGTGTTCTGCATTCCATGTTCTAAATTCTGGGTTCTATATTCTGTTTTCAATATTCTAAATCCTGTGTTCTACATTCTATATTCTGTAAACAATATTCTGCATTCCGTATTCTACATTCCATATTCTGTGTTCTGCATTCTTTATTCTAAATTTTATATTCAGTATTCTGTAGTATATACTCTAAATTCTTTGTTCTGAATTCCATGTTCTAAATTTTGCGTTCTATATTCTGTTTTCCATATTCTATATTTTGTGTTCAACATTCTATATTCTTTATTCTATATTCTGCATTTCGTATCCTATATTCTATATTCTGAGTTCTACATTCTATATTCTAAGTTCGATACTCAGTATTCTGTTTTCTATATTCTATATTTTGTGTTCTAAATTCCATGTTCTAAATTCTGGGTTCTATATTCTCTATTCTAATTTCTATATTCTGTGTTCAACATTCGATATTCTTAAACTATATTCAGCATTCTGAGTTCTATATTCTAAATTCTGTGTTCTACATTCTATATTATATATTCTATATTCAGTTCTATGTATTCTATATTCTAAATTCTGTGTTCTGCATTCCATGATCTAAATTCTGGGTTCTGTATTCTGTTTTCCATATTCTATATTCTGTGTTCTACATTCTATATTCTGTATTCTCTATTCTGTAATCCGTATTCTACATTCCATATTCTGTGTTCTAAATCTATATTCAAAATTTTATTTTCAGTATTCTGTATTATATATCCTTAACTCTGTGTTCTGCATTCCATGTTCTATATTCTCGGTTCTGTATTCTGTTTTACACATTCTACATTCTGTGTTCTACATTCTATATTCTGTATTCTATATTTTGCATTCCTTATTCTACATTCTATATTCTGTGTCCTACATTCTATATTCTAATTTCTATATTCCGTATTCTGTATTCTATATTCTATATTCTGTGTTCTGAATTCCATGTTCTAAATTCTGGGTTCTATATTCTATACTCTATCTTCTTTATTCTGTGTTCTACATTCTTTATTCTAAATTCTATATTCAGTATTCCATATTCTATATTGTATATTCTGGGTTCTGCATTCCATGTTCAAAAATCTATATTCAGTATTCTGTATTCTATATTCTAAATAATGAATTCTGCTTTCCGTGTTCTAAATTCTGGGTTCTATATTCTCTACTCTGTATTCTATATTCTCTGTTCATCATTCTATATTCTATATTCTATATTCTGCATTCCGAAGTCTATATTCTATATTCTGTTTTCTACATTCTATATTCTGTATTCAATATTCTGCATTCCGTATTCTACATTCCATATGGTGTGTTCCACATTCTATATTCTAAATTCGATATTCAGAATCCTGTATTCTATATTCTAAATTCTGTGTTCCACATTCCATGTTCTTAATTCTGGGTTCAATATTTTCTATTCTATATTCTAAATTTTGTGTTCATCATTCTATATTCTTTATTCTATATTCTGCATTCCGTAGTCTATATTCTATATTCTGTGTTCTACATACTATATTCTATATTCTATACTCAGCATTCTGTATTCTATATTCTAAATTCTGTGTTCTGCATTCCATGTTCTAAATTCTGGGTTCTATATTCTCTATTCTATATTCTCTATTCTGTGTTCTACGTTCTATATTCTAAATTTTATATTCAGTATTCCTTATTCTTTAGTCTAAATTCTGTGTTCAACATTCTATATTCGAAATTCTATATTCAGTATTCTGTAATTTATATTCCAAATTCTGTGTTCTGCATTCCATGTTCTAAATTCTGGGTTCTATATTCTGTTTTCAATATTCTAAATTCTGTGTTCTACATTCTATATTCTGTATTCAATATTCTGCATTCCGTATTCTACATTCCATATACTGTGCTCTACATTCATATTCTAAATTCGATATTCTGTATTCTGAATTCTATATTCTAAATTCTGTGTTCTACATTCCATATTCTAAATTCTGGGTTCTATATTCTCTGTTCTATATTGTATATTTTGTGTTCATCATTCTTTATTCTATATTCTTTATTCTGCATTCCGTAGTCTATATTCTATATTCTGTCTTCTACATTCTATATTCTAAATTCTGTATTGAGTATTCTGATTTCTATATTCTAAATTATGTGTTCGGCATTCCATGTTCTAAATTTTGGGTTCTATATTCTATATTCTATATTCTGTGTTCTACATTCTATATTCTAAATTCTGTATTCAGTATTTTGATTTCTATATTCTAAATCCTGTGTTCTGCAATCCATGTTCTAAATTCTGGGTTGTATATTCTCTATTCTATATTTTGTGCTCAATATTCTATATTCTATATTCTATATTCTGCATTCCATACTCTATATTCTATATTCTGTGTTCTTCATTCTATATTCTAAATTCTATATTCAGTATTCTGTATTTTATATTCCAAATTCTGTGTTCTGCATTCCATGTTCTAAAATCTATATTCAGTATTCTATATTCTATATTCTAAATTCTGAGTTCTGCTTTCCATGTTCTAAATTCTATATTCAGTATTCTGTATTCTATATTCTAATTGCTGTGTTCCGCTTTCTATGTTCTAGATTCTATATTCAGTATTCTGTAATCTATATTCTAAATTCTGTGTTCTGCATTCCATGTTCAAAATTCTGGGTTCTATATACTCCATTCTATATTCTATATATGTGTTTTTCATTCTATATTCTACATACTATATTCTGCATTCCGTATTCTATACTCAATATTCTGTGTTTTATATTCTATATTCTAAATTTTATATTCAGTATTGTGTATTTTATAGTCTAGATTCTGTGTTCTGCATTCCATGTTCTAAATTCTGGGTTATGTATTCTGTTTTCCATATTCTATATTTTGTGTTCTACATTCTATATTCTGTATTCTATATTCTACATTCCTTATCCTGTATTCTATATTCTGTGTTCTACATTCTATATTCCAAATTCGATATTCAGTATTCTGTATTGTATATTATAAATCCTGTGTTCTACATTTCATCTTCTAATTTCTGGGTTCTGTATTGTGTATTCTATATTCTAAATCCTGTGTTCTACATTCCATGTTCAAAATTCTGGGTTCTATAATCTCTAGACTATATTCTATATTCTGTGTTCTACATTGCATATTCTATATTCTATATTCAGTATTCTGTATTCTATATTGAAAACTCTGTGTTTTGAATTCCATGTTCTAAATTCTCGGTTCTGTATTCTGTTTTCCATATTCTTCATTCTGTGTTGTACATTCTATATTCTGTATACTATATTTTGCATTCCGTATTCTATATTCTATATTCTGTGTTCTATATTCTATATTCTGTTTCCTATATTCTATATTATAAATTCTATATTCAGAATTCCATATTCTATATTCTATACTCTGTGTTCTACATTCTACATTCTAAATTCTATATTCAGTATTCCGTATTCTATATTCTATACTCTGTGTTCTACATTCTATATTGTAAATTGTATATTTAGTATTCTGTATTCTATATTCTAAATTCTGTGTTCTGCATTCCATGTTCTAAATTCTGGGTTCTCTATTCTCTATTCTATATTCTTTATTCTGTGTTCTATATTATACATTCTAAATTCTATATTCAGTATTCCGTATTCTATATTCTATATTCTGGGTTCTGCATTCCATGTTCTAAAATCTATATTCAGTATTCTGTATTCTACAGTCTAAATTCTGGGTTCTATATTCTCTATTCTATTTTTTATATTCTGTGTTCAACATTCGATATTCTAAATACTATATTCAGCATTCTGTGTTCTATACTCTAAATTCTGTGTTCCACATTCTATATTCTAAATTCTATATTCAGTACTATGTATTCTATATTCTAAATTCTGTGTTATGCATTCCATATTCTAAGTTCTCGGTTCTGTATTCTGTTTTCCATATTCTACATGCTGTTTTCTACATTCTATATTCTGTATTCTATATTTTGTATTCTGTATTACACATTCTATATTCTGTGTCCTACTTTGTATAATCTAAATTCTATGTTCAGTATTCCGTATTCTATATTCTATACTCTGTGTTCTACATTCTATATTCTAAATTCTATATTCAGTATTCTGTATTCTATATTCTAAATTCTGTGTTCTACATTCCATGTTCTAAATTCTGGGTTCTATATTCTCTATACTATATTGTATATTTTGTGTTCATCATTCTATATTCTATATTCTATATTCTGCATTCCATAGTCTATATTCTAAATTCTCTGTTCAACATTCTATATTCGAAATTCTATATTCAGTATTCTGTTTTCTATATTCTAAATTCTGTGTTCTGCATTCCATATTCTGAATTCTGGGTTTTCTCTTCTGTTTTCCATATTCTATATTCTGTGTTCTTCATTGTATATTCTGTATACTATATTCTGCTTTCCGTATTCTATATTCTATATTCTGTGTTCTACATTTCATATTCTAAATTATATACTCAGTATTCGGTATTTTATATTCTAAATTCTGTGTTCTACATTCTATATTCTAAATTCTAAATTCAGCATTCTGTATTCTATATTCTAAATTCTGTTTTCTGCATTCCATGTTCTACATTTTGGAGTTCTGCCTTCTATATACTTTATTGTGTATTCTGCATGCCTTATTCTATATTCTGTGTTCTACATTCTATATTCTAAAATCTATATCCAGTATTCTGTATTCTATACTCTAAATCCTGTGTTCTGCATTCCATGTTCTAAATTCTGGGTTCTATATTCTCTATTCTGTATTTTGTGCTCATTATTCTATATTCTATATTCTATATTCTGCATTCCATACTCTATATTCTATATTCTGTGTACTTCATTCTATATTCTAAATTCTATATTCAGTATTCTGTATTTTATATTCCAAATTCTGTGTTCTGCATTCCATGTTCTAAAATCTATATTCAGTATTATATATTCTATATTCTAAATTCTGAGTTCTGCATTCCATGTTCTAAATTCTATATTCAGTATTCTGTATTCTATATTCTAATTGCTGTGATCCGCTTTCTATGTTCTAAATTCTATATTCAGTATTCTGTAATCTATATTCTAAATTCTGTGTTCTGCATTCCATGTTCAAAATTCTGGGTTCTATATTCTCCATTCTATATTCTATATATCTGTTTTTCATTCTATATTCTACATACTATATTCTGCATTCCGTATTCTATACTCTATATTCTTTGTTTTATATTCTATATTCTAAAATTTATATTCAGTATTGTGTATTTTATATTCTAGATTCTGTGTTCTGCATTCCATGTTCTAAATTCTGGGTTATGTATTCTGTTTTCCATATTCTATATTTTGTGTTCTACATTCTATATTCTGTATTCTATATTCTACATTCCTTATCCTGTATTCTATATTGTGTGTTCTACATTCTATATTCTAAATTCGATATTCAGTATTCTGTATTCTATATTATAAATCCTGTGTTCTACATTCCATGTTCAAAATTCTGGGTTCTATAATCTCTAGACTATATTCTATATTCTGTGTTCTACATTGTATATTCTATATTCTATATTCAGTATTCTGTATTCTATATTCAATACTCTGTGTTTTGAATTCCATGTTCTAAATTCTCGGTTCTGTATTCTGTTTTCCATATTCTTCATTCTGTGTTGTACATTCTATATTCTGTATTCTATATTTTGCATTCCGTATTCTATATTCTATATTCTGTGTTCTATATTCTATATTCTGTTTCCTATATTCTATATTCTAAATTCTATATTCAGAATTCCATATTCTATATTCTATACTGTGTGTTCTATATTCTACATTCTAAATTCTATATTCAGTACTCCGTATTCTATATTCTATACTCTGTGTTCTACATTCTACATTGTAAATTCTATATTTAGTATTCTGTATTCTATATTCTAAATTCTGTGTTCTGCATTCCATGTTCTAAATTCTGGGTTCTATATTCTCTATTCTATATTCTATATTCTGTGTTCTATATTATACATTCTAAATTCTATATTCAGTATTCCGTATTCTATATTATATATTCTGGGTTCTGCATTCCATGTTCTAAAATCTATATTCAGCATTCTGTATTCTATATTCTAAATTCTGAGTTCTATATTCTCTATTCTATTTTTTATATTCTGTGTTCAACATTCGATATTCTAAATACTATCTTCAGCATTCTGTGTTCTATACTCTAAATTCTGTGTTCTACATTCTATATTCTAAATTCTATATTCAGTACTATGTATTCTATATTCTAAACTCTGTGTTCTGCATTCCATATTCTAAGTTCTCAGTTCTGTATTCTGTTTTCCATATTCTACATGCTGTGTTCTACATTCTATATTCTGTATTCTATATTTTGTATTCCGTATTCCACATTCTATATTCTGTGTCCTAGATTGTATAATCTAAATTCTATGTTCAGTATTCCGTATTCTATATTCTATACTCTGTGTTCTACATTCTATATTCTAAATTCTATATTCAGTATTCTGTATTCTATATTCTAAATTCTGTGTTCTACATTCCATGTTCTAAATTCTGGGTTCTATATTCTCTATTCTATATTCTATATTCTGTGTTCTACATTCTATATTCTAAATACTATATTCAGTATTCTGTATTCTATATGCTAAATTCTGTGTTCTATATTCTATATTCGAAATTCTATATTCAGTATTTTGTTTTCTATACTCTAAATTCTGTGTTCTGCATTCCTTGTTCTCAATTCTGGGTTTTGTATTCTGTTTTCCATATTCTATATTCCGTGTTCTACGTTCTATATTCTGAATTGTATATTCTGCATTCCGTATTCTATATTCTATATTGTGTGTTCTACATTGTATATTATAAATACTATATTCAGTATTCTGAATTCTATATGCAAAATTCTGTGTTCTAATTTGTATGTTCATATTCTATATTCAGTATTCGGTATTGAATATTCTAAATTCTGTGTTCTGCATTCCATGTTCTAAATTCTGTGTTCTACATTCTCTATTCTATATTTTGTGCTCATTATTCTACATTCTATATTCTTTATTCTGCATTCCATAGTCTATATCCTATATTCTGTGTTCTTCATTCTATATTCTAAATTCTATATTCAGTATTCCGCATTTTATATACCAAATTCTGTGTTCTGCATTCCATGTTCTAAATTCTGGGTTCTATATTCTCTTTTCAATATTCTAAATCCTGTGTTCTACATTCTATATTCTGTATACAATATTCTGCATTCCGTATTCTACATTCCATATTCTGTGTTCTGCATTCTTTATTCTAAATTTTATATTCAGTATTCTGTAGTATATACTCTAAATTCTTTGTTCTGAATTCCATGTTCTAAATTTTGCGTTCTATATTCTGTTTTCCATATTCTATATTTTGTGTTCAACATTCTATATTCTTTATTCTATATTCTACATTTCGTATCCTATATTCTATATTCTGAGTTCTACATTCTATATTCTAAGTTCGATACTCAGTATTCTGTTTTCTATATTCTAAATTTTGTGTTCTAAATTCCATGTTCTAAATTCTGGGTTCTATATTCTCTATTCTAATTTCTATATTCTGTGTTCAACATTCGATATTCTAAATACTATATTCAGCATTCTGAGTTCTATATTCTAAATTCTGTGTTCTACATTCTATATTCTAAATTCTATATTCAGTTCTATGTATTCTATATTCTAAATTCTGTGTTCTGCATTCCATGATCTAAATTCTGGGTTCTGTATTCTGTTTTCCATATTCTATATTCTGTGTTCTACATTCTATATTCTGTATTCTCTATTCTGTAATCCGTATTCTACATTCCATATTCTGTGTTCTAATTCTATATTCAAAATTTTATTTTCAGTATTCTGTATTATATATTCTAAACTCTTTGTTCTGCATTCCATGTTCTATATTCTCGGTTCTGTATTCTGTTTTACATATTCTACATTCTGTGTTCTACATTGTATATTCTGTATTCTATATTTTGCATTCCTTATTCTACATTCTATATTCTGTGTCCTACATTCTATATTCTAATTTCTATATTCCGTATTCTGTATTCTATATTCTATATTCTGTGTTCTGAATTCCATGTTCTAAATTCTGGGTTCTATATTCTATACTCTATCTTCTTTATTCTGTGTTCTACATTCTTTATTCTAAATTGTATATTCAGTATTCCATATTCTATATTGTATATTCTGGGTTCTGCATTCCATGTTCAAAAATCTATATTCAGTATTCTGTATTCTATATTCTAAATACTGAATTCTGCTTTCCATGTTCTAAATTCTGGGTTCTATATTCTCTACTCTGTATTCTATATTCTGTGTTCATCATTCTATATTCTATATTCTATATTCTGCATTCCGAATTCTATATTCTATATTCTGTTTTCTACATTCTATATTCTGTATTCAATATTCTGCATTCCGTATTCTACATTCCATATGGTGTGTTCCACATTCTATATTCTAAATTCGATATTCAGTATTCTGTATTCTATATTCTAAATACTGAATTCTGATTTCCATGTTCTAAATTCTGGGTTCTATATTCTCTATTCTATATTCTCTATTCTGTGTTCTACGTTCTATATTCTAAATTTTATATTCAGTATTCCTTATTCTTTAGTCTAAATTCTGTGTTCAACATTCTATATTCGAAATTCTATATTCAGTATTCTGTAATTTATATTCCAAATTCTGTGTTCTGCATTCCATGTTCTAAATTCTGGGTTCTATATTCTGTTTTCAATATTCTAAATTCTGTGTTCTACATTCTATATTCTGTATTCAATATTCTGCATTCCGTATTCTACATTCCATATACTGTGCTCTACATTCATATTCTAAATTCGATATTCTGTATTCTGAATTGTATATTCTAAATTCTGTGTTCTACATTCCATATTCTAAATTCTGGATTCTATATTCTCTGTTCTATATTGTATATTTTGTGTTCATCATTCTTTATTCTATATTCTTTATTCTGCATTCCGTAGTCTATATTCTATATTCAGTGTTCTACATTCTATATTCTAAATTCTGTATTGAGTATTCTGATTTCTATATTCTAAATTATGTGTTCGGCATTCCATGTTTTAAATTTTGGGTTCTATATACTATATTCTATACTCTGTGTTCTACATTCTATATTCTAAATTCTATATTCAGTATTCTGTATTCTATATTCTAAATTCTGTGTTCTACATTCCATGTTCTAAATTCTGGGTTCTATATTCTCTATACTATATTGTATATTTTGTGTTCATCATTCTATATTCTATATTCTATATTCTGCATTCCATAGTCTATATTCTAAATTCTGGGTTCAACATTCTATATTCGAAATTCTATATTCAGTATTCTGTTTTCTATATTCTAAATTCTGTGTTCTGCATTCCATATTCTGAATTCTGGGTTTTCTCTTCTGTTTTCCATATTCTATATTCTGTGTTCTTCATTGTATATTCTGTATACTATATTCTGCTTTCCGTATTCTATATTCTATATTCTGTGTTATACATTTTATATTCTAAATTATATACTCAGTATTCGGTATTCTATATTCTAAATTCTGTGTTCTACATTCTATATTCTAAATTCTAAATTCAGCATTCTGTATTCTATATTCTAAATTCTGTTTTCTGCATTCCATGTTCTACATTTTGGAGTTCTGCCTTCTATATACTTTATTGTGTATTCTGCATGCCTTATTCTATATTCTGTGTTCTACATTCTATATTCTAAAATCTATATCCAGTATTCTGTATTCTATACTCTAAATCCTGTGTTCTGCATTCCATGTTCTAAATTCTGGGTTCTATATTCTCTATTCTGTATTTTGTGCTCATTATTCTATATTCTATATTCTATATTCTGCATTCCATACTCTATATTCTATATTCTGTGTACTTCATTCTATATTCTAAATTCTATATTCAGTATTCTGTATTTTATATTCCAAATTCTGTGTTCTGCATTCCATGTTCTAAAATCTGTATTCAGTTTTATATATTCTATATTCTAAATTCTGAGTTCTGCTTTCCATGTTCTAAATTCTATATTCAGTATTCTGTATTCTATATTCTAATTGCTGTGATCCGCTTTCTATGTTCTAAATTCTATATTCAGTATTCTGTAATCTATATTCTAAATTCTGTGTTCTGCATTCCATGTTCAAAATTCTGGGTTCTATATTCTCCATTCTATATTCTATATATCTGTTTTTCATTCTATATTCTACATACTATATTCTGCATTCCGTATTCTATACTCTATATTCTTTGTTTTATATTCTATATTCTAAAATTTATATTCAGTATTGTGTATTTTATATTCTAGATTCTGTGTTCTGCATTCCATGTTCTAAATTCTGGGTTATGTATTCTGTTTTCCATATTCTATATTTTGTGTTCTACATTCTATATTCTGTATTCTCTATTCTACATTCCTTATCCTGTATTCTATATTGTGTGTTCTACATTCTATATTCTAAATTCGATATTCAGTATTCTGTATCCTATATTATAAATCCTGTGTTCTACATTCCATGTTCAAAATTCTGGGTTCTATAATCTCTAGACTATATTCTATATTCTGTGTTCTACATTGTATATTCTATATTCTATATTCAGTATTCTGTATTCTATATTCAAAACTCTGTGTTTTGAATTCCATGTTCTAAATTCTCGGTTCTGTATTCTGTTTTCCATATTCTTCATTATGTGTTGTACATTCTATATTCTGTATTCTATATTTTGCATTCCCTATTCTATATTCTATATTCTGTGTTCTATATTCTATATTCTGTTTCCTATATTCTATATTCTAAATTCTATATTCAGAATTCCATATTCTATACGGTGTGTTCTATATTCTACATTCTAAATTCTATATTCAGTATTCCGTATTCTATATTCTATACTCTGTGTTCTACATTCTACATTGTAATTTCTATATTTAGTATTCTGTATTCTATATTCTAAATTCTGTGTTCTGCATTCCATGTTCTAAATTCTGGGTTCTATATTCTCTATTCTATATTCTATATTCTGTGTTCTTTATTATACATTCTAAATTCTATATTCAGTATTCCGTATTCTATATTATATATTCTGGGTTCTGCATTCCATGTTCTAAAATCTATATTCAGCATTCTGTATTCTATATTCTAAATTCTGAGTTCTATATTCTCTATTCAATTTTTTATATTCTGTGTTCAACATTCGATATTCTAAATACTATATTCAGCATTCTGTGTTCTATACTCTAAATTCTGTGTTCTACATTCTATATTCTAAATTCTATATTCAGTACTATGTATTCTATATTCTAAACTCTGTGTTATGCATTCCATATTCTAAGTTCTCGGTTCTGTATTCTGTTTTCCATATTCTACATGCTGTGTTCTACATTCTATATTCTGTATTCTATATTATGTATTCCGTATTCCACATTCTATATTCTGTGTCCTACTTTGTATAATCTAAATTCTATGTTCAGTATTCCGTATTCTATATTCTATACTCTGTGTTCTACATTCTATATTCTAAATTCTATATTCAGTATTCTGTATTCTATATTCTAAACTCTGTGTTCTACATTCCATGTTCTAAATTCTGGGTTGTATATTCTCTATACTATATTGTATATTTTGTGTTCCTCATTCTATATTCTATATTCTATATTCTGAATTCCATAGTCTATATTCTATATTCTGTGTTCTACATTCTATTTTCTAAAATCTATATTCAGTATTCTGTATTCTATATTCTAAATTCTGTGTTCTACATTCCATGTTCTAAATTCTGGGTTCTATATTCTCTATTCTATATTCTATATTCTGTGTTCTACATTCTATATTCTAAATACTATATTCAGTATTCTGTATTCTATATGCTAAATTCTGTGTTCTATATTGTATATTCGAAATTCTATATTCAGTATTTTGTTTTCTATACTCCAAATTCTGTGTTCTGCATTCCTTGTTCTCAATTCTGGGTTTTGTATTCTGTTTTCCATATTCTATATTCTGTGTTCTACATTCTATATTCTGAATTGTATATTCTGCATTCCGTATTCTATATTCTATACTCTGTGTTCTACATTGTATATTATAAATACTATTTTCAGTATTCTGAATTCTATATGCAAAATTCTGTGTTCTAAATTGTATATTCATATTCTATATTCAGTATTCGGTATTGAATATTCTAAATTCTGTGTTCTGCATTCCATGTTCTAAATTCTGTGTTCTACATTCTCTATTCTATATTTTGTGCTCATTATTCTACATTCTATATCCTATATTCTGCATTCCATTGTCTATATCCTATATTCTGTGTTCTTCATTCTATATTCTAAATTCTATATTCAGTATTCCGCATTTTATATTCCAAATTCTGTGTTCTGCATTCCATGTTCTAAATTCTGGGTTCTATATTCTGTTTTCAATATTCTAAATCCTGTGTTCTACATTCTATATTCTGTAAACAATATTCTGCATTCCGTATTCTACATTCCATATTCTGTGTTCTGCATTCTTTATTCTAAATTTTATATTCAGTATTCTGTAGTATATACTCTAAATTCTTTGTTCTGAATTCCATGTTCTAAATTTTGCGTTCTATATTCTGTTTTCCATATTCAATATTTTGTGTTCAACATTCTATATTCTTTATTCTATATTCTGCATTTCGTATCCTATATTCTATATTCTGAGTTCTACATTCTATATTCTAAGTTCGATACTCAGTATTCTGTTTTCTATATTCTATATTTTGTGTTCTAAATTCCATGTTCTAAATTCTGGGTTCTATATTCTCTATTCTAATTTCTATATTCTGTGTTCAACATTCGATATTCTAAAACTATATTCAGCATTCTGAGTTCTATATTCTAAATTCTGTGTTCTACATTCTATATTCTAAATTCTATATTCAGTTCTATGTATTCTATATTCTAAATTCTGTGTTCTGCATTCCATGATCTAAATTCTGGGTTCTGTATTCTGTTTTCCATATTCTATATTCCGTGTTCTACATTCTATATTCTGTGTTCTAATTCTATATTCTGTATTCTCTATTCTGTAATCCGTATTCTACATTCCATATTCTGTGTTCTAATTCTATATTCAAAATTTTATTTTCAGTGTTCTGTATTATATATTCTAAACTCTGTGTTCTGCATTCCATGTTCTATATTCTCGGTTCTGTATTCTGTTTTACATATTCTACATTCTGTGTTCTACATTGTATATTCTGTATTCTATATTTTGCATTCCTTATTCTACATTCTATATTCTGTGTCCTACATTCTATATTCTAATTTCTATATTCCGTATTCTGTATTCTATATTCTATATTCTGTGTTCTGAATTCCATGTTCTAAATTCTGGGTTCTATATTCTATACTCTATCTTCTTTATTCTGTGTTCTACATTCTTTATTCTAAATTCTATATTCAGTATTCCATATTCTATATTGTATATTCTGGGTTCTGCATTCCATGTTCAAAAATCTATATTCAGTATTCTGTATTCTATATTCTAAATACTGAATTCTGCTTTCCATGTTGTAAATTCTGGGTTCTATATTCTCTACTCTGTATTCTATATTCTCTGTTCATCATTCTATATTCTATATTCTATATTCTGCATTCCGAAGTCTATATTCTATATTCTGTTTTCTACATTGTATATTCTGTATTCAATATTCTGCATTCCGTATTCTACATTCCATATGGTGTGTTCCACATTCTATATTCTAAATTCGATATTCAGAATTCTGTATTCTATATTCTAAATTCTGTGTTCTACATTCCATGTTCTTAATTCTGGGTTCAATATTTTCTATTCTATATTCTAAATTTTGTGTTCATCATTCTATATTCTTTATTCTATATTCTGCATTCCGTAGTCTATATTCTATATTCTGTGTTCTACATACTATATTCCATATTCTATACTCAGCATTCTGAATTCTATATTCTAAATTCTGTGTTCTGCATTCCATGTTATAAATTCTGTGTTCTATATTCTCTGTTCTATATTGTATAATTTGTGTTCATCATTCTTTATTCTATATACTTTATTCTGCATTCCGTAATCTATATTCTATATTCTGTGTTCTACATTCTATATTCTAAATTCTGTATTCAGTATTTTGACTTCTATATTCTAAATCCTGTGTTCTGCATTTCATGTTCTAAATTCTGGGTTCTATATTCTCTATTCTATATTCTCTATTCTGTGTTCTACGTTCTATATTGTAAATTTTATATTCAGTATTCCTTATTCTTTATTCTAAATTCTGTGTTCAACATTCTATATTCGAAATTCTATATTCAGTATTCTGTAATTTATATTCCAAATTCTGTGTTCTGCATTCCATGTTCTTAATTCTGGGTTCTATATTCTGTTTTCAATATTCTAAATTCTGTGTTCTACATTCTATATTCTGTATTCAATATTCTGCATTCCGTATTCTACATTCCATATACTGTGCAATACATTCATATTCTAAATTCGATATTCTGTATTCTGAATTGTATATTCTAAATTCTGTGTTCTACATTCCATATTCTAAATTCTGGGTTCTATATTCTCTGTTCTATATTGTATATTTTGTGTTCATCATTCTTTATTCTATATTCTTTATTCTGCATTCCGTAGTCTATATTCTATATTCTGTGTTCTACATTCTATATTCTAAATTCTGTATTGAGTATTCTGATTTCTATATTCAAAATTATGTGTTCGGCATTCCATGTTCTAAATTTTGGGTTCTATATTCTATATTCTATATTCTGTGTTCTACATTCTATATTCTAAATTCTGTATTCAGTATTTTGATTTCTATATTCTAAATCCTGTGTTCTGCAATCCATGTTCTAAATTCTGGGTTGTATATTCTCTATTCTATATTTTGTGCTCAATATTCTATATTCTATATTCTATATTCTGCATTCCATACTCTATATTCTATATTCTGTGTACTTCATTCTATATTCTAAATTCTATATTCAGTATTCTGTATTTTATATTCCAAATTCTGTGTTCTGCATTCCATGTTCTAAAATGTATATTCAGTATTCTATATTCTATATTCTAAATTCTGAGTTCTGCTTTCCATGTTCTAAATTCTATATTCAGTATTCTATATTCTATATTCTAATTGCTGTGTTCCGCTTTCTATGTTCTAGATTCTATATTCAGTATTCTGTAATCTATATTCTAAATTCTGTGTTCTGCATTCCATGTTAAAAATTCTGGGTTCTATATACTCCATTCTATATTCTATATATGTGTTTTTCATTCTATATTCTACATACTATATTCTGCATTCCGTATTCTATACTCAATATTCTGTGTTTTATATTCTATATTCTAAATTTTATATTCAGTATTGTGTATTTTATAGTCTAGATTCTGTGTTCTGCATTCCATGTTCTAAATTCTGGGTTATGTATTCTGTTTTCCATATTCTATATTTTGTGTTCTACATTCTATATTCTGTATTCTATATTCTACATTCCTTATCCTGTATTCTATATTCTGTGTTCTACATTCTATATTCTAAATTCGATATTCAGTATTCTGTATTGTATATTATAAATCCTGTGTTCTACATTTCATCTTCTAATTTCTGGGTTCTGTATTGTGTATTCTATATTCTAAATCCTGTGTTCTACATTCCATGTTCAAAATTCTGGGTTCTATAATCTCTAGACTATATTCTATATTCTGTGTTCTACATTGTATATTCTATATTCTATATTCAGTATTCTGTATTCTATATTCAAAACTCTGTGTTTTGAATTCCATGTTCTAAATTCTCGGTTCTGTATTCTGTTTTCCATATTCTTCATTCTGTGTTGTACATACTATATTCTGTATACTATATTTTGCATTCCGTATTCTATATTCTATATTCTGTGTTCTACATTCTATATTCTGTTTCCTATATTCTATATTCTAAATTCTATATTCAGAATTCCATATTCTATATTCTATACTCTGTGTTCTACATTCTACATTCTAAATTCTATATTCAGTATTCCGTATTCTATATTCTATACTCTGTGTTCTACATTCTATATTGTAAATTGTATATTTAGTATTCTGTATCCTATATTCTAAATTCTGTGTTCTGCATTCCATGTTCTAAATTCTGGGTTCTCTATTCTCTATTCTATATTCTTTATTCTGTGTTCTATATTATACATTCTAAATTCTATATTCAGTATTCCGTATTCTATATTCTATATTCTGGGTTCTGCATTCCATGTTCTAAAATCTATATTCAGTATTCTGTATTCTACAGTCTAAATTCTGGGTTCTATATTCTCTATTCTATTTTTTATATTCTGTGTTCAACATTCGATATTCTAAATACTATATTCAGCATTCTGTGTTCTATACTCTAAATTCTGTGTTCTACATTCTATATTCTAAATTCTATATTCAGTACTATGTATTCTATATTCTAAACTCTGTGTTCTGCATTCCATATTCTAAGTTCTCCGTTCTGTATTCTGTTTTCCATATTCTACATGCTGTGTTCTACATTCTATATTCTGTATTCTATATTTTGTATTCCGTATTCCACATTCTATATTCTGTGTCCTAGATTGTATAATCTAAATTCTATGTTCAGTATTCCGTATTCTATATTCTATACTCTGTGTTCTAAATTCTATATTCTAAATTCTATATTCAGTATTCTGTATTCTATATTCTAAATTCTGTGTTCTACATTCCATGTTCTAAATTCTGGGTTCTATATTCTCTATTCTATATTCTATATTCTGTGTCCTACATTCTATATTCTAAATACTATATTCAGTATTCTGTATTCTATATGCTAAATTCTGTGTTCTATATTCTATATTCGAAATTCTATATTCAGTATTTTGTTTTCTATACTCTAAATTCTGTGTTCTGCATTCCTTGTTCTCAATTCTGGGTTTTGTATTCTGTTTTCCATATTCTATATTCCGTGTTCTACGTTCTATATTCTGAATTGTATATTCTGCATTCCGTATTCTATATTCTATATTGTGTGTTCTACATTGTATATTATAAATACTATATTCAGTATTCTGAATTCTATATGCAAAATTCTGTGTTCTAAATTGTATAATCATATTCTATATTCAGTATTCGGTATTGAATATTCTAAATTCTGTGTTCTGCATTCCATGTTCTAAATTCTGTGTTCTACATTCTCTATTCTATATTTTGTGCTCATTATTCTACATTCTATATTCTATATTCTGCATTCCATAGTCTATATCCTATATTCTGTGTTCTTCATTCTATATTCTAAATTCTATATTCAGTATTCCGCATTTTATATTCCAAATTCTGTGTTCTGCATTCCATGTTCTAAATTCTGGGTTCTATATTCTCTTTTCAATATTCTAAATCCTGTGTTCTACATTCTATATTCTGTATACAATATTCTGCATTCCGTATTCTACATTCCATATTCTGTGTTCTGCATTCTTTATTCTAAATTTTATATTCAGTATTCTGTAGTATATACTCTAAATTCTTTGTTCTGAATTCCATGTTCTAAATTTTGCGTTCTATATTCTGTTTTCCATATTCTATATTTTGTGTTCAACATTCTATATTCTTTATTCTATATTCTACATTTCGTATCCTATATTCTAAATTCTGAGTTCTACATTCTATATTCTAAGTTCGATACTCAGTATTCTGTTTTCTATATTCTAAATTTTGTGTTCTAAATTCCATGTTCTAAATTCTGGGTTCTATATTCTCTATTCTAATTTCTATATTCTGTGTTCAACATTCGATATTCTAAATACTATATTCAGCATTCTGAGTTCTATATTCTAAATTCTGTGTTCTACATTCTATATTCTAAATTCTATATTCAGTTCTATGTATTCTATATTCTAAATTCTGTGTTCTGCATTCCATGATCTAAATTCTGGGTTCTGTATTCTGTTTTCCATATTCTATATTCTGTGTTCTTCATTCTATATTCTGTATTCTCTACTCTGTAATCCGTATTCTACATTCCATATTCTGTGTTCTAATTCTATATTCAAAATTTTATTTTCAGTATTCTGTATTATATATTCTAAACTCTGTGTTCTGCATTCCATGTTCTATATTCTCGGTTCTGTATTCTGTTTTACATAATCTACATTCTGTGTTCTACATTGTATATTCTGTATTTTATATTTTGCATTCCTTATTCTACATTCTATATTCTGTGTCCTACATTCTATATTCTAATTTCTATATTCCGTATTCTGTATTCTATATTCTATATTCTGTGTTCTGAATTCCATGTTCTAAATTCTGGGTTCTATATTCTATACTCTATCTTCTTTATTCTGTGTTCTACATTCTTTATTCTAAATTGTATATTCAGTATTCCATATTCTATATTGTATATTCTGGGTTCTGCATTCCATGTTCAAAAATCTATATTCAGTATTCTGTATTCTATATTCTAAATACTGAATTCTGCTTTCCATGTTCTAAATTCTGGGTTCTATATTCTCTACTCTGTATTCTATATTCTGTGTTCATCATTCTATATTCTATATTCTATATTCTGCATTCCGAAGTCTATATTCTATATTCTGTTTTCTACATTCTATATTCTGTATTCAATATTCTGCATTCCGTATTCTACATTCCATATGGTGTGTTCCACATTCTATATTCTAAATTCGATATTCAGTATTCTGTATTCTATATTCTAAATACTGAATTCTGCTTTCCATGTTCTAAATTCTGGGTTCTATATTCTCTATTCTATATTCTCTATTCTGTGTTCTACGTTCTATATTCTAAATTTTATATTCAGTATTCCTTATTCTTTAGTCTAAATGCTGTGTTCAACATTCTATATTCGAAATTCTATATTCAGAATTCTGTAATTTATATTCCAAATTCTGTGTTCTGCATTCCATGTTCTAAATTCTGGGTTCTATATTCTGTTTTCAATATTCTAAATTCTGTGTTCTACATTCTATATTCTGTATTCAATATTCTGCATTCCGTATTCTACATTCCATATACTGTGCTCTACATTCATATTCTAAATTCGATATTCTGTATTCTGAATTCTATATTCTAAATTCTGTGTTCTACATTCCATATTCTAAATTCTGGGTTCTATATTCTCTGTTCTATATTGTATATTTTGTGTTCATCATTCTTTATTCTATATTCTTTATTCTGCATTCCGTAGTCTATATTCTATATTCAGTGTTCTACATTCTATATTCTAAATTCTGTATTGAGTATTCTGATTTCTATATTCTAAATTATGTGTTCGGCATTCCATGTTCTAAATTTTGGGTTCTATATTCTATATTCTATATTCTGTGTTCTACATTCTATATTCTAAATTCTGTATTTAGTATTTTGATTTCTATATTCTAAATCCTGTGTTCTGCCATCCATGTTCTAAATTCTGGGTTGTATATTCTCTATTCTATATTTTGTGCTCATTATTCTATATTCTATATTCTATATTCTGCATTCCATACTCTATATTCTATATTCTGTGTTCTTCATTCTATATTCTAAATTCTATATTCAGTATACTGTATTTTATATTCCAAATTCTGTGTTCTGCATTCCATGTTCTAAAATCTATATTCAGTATTATATATTCTATATTCTAAATTCTGAGTTCTGCTTTCCATGTTCTAAATTCTATATTCAGTATTCTGTATTCTATATTCTAATTGCTGTGTTCCGCTTTCTATGTTCTAGATTCTATATTCAGTATTCTGTAATCTATATTCTAAATTCTGTGTTCTGCATTCCTTGTTCAAAATTCTGGGTTCTATATTCTCCATTCTATATTCTATATATGTGTTTTTCATTCTATATTCTACATACTATATTCTGCATTCCGTATTCTATACTCAATATTCTGTGTTTTATATTCTATATTCTAAATTTTATATTCAGTATTGTGTATTTTATAGTCTAGATTCTGTGTTCTGCATTCCATGTTCTAAATTCTGGGTTATGTATTCTGTTTTCCATATTCTATATTTTGTGTTCTACATTCTATATTCTGTATTCTATATTCTACATTCCTTATCCTGTATTCTATATTCTGTGTTCTACATTCTATATTCTAAATTCGATATTCAGTATTCTGTATTGTATATTATAAATCCTGTGTTCTACATTTCATCTTCTAATTTCTGGGTTCTGTATTGTGTATTCTATATTCTAAATCCTGTGTTCTACATTCCATGTTCAAAATTCTGGGTTCTATAATCTCTAGACTATATTCTATATTCTGTGTTCTACATTGTATATTCTATATTCTATATTCAGTATTCTGTATTCTATATTCAAAACTCTGTGTTTTGAATTCCATGTTCTAAATTCTCGGTTCTGTATTCTGTTTTCCATATTCTTCATTCTGTGTTGTACATTCTATATTCTGTATACTATATTTTGCATTCCGTATTCTATATTCTATATTCTGTGTTCTATATTCTATATTCTGTTTCCTATATTCTATATTCTAAATTCTATATTCAGAATTCCATATTCTATATTCTATACTCTGTGTTCTACATTCTACATTCTAAATTCTATATTCAGTATTCCGTATTCTATATTCTATACTCTGTGTTCTACATTCTATATTGTAAATTGTATATTTAGTATTCTGTATTCTATATTCTATATTCGGAGTTCTGCATTCCATGTTCTAAATTCTGGGTTCTATATTCTCTATTCTATATTCTTTATTCTGTGTTCTATATTATACATTCTAAATTCTATATTCAGTATTCCGTATTCTATATTATCTATTCTGGGTTCTGCATTCCATGTTCTAAAATCTATATTCAGTATTCTGTATTCTATAGTCTAAATTCTGGGTTCTATATTCTCTATTCTATTTTTTATATTCTGTGTTCAACATTCGATATTCTAAATACTATATTCAGCATTCTGTGTTCTATACTCTAAATTCTGTGTTCCACATTCTATATTCTAAATTCTATATTCAGTACTATGTATTCTATATTCTAAACTCTGTGTTATGCATTCCATATTCTAAGTTCTCGGTTCTGTATTCTGTTTTCCATATTCTACATGCTGTGTTCTACATTCTATATTCTGTATTCTATATTATGTATTCCGTATTCCACATTCTATATTCTGTGTCCTACTTTGTATAATCTAAATTCTATGTTCAGTATTCCGTATTCTATATTCTATACTCTGTGTTCTACATTCTATATTCTAAATTCTATATTCAGTATTCTGTATTCTATATTCTAAATTCTGTGTTCTACATTCCATGTTCTAAATTCTGGGTTGTATATTCTCTATACTATATTGTATATTTTGTGTTCATCATTCTATATTCTATATTCTACATTCTGCATTCCATAGTCTATATTCTATATTCTGTGTTCTACATTCTATTTTCTAAATTCTATATTCAGTATTCTGTATTCTATATTCTAAATTCTGTGTTCTACATTCCATGTTCTAAATTCTGGGTTCTATTTTCTCTATTCTATATTCTATATTCTGTGTTCTACATTCTATATTCTAAATACTATATTCAGTATTCTGTATTCTATATGCTAAATTCTGTGTTCTATATTCTATATTCGAAATTCTATATTCAGTATTTTGTTTTCTATACTCCAAATTCTGTGTTCTGCATTCCTTGTTCTCAATTCTGGGTTTTGTATTCTGTTTTCCATATTCTATATTCTGTGTTCTACATTCTATATTCTGAATTGTATATTCTGCATTCCGTATTCTCTATTCTATACTCTGTGTTCTACATTGTATATTATAAATACTATTTTCAGTATTCTGAATTCTATATGCAAAATTCTGTGTTCTAAATTGTATATTCATATTCTATATTCAGTATTCGGTATTGAATATTCTAAATTCTGTGTTCTGCATTCCATGTTCTAAATTCTGGGTTCTCTATTCTCTATTCTATATTCTTTATTCTGTGTTCTATATTATACATTCTAAATTCTATATTCAGTATTCCGTATTCTATATTCTATATTCTGGGTTCTGCATTCCATGTTCTAAAATCTATATTCAGTATTCTGTATTCTACAGTCTAAATTCTGGGTTCTATATTCTCTATTCTATTTTTTATATTCTGTGTTCAACATTCGATATTCTAAATACTATATTCAGCATTCTGTGTTCTATACTCTAAATTCTGTGTTCTACATTCTATATTCTAAATTCTATATTCAGTACTATGTATTCTATATTCTAAACTCTGTGTTCTGCATTCCATATTCTAAGTTCTCCGTTCTGTATTCTGTTTTCCATATTCTACATGCTGTGTTCTACATTCTATATTCTGTATTCTATATTTTGTATTCCGTATTCCACATTCTATATTCTGTGTCCTAGATTGTATAATCTAAATTCTATGTTCAGTATTCCGTATTCTATATTCTATACTCTGTGTTCTAAATTCTATATTCTAAATTCTATATTCAGTATTCTGTATTCTATATTCTAAATTCTGTGTTCTACATTCCATGTTCTAAATTCTGGGTTCTATATTCTCTATTCTATATTCTATATTCTGTGTTCTACATTGTATATTCTAAATACTATATTCAGTATTCTGTATTCTATATGCTAAATTCTGTGTTCTATATTCTATATTCGAAATTCTATATTCAGTATTTTGTTTTCTATACTCTAAATTCTGTGTTCTGCATTCCTTGTTCTCAATTCTGGGTTTTGTATTCTGTTTTCCATATTCTATATTCCGTGTTCTACGTTCTATATTCTGAATTGTATATTCTGCATTCCGTATTCTATATTCTATATTGTGTGTTCTACATTGTATATTATAAATACTATATTCAGTATTCTGAATTCTATATGCAAAATTCTGTGTTCTAAATTGTATAATCATATTCTATATTCAGTATTCGGTATTGAATATTCTAAATTCTGTGTTCTGCATTCCATGTTCTAAATTCTGTGTTCTACATTCTCTATTCTATATTTTGTGCTCATTATTCTACATTCTATATTCTATATTCTGCATTCCATAGTCTATATCCTATATTCTGTGTTCTTCATTCTATATTCTAAATTCTATATTCAGTATTCCGCATTTTATATTCCAAATTCTGTGTTCTGCATTCCATGTTCTAAATTCTGGGTTCTATATTCTCTTTTCAATATTCTAAATCCTGTGTTCTACATTCTATATTCTGTATACAATATTCTGCATTCCGTATTCTACATTCCATATTCTGTGTTCTGCATTCTTTATTCTAAATTTTATATTCAGTATTCTGTAGTATATACTCTAAATTCTTTGTTCTGAATTCCATGTTCTAAATTTTGCGTTCTATATTCTGTTTTCCATATTCTATATTTTGTGTTCAACATTCTATATTCTTTATTCTATATTCTACATTTCGTATCCTATATTCTAAATTCTGAGTTCTACATTCTATATTCTAAGTTCGATACTCAGTATTCTGTTTTCTATATTCTAAATTTTGTGTTCTAAATTCCATGTTCTAAATTCTGGGTTCTATATTCTCTATTCTAATTTCTATATTCTGTGTTCAACATTCGATATTCTAAATACTATATTCAGCATTCTGAGTTCTATATTCTAAATTCTGTGTTCTACATTCTATATTCTAAATTCTATATTCAGTTCTATGTATTCTATATTCTAAATTCTGTGTTCTGCATTCCATGATCTAAATTCTGGGTTCTGTATTCTGTTTTCCATATTCTATATTCTGTGTTCTTCATTCTATATTCTGTATTCTCTATTCTGTAATCCGTATTCTACATTCCATATTCTGTGTTCTAATTCTATATTCAAAATTTTATTTTCAGTATTCTGTATTATATATTCTAAACTCTGTGTTCTGCATTCCATGTTCTATATTCTCGGTTCTGTATTCTGTTTTACATAATCTACATTCTGTGTTCTACATTGTATATTCTGTATTTTATATTTTGCATTCCTTATTCTACATTCTATATTCTGTGTCCTACATTCTATATTCTAATTTCTATATTCCGTATTCTGTATTCTATATTCTATATTCTGTGTTCTGAATTCCATGTTCTAAATTCTGGGTTCTATATTCTATACTCTATCTTCTTTATTCTGTGTTCTACATTCTTTATTCTAAATTCTATATTCAGTATTCCATATTCTATATTGTATATTCTGGGTTCTGCATTCCATGTTCAAAAATCTATATTCAGTATTCTGTATTCTATATTCTAAATACTGAATTCTGCTTTCCATGTTCTAAATTCTGGGTTCTATATTCTCTACTCTGTATTCTATATTCTGTGTTCATCATTCTATATTCTATATTCTATATTCTGCATTCCGAAGTCTATATTCTATATTCTGTTTTCTACATTCTATATTCTGTATTCAATATTCTGCATTCCGTATTCTACATTCCATATGGTGTGTTCCACATTCTATATTCTAAATTCGATATTCAGTATTCTGTATTCTATATTCTAAATACTGAATTCTGCTTTCCATGTTCTAAATTCTGGGTTCTATATTCTCTATTCTATATTCTCTATTCTGTGTTCTACGTTCTATATTCTAAATTTTATATTCAGTATTCCTTATTCTTTAGTCTAAATGCTGTGTTCAACATTCTATATTCGAAATTCTATATTCAGAATTCTGTAATTTATATTCCAAATTCTGTGTTCTGCATTCCATGTTCTAAATTCTGGGTTCTATATTCTGTTTTCAATATTCTAAATTCTGTGTTCTACATTCTATATTCTGTATTCAATATTCTGCATTCCGTATTCTACATTCCATATACTGTGCTCTACATTCATATTCTAAATTCGATATTCTGTATTCTGAATTCTATATTCTAAATTCTGTGTTCTACATTCCATATTCTAAATTCTGGGTTCTATATTCTCTGTTCTATATTGTATATTTTGTGTTCATCATTCTTTATTCTATATTCTTTATTCTGCATTCCGTAGTCTATATTCTATATTCAGTGTTCTACATTCTATATTCTAAATTCTGTATTGAGTATTCTGATTTCTATATTCTAAATTATGTGTTCGGCATTCCATGTTCTAAATTTTGGGTTCTATATTCTATATTCTATATTCTGTGTTCTACATTCTATATTCTAAATTCTGTATTTAGTATTTTGATTTCTATATTCTAAATCCTGTGTTCTGCCATCCATGTTCTAAATTCTGGGTTGTATATTCTCTATTCTATATTTTGTGCTCATTATTCTATATTCTATATTCTATATTCTGCATTCCATACTCTATATTCTATATTCTGTGTTCTTCATTCTATATTCTAAATTCTATATTCAGTATACTGTATTTTATATTCCAAATTCTGTGTTCTGCATTCCATGTTCTAAAATCTATATTCAGTATTATATATTCTATATTCTAAATTCTGAGTTCTGCTTTCCATGTTCTAAATTCTATATTCAGTATTCTGTATTCTATATTCTAATTGCTGTGTTCCGCTTTCTATGTTCTAGATTCTATATTCAGTATTCTGTAATCTATATTCTAAATTCTGTGTTCTGCATTCCTTGTTCAAAATTCTGGGTTCTATATTCTCCATTCTTTATTCTATATATGTGTTTTTCATTCTATATTCTACATACTATATTCTGCATTCCGTATTCTATACTCAATATTCTGTGTTTTATATTCTATATTCTAAATTTTATATTCAGTATTGTGTATTTTATAGTCTAGATTCTGTGTTCTGCATTCCATGTTCTAAATTCTGGGTTATGTATTCTGTTTTCCATATTCTATATTTTGTGTTCTACATTCTATATTCTGTATTCTATATTCTACATTCCTTATCCTGTATTCTATATTCTGTGTTCTACATTCTATATTCTAAATTCGATATTCAGTATTCTGTATTGTATATTATAAATCCTGTGTTCTACATTTCATCTTCTAATTTCTGGGTTCTGTATTGTGTATTCTATATTCTAAATCCTGTGTTCTACATTCCATGTTCAAAATTCTGGGTTCTATAATCTCTAGACTATATTCTATATTCTGTGTTCTACATTGTATATTCTATATTCTATATTCAGTATTCTGTATTCTATATTCAAAACTCTGTGTTTTGAATTCCATGTTCTAAATTCTCGGTTCTGTATTCTGTTTTCCATATTCTTCATTCTGTGTTGTACATTCTATATTCTGTATACTATATTTTGCATTCCGTATTCTATATTCTATATTCTGTGTTCTATATTCTATATTCTGTTTCCTATATTCTATATTCTAAATTCTATATTCAGAATTCCATATTCTATATTCTATACTCTGTGTTCTACATTCTACATTCTAAATTCTATATTCAGTATTCCGTATTCTATATTCTATACTCTGTGTTCTACATTCTATATTGTAAATTGTATATTTAGTATTCTGTATTCTATATTCTATATTCGGAGTTCTGCATTCCATGTTCTAAATTCTGGGTTCTATATTCTCTATTCTATATTCTTTATTCTGTGTTCTATATTATACATTCTAAATTCTATATTCAGTATTCCGTATTCTATATTATCTATTCTGGGTTCTGCATTCCATGTTCTAAAATCTATATTCAGTATTCTGTATTCTATAGTCTAAATTCTGGGTTCTATATTCTCTATTCTATTTTTTATATTCTGTGTTCAACATTCGATATTCTAAATACTATATTCAGCATTCTGTGTTCTATACTCTAAATTCTGTGTTCCACATTCTATATTCTAAATTCTATATTCAGTACTATGTATTCTATATTCTAAACTCTGTGTTATGCATTCCATATTCTAAGTTCTCGGTTCTGTATTCTGTTTTCCATATTCTACATGCTGTGTTCTACATTCTATATTCTGTATTCTATATTATGTATTCCGTATTCCACATTCTATATTCTGTGTCCTACTTTGTATAATCTAAATTCTATGTTCAGTATTCCGTATTCTATATTCTATACTCTGTGTTCTACATTCTATATTCTAAATTCTATATTCAGTATTCTGTATTCTATATTCTAAATTCTGTGTTCTACATTCCATGTTCTAAATTCTGGGTTGTATATTCTCTATACTATATTGTATATTTTGTGTTCATCATTCTATATTCTATATTCTACATTCTGCATTCCATAGTCTATATTCTATATTCTGTGTTCTACATTCTATTTTCTAAATTCTATATTCAGTATTCTGTATTCTATATTCTAAATTCTGTGTTCTACATTCCATGTTCTAAATTCTGGGTTCTATTTTCTCTATTCTATATTCTATATTCTGTGTTCTACATTCTATATTCTAAATACTATATTCAGTATTCTGTATTCTATATGCTAAATTCTGTGTTCTATATTCTATATTCGAAATTCTATATTCAGTATTTTGTTTTCTATACTCCAAATTCTGTGTTCTGCATTCCTTGTTCTCAATTCTGGGTTTTGTATTCTGTTTTCCATATTCTATATTCTGTGTTCTACATTCTATATTCTGAATTGTATATTCTGCATTCCGTATTCTCTATTCTATACTCTGTGTTCTACATTGTATATTATAAATACTATTTTCAGTATTCTGAATTCTATATGCAAAATTCTGTGTTCTAAATTGTATATTCATATTCTATATTCAGTATTCGGTATTGAATATTCTAAATTCTGTGTTCTGCATTCCATGTTCTAAATTCTGTGTTCTACATTCTCTATTCTATATTTTGTGCTCATTATTCTACATTCTATATTCTATATTCTGCATTCCATTGTCTATATCCTATATTCTGTGTTCTTCATTCTATATTCTAAATTCTATATTCAGTATTCCGCATTTTATATTCCAAATTCTGTGTTCTGCATTCCATGTTCTAAATTCTGGGTTCTATATTCTGTTTTCAATATTCTAAATCCTGTGTTCTACATTCTATATTCTGTAAACAATATTCTGCATTCCGTATTCTACATTCCATATTCTGTGTTCTGCATTCTTTATTCTAAATTTTATATTCAGTATTCTGTAGTATATACTCTAAATTCTTTGTTCTGAATTCCATGTTCTAAATTTTGCGTTCTATATTCTGTTTTCCATATTCAATATTTTGTGTTCAACATTCTATATTCTTTATTCTATATTCTGCATTTCGTATCCTATATTCTATATTCTGAGTTCTACATTCTATATTCTAAGTTCGATACTCAGTATTCTGTTTTCTATATTCTATATTTTGTGTTCTAAATTCCATGTTCTAAATTCTGGGTTCTATATTCTCTATTCTAATTTCTATATTCTGTGTTCAACATTCGATATTTTAAAACTATATTCAGCATTCTGAGTTCTATATTCTAAATTCTGTGTTCTACATTCTATATTCTAAATTCTATATTCAGTTCTATGTATTCTATATTCTAAATTCTGTGTTCTGCATTCCATGATCTAAATTCTGGGTTCTGTATTCTGTTTTCCATATTCTATATTCTGTGTTCTTCATTCTATATTCTGTATTCTCTATTCTGTAATCCGTATTCTACATTCCATATTCTGTGTTCTAATTCTATATTCAAAATTTTATTTTCAGTATTCTGTATTATATATCCTTAACTCTGTGTTCTGCATTCCATGTTCTATATTCTCGGTTTTGTATTCTGTTTTACATATTCTACATTCTGTGTTCTACATTCTATATTCTGTATTCTATATTTTGCATTCCTTATTCTACATTCTATATTCTGTGTCCTACATTCTATAATCTAATTTCTATATTCCGTATTCTGTATTCTATATTCTAAACTCTTTGTTCTGAATTCCATGTTCTAAATTCTGGGTTCTATATTCTATACTCTATTTTCTTTATTCTGTGTTCTACATTCTTTATTCTAAATTCTATATTCAGTATTCTATATTCTATATTGTATATTCTGGGTTCTGCATTCCATGTTCTAAAATCTATATTCAGTATTCTGTATTCTATATTCTAAATACTGAATTCTGCTTTCCATGTTCTAAATTCTGGGTTCTATATTCTCTACTCTGTATTCTATATTCTGTGTTCATCATTCTATATTCTATATTCTATATTCTGCATTCCGAAGTCTATATTCTATATTCTGTTTTCTACATTCTATATTCTGTATTCAATATTCTGCATTCCGTATTCTACATTCCATATGGTGTGTTCCACATTCTATATTCTAAATTCGATATTCAGAATTCTGTATTCTATATTCTAAATTCTGTGTTCTACATTCCATGTTCTTAATTCTGGGTTCAATATTTTCTGTTCTATATTCTATATTTTGTGTTCATCATTCTATATTCTTTATTCTATATTCTGCATTCCGTAGTCTATATTCTATATTCTGTGTTCTACATACTATATTCTATATTCTATACTCAGTATTCTGTATTCTATATTCTAAATTCTGTGTTCTGCATTCCATGTTATAAATTCTGTGTTCTATATTCTCTGTTCTATATTGTATATTTTGTGTTCATCATTCTTTATTCTATATACTTTATTCTGCATTCCGTAATCTATATTCTATATTCTGTGTTCTACATTCTATATTCTAAATTCTGTATTCAGTATTTTGATTTCTATATTCTAAATCCTGTGTTCTGCATTCCATGTTCTAAATTCTGGGTTCTATATTCTCTATTCTATATTCTCTATTCTGTGTTCTACGTTCTATATTCTAAATTTTATATTCAGTATTCCTTATTCTTTATTCTAAATTCTGTGTTCAACATTCTATATTCGAAATTCTATATTCAGTATTCTGTAATTTATATTCCAAATTCTGTGTTCTGCATTCCATGTTCTAAATTCTGGGTTCTATATTCTGTTTTCAATATTCTAAATTCTGTGTTCTACATTCTATATTCTGTATTCAATATTCTGCATTCCGTATTCTACATTCCATATACTGTGCTCTACATTCATATTATAAATTCGATATTCTGTATTCTGAATTGTATATTCTAAATTCTGTGTTCTACATTCCATATTCTAAATTCTGGGTTCTATATTCTCTGTTCTATATTGTATATTTTGTGTTCATCATTCTTTATTCTATATTCTTTATTCTGCATTCCGTAGTCTATATTCTATATTCTGTGTTCTACATTCTATATTCTAAATTCTGTATTGAGTATTCTGATTTCTATATTCTAAATTATGTGTTCGGCATTCCATGTTCTAAATTTTGGGTTCTATATCCTATATTCTATATTCTGTGTTCTACATTCTATATTCTAAATTCTGTATTCAGTATTTTGAATTCTATATTCTAAATCCTGTGTTCTGCAATCCATGTTCTAAATTCTGGGTTGTATATTCTCTATTCTATATTTTGTGCTCAATATTCTATATTCTATATTCTATATTCTGCATTCCATACTCTATATTCTATATTCTGTGTACTTCATTCTATATTCTAAATTCTATATTCAGTATTCTGTATTTTATATTCCAAATTCTGTGTTCTGCATTCCATGTTCTAAAATCTATATTCAGTATTCTATATTCTATATTCTAAATTCTGAGTTCTGCTTTCCATGTTCTAAATTCTATATTCAGTATTCTGTATTCTATATTCTAATTGCTGTGTTCCGCTTTCTATGTTGTAGATTCTATATTCAGTATTCTGTAATCTATATTCTAAATTCTGTGTTCTGCATTCCTTGTTCAAAATTCTGGGTTCTATATACTCCATTCTATATTCTATATATGTGTTTTTCATTCTATATTCTACATACTATATTCTGCATTCCGTATTCTATACTCAATATTCTGTGTTTTATATTCTATATTCTAAATTTTATATTCAGTATTGTGTATTTTATAGTCTAGATTCTGTGTTCTGCATTCCATGTTCTAAATTCTGGGTTATGTATTCTGTTTTCCATATTCTATATTTTGTGTTCTACATTCTATATTCTGTATTCTATATTCTACATTCCTTATCCTGTATTCTATATTCTGTGTTCTACATTCTATATTCCAAATTCGATATTCAGTATTCTGTATTGTATATTATAAATCCTGTGTTCTACATTTCATCTTCTAATTTCTGGGTTCTGTATTGTGTATTCTATATTCTAAATCATGTGTTCTACATTCCATGTTCAAAATTCTGGGTTCTATAATCTCTAGACTATATTCTATATTCTGTGTTCTACATTGTATATTCTATATTCTATATTCAGTATTCTGTATTCTATATTCAAAACTCTGTGTTTTGAATTCCATGTTCTAAATTCTCGGTTCTGTATTCTGTTTTCCATATTCTTCATTCTGTGTTGTACATTCTATATTCTGTATACTATATTTTGCATTCCGTATTCTATATTCTATATTCTGTGTTCTATATTCTATATTCTGTTTCCTATATTCTATATTCTAAATTCTATATTCAGAATTCCATATTCTATATTCTATACTCTGTGTTATACATTCTACATTCTAAATTCTATATTCAGTATTCCGTATTCTATATTCTATACTCTGTGTTCTACATTCTATATTGTAAATTGTATATTTAGTATTCTGTATTCTATATTCTAAATTCTGTGTTCTGCATTCCATGTTCTAAATTCTGGGTTCTATATTCTCTATTCTATATTCTTTATTCTGTGTTCTATATTATACATTCTAAATTCTATATTCAGTATTCCGTATTCTATATTCTATATTCTGGGTTCTGCATTCCATGTTCTAAAATCTATATTCAGTATTCTGTATTCTACAGTCTAAATTCTGGGTTCTATATTCTCTATTCTATTTTTTATATTCTGTGTTCAACATTCGATATTCTAAATACTATATTCAGCATTCTGTGTTCTATACTCTAAATTCTGTGTTCCACATTCTATATTCTAAATTCTATATTCAGTACTATGTATTCTATATTCTAAACTCTGTGTTATGCATTCCATATTCTAAGTTCTCGGTTCTGTATTCTGTTTTCCATATTCTACATGCTGTTTCCTACATTCTATATTCTGTATTCTATGTTTTGTATTCCGTATTCCACATTCTATATTCTGTGTCCTACTTTGTATAATCTAAATTCTATGTTCAGTATTCCGTATTCTATATTCTATACTCTGTGTTCTACATTCTATATTCTAAATTCTATATTCAGTATTCTGTATTCTATATTCTAAATTCTGTGTTCTACATTCCATGTTCTAAATTCTGGGTTCTATATTCTCTATACTATATTGTATATTTTGTGTTCATCATTCTATATTCTATATTCTATATTCTGCATTCCATAGTCTATATTCTAAATTCTGTGTTCAACATTCTATATTCGAAATTCTATATTCAGTATTCTGTTTTCTATATTCTAAATTCTGTGTTCTGCATTCCATATTCTGAATTCTGGGTTTTCTCTTCTGTTTTCCATATTCTATATTCTGTGTTCTTCATTGTATATTCTGTATACTATATTCTGCTTTCCGTATTCTATATTCTATATTCTGTGTTCTACATTGTATATTCTAAATTATATACTCAGTATTCGGTATTCTATATTCTAAATTCTGTGTTCTACATTCTATATTCTAAATTCTAAATTCAGCATTCTGTATTCTATATTCTAAATTCTGTTTTCTGCATTCCATGTTCTGCATTTTGGAGTTCTGCCTTCTATATACTTTATTGTGTATTCTGCATGCCTCATTCTATATTCTGTGTTCTACATTCTATATTCTAAAATCTATATCCAGTATTCTGTATTCTATACTCTAAATCCTGTGTTCTGCATTCCATGTTCTAAATTCTGGGATCTATATTCTCTATTATGTATTTTGTGCTCATTATTCTATATTCTATATTGTATATTCTGCATTCCATACTCTATATTCTATATTCTGTGTACTTCATTCTATATTCTAAATTCTATATTCAGTATTCTGTATTTTATATTCCAAATTATGTGTTCTGCATTCCATGTTCTAAAATCTATATTCAGTATAATATATTCTATATTCTAAATTCTGAGTTCTGCTTTCCATGTTCTAAATTCTATATTCAGTATTCTGTATTCTATATTCTAATTGCTGTGATCCGCTTTCTATGTTCTAAATTCTATATTTAGTATTCTGTAATCTATATTCAAAATTCTGTGTTCTGCATTCCATGTTCAAAATTCTGGGTTCTATATTCTCCATTCTATATTCTATATATCTGTTTTTCATTCTATATTCTACATACTATATTCTGTATTCCGTATTCTATACTCTATATTCTTTGTTTTATATTCTATATTCTAAAATTTATATTCAGTATTGTGTATTTTATATTCTAGATTCTGTGTTCTGCATTCCATGTTCTAAATTCTGGGTTATGTATTCTGTTTTCCATATTCTATATTTTGTGTTCTACATTCTATATTCTGTATTCTATATTCTACATTCCTTATCCTGTATTCTATATTGTGTGTTCTACATTCTATATTCTAAATTCGATATTCAGTATTCTGTATTCTATATTATAAATCCTGTGTTCTACATTCCATGTTCAAAATTCTGGGTTCTATAATCTCTAGACTATATTCTATATTCTGTGTTCTACATTGTATATTCTATATTCTATATTCAGTATTCTGTATTCTATATTCAAAACTCTGTGTTTTGAATTCCATGTTCTAAATTCTCGGTTCTGTATTCTGTTTTCCATATTCTTCATTCTGTGTTGTACATTCTATATTCTGTATTCTATATTTTGCATTCCGTATTCTATATTCTATATTCTGTGTTCTATATTCTTTATTCTGTTTCCTATATTCTATATTCTAAATTCTATATTCAGAATTCCATATTCTATATTCTATACTGTGTGTTCTATATTCTACATTCTAAATTCTATATTCAGTATTCCGTATTCTATATTCTATACTCTGTGTCCTACATTCTACATTGTAAATTCTATATTTAGTATTCTGTATTCTATATTCTAAATTCTGTGTTCTGCATTCCATGTTCTAAATTCTGGGTTCTATATTCTCTATTCTATATTCTATATTCTGTGTTCTATATTATACATTCTAAATTCTATATTCAGTATTCCCTATTCTATATTATATATTCTGGGTTCTGCATTCCATGTTCTAAAATCTATATTAAGCATTCTGTATTCTATATTCTAAATTCTGAGTTCTATATTCTCTATTCTATTTTTTATATTCTGTGTTCAACATTCGATATTCTAAATACTATATTCAGCATTCTGTGTTCTATACTCTAAATTCTGTGTTCTACATTCTATATTCTAAATTCTATATTCAGTACTATGTATTCTATATTCTAAACTCTGTGTTCTGCATTCCATATTCTAAGTTCTCGGTTCTGTATTCTGTTTTCCATATTCTACATGCTGTGTTCTACATTCTATATTCTGTATTCTATATTTTGTATTCCGTATTCCACATTCTATATTCTGTGTCCTAGATTGTATAATCTAAATTCTATGTTCAGTATTCCGTATTCTATATTCTATACTCTGTGTTCTACATTCTATATTCTAAATTCTATATTCAGTATTCTGTATTCTATATTCTAAATTCTGTGTTCTACATTCCATGTTCTAAATTCTGGGTTCTATATTCTCTATTCTATATTCTATATTCTGTGTTCTACATTGTATATTCTAAATACTATATTCAGTATTCTGTATTCTATATGCTAAATTCTGTGTTCTATATTCTATATTCGAAATTCTATATTCAGTATTTTGTTTTCTATACTCTAAATTCTGTGTTCTGCATTCCTTGTTCTCAATTCTGGGTTTTGTATTCTGTTTTCCATATTCTATATTCCGTGTTCTACGTTCTATATTCTGAATTGTATATTCTGCATTCCGTATTCTATATTCTATATTTTGTGTTCTACATTGTATATTATAAATACTATATTCAGTATTCTGAATTCTATATGCAAAATTCTGTGTTCTAAATTGTATAATCATATTCTATATTCAGTATTCGGTATTGAATATTCTAAATTCTGTGTTCTGCATTCCATGTTCTAAATTCTGTGTTCTACATTCTCTATTCTATATTTTGTGCTCATTATTCTACATTCTATATTCTATATTCTGCATTCCATAGTCTATATCCTATATTCTGTGTTCTTCATTCTATATTCTAAATTCTATATTCAGTATTCCGCATTTTATATTCCAAATTCTGTGTTCTGCATTCCATGTTCTAAATTCTGGGTTCTATATTCTCTTTTCAATATTCTAAATCCTGTGTTCTACATTCTATATTCTGTATACAATATTCTGCATTCCGTATTCTACATTCCATATTCTGTGTTCTGCATTCTTTATTCTAAATTTTATATTAAGTATTCTGTATTATATACTCTAAATTCTTTGTTCTGAATTCCATGTTCTAAATTTTGCGTTCTGTATTCTGTTTTCCATATTCTATATTTTGTGTTCAACATTCTATATTCTTTATTCTATATTCTACATTTCGTATCCTATATTCTATATTCTGAGTTCTACATTCTATATTCTAAGTTCGATACTCAGTATTCTGTTTTCTATATTCTAAATTTTGTGTTCTAAATTCCATGTTCTAAATTCTGGGTTCTATATTCTCTATTCTAATTTCTATATTCTGTGTTCAACATTCGATATTCTAAATACTATATTCAGCATTCTGAGTTCTATATTCTAAATTCTGTGTTCTACATTCTATATTCTAAATTCTATATTCAGTTCTATGTATTCTATATTCTAAATTCTGTGTTCTGCATTCCATGATCTAAATTCTGGGTTCTGTATTCTGTTTTCCATATTCTATATTCTGTGTTCTACATTCTATATTCTGTATTCTCTATTCTGTAATCCGTATTCTACATTCCATATTCTGTGTTCTAATTCTATATTCAAAATTTTATTTTCAGTATTCTGTATTATATATTCTAAACTCTGTGTTCTGCATTCCATGTTCTATATTCTCGGTTCTGTATTCTGTTTTACATAATCTACATTCTGTGTTCTATATTGTATATTCTGTATTCTATATTTTGCATTCCTTATTCTACATTCTATATTCTGTGTCCTACATTCTATATTCTAATTTCTATATTCCGTATTCTGTATTCTATATTCTATATTCTGTGTTCTGAATTCCATGTTCTAAATTCTGGGTTCTATATTCTATACTCTATCTTCTTTATTCTGTGTTCTACATTCTTTATTCTAAATTGTATATTCAGTATTCCATATTCTATATTGTATATTCTGGGTTCTGCATTCCATGTTCAAAAATCTATATTCAGTATTCTGTATTCTATATTCTAAATACTGAATTCTGCTTTCCATGTTCTAAATTCTGGGTTCTATATTCTCTACTCTGTATTCTATATTCTGTGTTCATCATTCTATATTCTATATTCTATATTCTGCATTCCGAAGTCTATATTCTATATTCTGTTTTCTACATTCTATATTCTGTATTCAATATTCTGCATTCCGTATTCTACATTCCATATGGTGTGTTCCACATTCTATATTTTAAATTCGATATTCAGAATTCTGTATTCTATATTCTAAATACTGAATTCTGCTTTCCATGTTCTAAATTCTGGGTTCTATATTCTCTATTCTATATTCTCTATTCTGTGTTCTACGTTCTATATTCTAAATTTTATATTCAGTATTCCTTATTCTTTAGTCTAAATTCTGTGTTCAACATTCTATATTCGAAATTCTATATTCAGTATTCTGTAATTTATATTCCAAATTCTGTGTTCTGCATTCCATTTTCTAAATTCTGAGTTCTATATTCTGTTTTCAATATTCTAAATTCTGTGTTCTACATTCTATATTCTGTATTCAATATTCTGCATTCCGTATTCTACATTCCATATACTGTGCTCTACATTCATATTCTAAATTCGATATTCTGTATTCTGAATTCTATATTCTAAATTCTGTGTTCTACATTCCATATTCTAAATTCTGGGTTCTATATTCTCTGTTCTATATTGTATATTTTGTGTTCATCATTCTTTATTCTATATTCTTTATTCTGCATTCCGTAGTCTATATTCTATATTCAGTGTTCTACATTCTATATTCTAAATTCTGTATTGAGTATTCTGATTTCTATATTCTAAATTATGTGTTCGGCATTCCATGTTCTAAATTTTGGGTTCTATATTCTATATTCTATATTCTGTGTTCTACATTCTATATTCTAAATTTTGTATTCAGTATTTTGATTTCTATATTCTAAATCCTGTGTTCTGCAATCCATGTTCTAAATTCTGGGTTGTATATTCTCTATTCTATATTTTGTGCTCATTATTCTATATTCTATATTCTATATTCTGCATTCCATACTCTATATTCTATATTCTGTGTTCTTCATTCTATATTCTAAATTCTATATTCAGTATTCTGTATTTTATATTCCAAATTCTGTGTTCTGCATTCCATGTTCTAAAATCTATATTCAGTATTATATATTCTATATTCTAAATTCTGAGTTCTGCTTTCCATGTTCTAAATTCTATATTCAGTATTCTGTATTCTATATTCTAATTGCTGTGTTCCGCTTTCTATGTTCTAGATTCTATATTCAGTATTCTGTAATCTATATTCTAAATTCTGTGTTCTGCATTCCATGTTCAAAATTCTGGGTTCTATATTCTCCATTCTATATTCTATATATGTGTTTTTCATTCTATATTCTACATACTATATTCTGCATTCCGTATTCTATACTCAATATTCTGTGTTTTATATTCTATATTCTAAATTTTATATTCAGTATTGTGTATTTTATAGTCTAGATTCTGTGTTCTGCATTCCATGTTCTAAATTCTGGGTTATGTATTCTGTTTTCCATATTCTATATTTTGTGTTCTACATTCTATATTCTGTATTCTATATTCTACATTCCTTATCCTGTATTCTATATTCTGTGTTCTACATTCTATATTCTAAATTCCATATTCAGTATTCTGTATTGTATATTATAAATCCTGTGTTCTACATGTCATCTTCTAATTTCTGGGTTCTGTATTGTGTATTCTATACTCTAAATCCTGTGTTCTACATTCCATGTTCAAAATTCTGGGTTCTGTAATCTCTAGACTATATTCTATATTCTGTGTTCTACATTTTATATTCTATATTCTATATTCAGTATTCTGTATTCTATATTCAAAACTCTGTGTTTTGAATTCCATGTTCTAAATTCTCGGTTCTGTATTCTGTTTTCCATATTCTTCATTCTGTGTTGTACATTCTATATTCTGTATAGTATATTTTGCATTCCGTATTCTATATTCTATATTCTGTGTTCTATATTCGATATTCTGTTTCCTATATTCTATATTCTAAATTCTATATTCAGAATTCCATATTCTATATTCTATACTCTGTGTTCTACATTCTACATTCTAAATTCTATATTCAGTATTCCGTATTCTATATTCTATACTCTGTGTTCTACATTCTATATTGTAAATTGTATATTTAGTATTCTGTATTCTATATTCTAAATTCTGAGTTCTGCATTCCATGTTCTAAATTCTGGGTTCTCTGTTCTCTATTCTGTATTCTTTATTCTGTGTTCTATATTATACATTCTAAATTCTATATTCAGTATTCCGTATTCTATATTATCTATTCTGGGTTCTGCATTCCATGTTCTAAAATCTATATTCAGTATTCTGTATTCTATAGTCTAAATTCTGGGTTCTATATTCTCTATTCTATTTTTTATATTCTGTGTTCAACATTCGATATTCTAAATACTATATTCAGCATTCTGTGTTCTATACTCTAAATTCTGTGTTCCACATTCTATATTCTAAATTCTATATTCAGTTCTATGTATTCTATATTCTAAACTCTGTGTTATGCATTCCATATTCTAAGTTCTCGGTTCTGTATTCTGTTTTCCATATTCTACATGCTGTGTTCTACATTCTATATTCTGTATTCTATATTATGTATTCCGTATTCCACATTCTATATTCTGTGTCCTACTTTGTATAATCTAAATTCTATGTTCAGTATTCCGTATTCTATATTCTATACTCTGTGTTCTACATTCTATATTCTAAATTCTATATTCAGTATTCTGTATTCTATATTCTAAATTCTGTGTTCTACATTCCATGTTCTAAATTCTGGGTTCTATATTCTCTATACTATATTGTATATTTTGTGTTCATCATTCTATATTCTATATTCTATATTCTGCATTCCATTGTCTATATTCTATATTCTGTGTTCTACATTCTATTTTCTAAATTCTATATTCAGTATTCTGTATTCTATATTCTAAATTCTGTGTTCTGCATTCCATGTTCTAAATTCTGGGTTCTATATTCTCTATTCTCTATTCTATATTCTGTGTTCTACATTCTATATTCTAAATACTATATTCAGTATTCTGTATTCTATATGCTAAATTCTGTGTTCTATATTCTATATTCGAAATTCTATATTCAGTATTTTGTTTTCTATACTCCAAATTCTGGGTTCTGCATTCCTTGTTCTCAATTCTGGGTTTTGTATTCTGTTTTCCATATTCTATATTCTGTGTTCTACATTCTATATTCTGAATTGTATATTCTGCATTCCGTATTCTATATTCTATACTCTGTGTTCTACATTGTATATTATAAATACTATTTTCAGTATTCTGAATTCTATTTGCAAAATTCTGTGTTCTAAATTGTATATTCATATTCTATATTCAGTATTCGGTATTGAATATTCTAAATTCTGTGTTCTGCATTCCATGTTCTAAATTCTGTGTTCTACATTCTCTATTCTATATTTTGTGCTCATTATTCTACATTCTATATTCTATATTCTGCATTCCATTGTCTATATCCTATATTCTGTGTTCTTCATTCTATATTCTAAATTCTATATTCAGTATTCCGCATTTTATATTCCAAATTCTGTGTTCTGCATTCCATGTTCTAAATTCTGGGTTCTATATTCTGTTTTCAATATTCTAAATCCTGTGTTCTACATTCTATATTCTGTAAACAATATTCTGCATTCCGTATTCTACATTCCATATTCTGTGTTCTGCATTCTTTATTCTAAATTTTATATTCAGTATTCTGTAGTATATACTCTAAATTCTTTGTTCTGAATTCCATGTTCTAAATTTTGCGTTCTATATTCTGTTTTCCATATTCAATATTTTGTGTTCAACATTCTATATTCTTTATTCTATATTCTGCATTTCGTATCCTATATTCTATATTCTGAGTTCTACATTCTATATTCTAAGTTCGATACTCAGTATTCTGTTTTCTATATTCTATATTTTGTGTTCTAAATTCCATGTTCTAAATTCTGGGTTCTATATTCTCTATTCTAATTTCTATATTCTGTGTTCAACATTCGATATTCTAAAACTATATTCAGCATTCTGAGTTCTATATTCTAAATTCTGTGTTCTACATTCTATATTCTAAATTCTATATTCAGTTCTATGTATTCTATATTCTAAATTCTGTGTTCTGCATTCCATGATCTAAATTCTGGGTTCTGTATTCTGTTTTCCATATTCTATATTCTGTGTTCTACATTCTATATTCTGTATTCTCTATTCTGTAATCCGTATTCTACATTCCATATTCTGTGTTCTAATTCTATATTCAAAATTTTATTTTCAGTATTCTGTATTATATATCCTTAACTCTGTGTTCTGCATTCCATGCTCTATATTCTCGGTTCTGTATTCTGTTTTACATATTCTACATTCTGTGTTCTACATTCTATATTCTGTATTCTATATTTTGCATTCTTTTTCTACATTCTATATTCTGTGTCCTACATTCTATAATCTAATTTCTATATTCCGTATTCTGTATTCTATATTCTAAATTCTTTGTTCTGAATTCCATGTTCTAAATTCTGGGTTCTATATTCTATACTCTATTTTCTTTTTTCTGTGTTCTACATTCTTTATTCTAAATTCTATATTCAGTATTCTATATTCTATATTGTATATTCTGGGTTCTGCATTCCATGTTCTAAAATCTATATTCAGTATTCTGTATTCTATATTCTAAATACTGAATTCTGCTTTCCATGTTCTAAATTCTGGGTCCTATATTCTCTACTCTGTATTCTATATTCTGTGTTCATCATTCTATATTCTATATTCTATATTCTGCATTCCGAAGTCTATATTCTATATTCTGTTTTCTACATTCTATATTCTGTATTCAATATTCTGCATTCCGTATTCTACATTCCATATACTGTGCTCTACATTCATATTCTAAATTCGATATTCTGTATTCTGAATTCTATATTCTAAATTCTGTGTTCTACATTCCATATTCTAAATTCTGGGTTCTATATTCTCTGTTCTATATTGTATATTTTGTGTTCATCATTCTTTATTCTATATTCTTTATTCTGCATTCCGTAGTCTATATTCTATATTCAGTGTTCTACATTCTATATTCTAAATTCTGTATTGAGTATTCTGATTTCTATATTCTAAATTATGTGTTCGGCATTCCATGTTCTAAATTTTGGGTTCTATATTCTATATTCTATATTCTGTGTTCTACATTCTATATTCTAAATTTTGTATTCAGTATTTTGATTTCTATATTCTAAATCCTGTGTTCTGCAATCCATGTTCTAAATTCTGGGTTGTATATTCTCTATTCTATATTTTGTGCTCATTATTCTATATTCTATATTCTATATTCTGCATTCCATACTCTATATTCTATATTCTGTGTTCTTCATTCTATATTCTAAATTCTATATTCAGTATTCTGTATTTTATATTCCAAATTCTGTGTTCTGCATTCCATGTTCTAAAATCTATATTCAGTATTATATATTCTATATTCTAAATTCTGAGTTCTGCTTTCCATGTTCTAAATTCTATATTCAGTATTCTGTATTCTATATTCTAATTGCTGTGTTCCGCTTTCTATGTTCTAGATTCTATATTCAGTATTCTGTAATCTATATTCTAAATTCTGTGTTCTGCATTCCATGTTCAAAATTCTGGGTTCTATATTCTCCATTCTATATTCTATATATGTGTTTTTCATTCTATATTCTACATACTATATTCTGCATTCCGTATTCTATACTCAATATTCTGTGTTTTATATTCTATATTCTAAATTTTATATTCAGTATTGTGTATTTTATAGTCTAGATTCTGTGTTCTGCATTCCATGTTCTAAATTCTGGGTTATGTATTCTGTTTTCCATATTCTATATTTTGTGTTCTACATTCTATATTCTGTATTCTATATTCTACATTCCTTATCCTGTATTCTATATTCTGTGTTCTACATTCTATATTCTAAATTCCATATTCAGTATTCTGTATTGTATATTATAAATCCTGTGTTCTACATGTCATCTTCTAATTTCTGGGTTCTGTATTGTGTATTCTATACTCTAAATCCTGTGTTCTACATTCCATGTTCAAAATTCTGGGTTCTGTAATCTCTAGACTATATTCTATATTCTGTGTTCTACATTTTATATTCTATATTCTATATTCAGTATTCTGTATTCTATATTCAAAACTCTGTGTTTTGAATTCCATGTTCTAAATTCTCGGTTCTGTATTCTGTTTTCCATATTCTTCATTCTGTGTTGTACATTCTATATTCTGTATAGTATATTTTGCATTCCGTATTCTATATTCTATATTCTGTGTTCTATATTCGATATTCTGTTTCCTATATTCTATATTCTAAATTCTATATTCAGAATTCCATATTCTATATTCTATACTCTGTGTTCTACATTCTACATTCTAAATTCTATATTCAGTATTCCGTATTCTATATTCTATACTCTGTGTTCTACATTCTATATTGTAAATTGTATATTTAGTATTCTGTATTCTATATTCTAAATTCTGAGTTCTGCATTCCATGTTCTAAATTCTGGGTTCTCTGTTCTCTATTCTGTATTCTTTATTCTGTGTTCTATATTATACATTCTAAATTCTATATTCAGTATTCCGTATTCTATATTATCTATTCTGGGTTCTGCATTCCATGTTCTAAAATCTATATTCAGTATTCTGTATTCTATAGTCTAAATTCTGGGTTCTATATTCTCTATTCTATTTTTTATATTCTGTGTTCAACATTCGATATTCTAAATACTATATTCAGCATTCTGTGTTCTATACTCTAAATTCTGTGTTCCACATTCTATATTCTAAATTCTATATTCAGTTCTATGTATTCTATATTCTAAACTCTGTGTTATGCATTCCATATTCTAAGTTCTCGGTTCTGTATTCTGTTTTCCATATTCTACATGCTGTGTTCTACATTCTATATTCTGTATTCTATATTATGTATTCCGTATTCCACATTCTATATTCTGTGTCCTACTTTGTATAATCTAAATTCTATGTTCAGTATTCCGTATTCTATATTCTATACTCTGTGTTCTACATTCTATATTCTAAATTCTATATTCAGTATTCTGTATTCTATATTCTAAATTCTGTGTTCTACATTCCATGTTCTAAATTCTGGGTTCTATATTCTCTATACTATATTGTATATTTTGTGTTCATCATTCTATATTCTATATTCTATATTCTGCATTCCATTGTCTATATTCTATATTCTGTGTTCTACATTCTATTTTCTAAATTCTATATTCAGTATTCTGTATTCTATATTCTAAATTCTGTGTTCTACATTCCATGTTCTAAATTCTGGGTTCTATATTCTCTATTCTCTATTCTATATTCTGTGTTCTACATTCTATATTCTAAATACTATATTCAGTATTCTGTATTCTATATGCTAAATTCTGTGTTCTATATTCTATATTCGAAATTCTATATTCAGTATTTTGTTTTCTATACTCCAAATTCTGGGTTCTGCATTCCTTGTTCTCAATTCTGGGTTTTGTATTCTGTTTTCCATATTCTATATTCTGTGTTCTACATTCTATATTCTGAATTGTATATTCTGCATTCCGTATTCTATATTCTATACTCTGTGTTCTACATTGTATATTATAAATACTATTTTCAGTATTCTGAATTCTATTTGCAAAATTCTGTGTTCTAAATTGTATATTCATATTCTATATTCAGTATTCGGTATTGAATATTCTAAATTCTGTGTTCTGCATTCCATGTTCTAAATTCTGTGTTCTACATTCTCTATTCTATATTTTGTGCTCATTATTCTACATTCTATATTCTATATTCTGCATTCCATTGTCTATATCCTATATTCTGTGTTCTTCATTCTATATTCTAAATTCTATATTCAGTATTCCGCATTTTATATTCCAAATTCTGTGTTCTGCATTCCATGTTCTAAATTCTGGGTTCTATATTCTGTTTTCAATATTCTAAATCCTGTGTTCTACATTCTATATTCTGTAAACAATATTCTGCATTCCGTATTCTACATTCCATATTCTGTGTTCTGCATTCTTTATTCTAAATTTTATATTCAGTATTCTGTAGTATATACTCTAAATTCTTTGTTCTGAATTCCATGTTCTAAATTTTGCGTTCTATATTCTGTTTTCCATATTCAATATTTTGTGTTCAACATTCTATATTCTTTATTCTATATTCTGCATTTCGTATCCTATATTCTATATTCTGAGTTCTACATTCTATATTCTAAGTTCGATACTCAGTATTCTGTTTTCTATATTCTATATTTTGTGTTCTAAATTCCATGTTCTAAATTCTGGGTTCTATATTCTCTATTCTAATTTCTATATTCTGTGTTCAACATTCGATATTCTAAAACTATATTCAGCATTCTGAGTTCTATATTCTAAATTCTGTGTTCTACATTCTATATTCTAAATTCTATATTCAGTTCTATGTATTCTATATTCTAAATTCTGTGTTCTGCATTCCATGATCTAAATTCTGGGTTCTGTATTCTGTTTTCCATATTCTATATTCTGTGTTCTACATTCTATATTCTGTATTCTCTATTCTGTAATCCGTATTCTACATTCCATATTCTGTGTTCTAATTCTATATTCAAAATTTTATTTTCAGTATTCTGTATTATATATCCTTAACTCTGTGTTCTGCATTCCATGCTCTATATTCTCGGTTCTGTATTCTGTTTTACATATTCTACATTCTGTGTTCTACATTCTATATTCTGTATTCTATATTTTGCATTCCTTATTCTACATTCTATATTCTGTGTCCTACATTCTATAATCTAATTTCTATATTCCGTATTCTGTATTCTATATTCTAAATTCTTTGTTCTGAATTCCATGTTCTAAATTCTGGGTTCTATATTCTATACTCTATTTTCTTTATTCTGTGTTCTACATTCTTTATTCTAAATTCTATATTCAGTATTCTATATTCTATATTGTATATTCTGGGTTCTGCATTCCATGTTCTAAAATCTATATTCAGTATTCTGTATTCTATATTCTAAATACTGAATTCTGCTTTCCATGTTCTAAATTCTGGGTCCTATATTCTCTACTCTGTATTCTATATTCTGTGTTCATCATTCTATATTCTATATTCTATATTCTGCATTCCGAAGTCTATATTCTATATTCTGTTTTCTACATTCTATATTCTGTATTCAATATTCTGCATTCCGTATTCTACATTCCATATGGTGTGTTCCACATTCTATATTCTAAATTCGATATTCAGAATTCTGTATTCTATATTCTAAATTCTGTGTTCTACATTCCATGTTCTTAATTGTGGGTTCAATATTTTCTGTTCTATATTCTATATTTTGTGTTCATCATTCTATATTCTTTATTCTATATTCTGCATTCCGTAGTCTATATTCTATATTCTGTGTTCTACATACTATATTCTATATTCTATACTCAGTATTCTGTATTCTATATTCTAAATTCTGTGTTCTGCATTCCATGTTCTAAATTCTGTGTTCTATATTCTCTGTTCTATATTGTATATTTTGTGTTCATCATTCTTTATTCTATATTCTTTATTCTATATTCTGCATTCCGTAGTCTATATTCTATATTCTGTGTTCTACATTCTATATTCTAAATTCTGTATTCAGTATTTTTATTTCTATATTCTAAATCCTGTGTTCTGCATTCCATGTTCTAAATTCTGTGTTGTATATTCTCTATTCTATATTTTGTGCTCATTATTCTATATTCTATATTCTATATTCTGCATTCCATACTCTATATTCTATATTCTGTGTTCTTCATTCTATATTCTAAATTCTATATTCAGTATTCTGTATTTTATATTCCAAATTCTGTGTTCTGCATTCCATGTTCTAAAATCAATATTCAGTATTATATATTCTATATTCTAAATTCTGAGTTCTGCTTTCCATGTTCTAAATTCTATATTCAGTATTCTGTATTCTATATTCTAATTGCTGTGTTCCGCTTTCTATGTTCTAGATTCTATATTCAGTATTCTGTAATCTATATTCAAAATTCTGTGTTCTGCATTCCATGTTCAAAATTCTGGGTTCTATATTCTCCATTCTATATTCTATATATGTGTTTTTCATTCTATATTCTACATACTATATTCTGCATTCCGTATTCTATACTCTATATTCTGTGTTTTATATTCTATATTCTAAATTTTATATTCAGTATTGTGTATTTTATAGTCTAGATTCTGTGTTCTGAATTCCATGTTCTAAATTCTGGGTTATGTATTCTGTTTTCCATATTCTATATTTTGTGTTCTACATTCTATATTCTGTATTCTATATTCTACATTCCTTATCCTGTATTCTATATTCTGTGTTCTACATTCTATATTCTAAATTTGATATTCAGTATTCTGTATTCTATATTATAAATCCTGTGTTCTACATTTCATCTTCTAATTTCTGGGTTCTGTATTGTGTATTCTATATTCTAAATCCTGTGTTCTACATTCCATGTTCAAAATTCTGGGTTCTATAATCTCTAGACGATATTCTATATTCTGTGTTCTACATTGTATATTCTATATTCTATATTCAGTATTCTGTATTCTATATTAAAAACTCTGTGTTTTGAATTCCATGTTCTATATTCTCGGTTCTGTATTCTGTTTTCCATATTCTTCATTCTGTGTTGTACATTCTATATTCTGTATTCTATATTTTGCATTCCGTATTCTATATTCTATATTCTGTGTTCTATATTCTATATTCTGTTTCCTATATTCTATATTCTAAATTCTATATTCAGAATTCCATATTCTATATTCTATACTCTTTGTTCTACATTCTACATTCTAAATTCTATATTCAGTATTCCGTATTCTATATTCTATACTCTGTGTTCTACATTCTATATTGTAAATTGTATATTTAGTATTCTGTATTCCATATTCTAAATTCTGTGTTCTGCATTCCATGTTCTAAATTCTGGGTTCTCTATTCTCTATTCTATATTATATATTCTGTGTTCTATATTTTATATTCTAAATTCTATATTCAGTATTCCGTATTCTATATTCTATATTCTGGGTTCTGCATTCCATGTTCTAAAATCTATATTCAGTATTCTGTATTCTATAGTCTAAATTCTGAGTTCTATATTCTCTATTCTATTTTTTATATTCTGTGTTCAACATTCGATATTCTAAATACTATATTCAGCATTCTGTGTTCTATACTCTAAATTCTGTGTTCCACATTCTATATTCTAAATTCTATATTCAGTACTATGTATTCTATAATCTAAACTATGTGTTATGCATTCCATATTCTAAGTTCTCGGTTCTGTATTCTGTTTTCCATATTCTATATGCTGTGTTCTACATTCTATATTCTGTATTCTATATTTTGTATTCCGTATTCCACATTCTATATTCTGTGTCCTAATTTGTATAATCTAAATTCTATGTTCACTATTCCGTATTCTATATTCTATACTCTGTGTTCTACATTCTATATTCTAAATTCTATATTCAGTATTCTGTATTCTATATTCTAAATTCTGTGTTCTACATTCCATGTTCTAAATTCTGGGTTCTATATTCTCTATACTATATTGTATATTTTGTGTTCATCATTCTATATTCTATATTCTATATTCTGCATTCCATAGTCTATATTCTATATTCTGTGTTCTACATTCTATTTTCTAAATTCTATATTCAGTAATCTGTATTCTATATTCTAAATTCTGTGTTCTACATTCCATGTTCTAAATTCTGGGTTCTATATTCCCTATTCTATATTTTATATTCTGTGTTCTACATTCTATATTCTAAATACTATATTCAGTATTCTGTATTCTATATGCTAAATTCTGTGTTCTATATTCTATATTCGAAATTCTATATTCAGTATTTTGTTTTCTATACTCTAAATTCTGTGTTCTGCATTCCTTGTTCTCAATTCTGGGTTTTGTATTCTGTTTTTCATATTCTATATTCTGTGTTCTACATTCTATATTCTGAATTGTATATTCTGCATTCCGTATTCTATATTCTATATTCTGTGTTCTACATTGTATATTATAAATACTATATTCAGTATTCTGAATTCTATATGCAAAATTCTGTGTTCTAAATTGTATATTCATATTCTATATTCAGTATTCGGTATTGAATATTCTTAATTCTGTGTTCTGCATTCCATGTTCTAAATTCTGTGTTCTACATTCTCTATTCTATATTTTGTGCTCATTATTCTACATTCTATATTCTATATTCTGCATTCCATAGTCTATATCCTTTATTCTGTGTTCTTCATTCTATATTCTAAATTCTATATTCAGTATTCCGCATTTTACATTCCAAATTCTGTGTTCTGCATTCCATGTTCTAAATTCTGGGTTCTATATTCTCTTTTCAATATTCTAAATCCTGTGTTCTACATTCTATATTCTGTATACAATATTCTGCATTCCATATTCTGTGTTCTGCATTCTTTATTCTAAATTTTATATTCAGTATTCTGTAGTATATACTCTAAATTCTTTGTTCTGAATTCCATGTTCTAAATTTTGCGTTCTATATTCTGTTTTCCATATTCTATATTTTGTGTTCAACATTCTATATTCTTTATTCTATATTCTACATTTCGTATCCTATATTCTATATTCTGAGTTCTACATTCTATATTCTAAGTTCGATACTCAGTATTCTGTTTTCTATATTCTATATTTTGTGTTCTAAATTCCATGTTCTAAATTCTGGGTTCTATATTCTCTATTCTAATTTCTATATTCTGTGTTCAACATTCGATATTCTAAATACTATATTCAGCATTCTGAGTTCTATATTCTAAATTCTGTGTTCTACATTCTATATTCTAAATTCTATATTCAGTTCTATGTATTCTATATTCTAAATTCTGTGTTCTGCATTCCATGATCTAAATTCTGGGTTCTGTATTCTGTTTTCCATATTCTATATTCTGTGTTCTACATTCTATATTCTGTATTCTCTATACTGTAATCCGTATTCTACATTCCATATTCTGTGTTCTAATTCTATATTCAAAATTTTATTTTCAGTATTCTGTATTATATATTCTTAACACTGAGTTCTGCATTCCATGTTCTATATTCTCGGTTCTGTATTCTGTTTTACATATTCTACATTCTGTGTTCTACATTCTATATTCTGTATTTTATATTTTGCATTCATTATTCTACATTCTATATTCTGTGTCCTACATTCGATAATCTAATTTCTATATTCCGTATTCTGTATTCTATATTCTAAATTCTGTGTTCTGAATTCCATGTTCTAAATTCTGGGTTCTATATTCTATACTCTATTTTCTTTATTCTGTGTTCTACATTCTTTATTCTAAATTCTATATTCAGTATTCCATATTCTATACTGTATATTCTGGGTTCTGCATTCCATGTTCTAAAATATATATTCAGTATTCTGTATTCTATATTCTAAATACTGAATTCTGCTTTCCATGTTCTAAATTCTGGGTTCTATATTCTCTAATCTGTATTCTATATTCTGTGTTCATCATTCTATATTCTATATTCTATATTCTGCATTCTGAAGTCTATATTCTATATCCTGCTTTCTACATTCTATATTCTGTATTCAATATTCTGCATTCCGTATTCTACATTCCATATGGTGTGTTCCACATTCTATATTCTAAATTCGATATTCAGAATTCTGTATTCTATATTCTAAATTCTGTGTTCTACATTCCATGTTCTTCATTCTGGGTTCAATATTTTCTGTTCTATATTCTATATTTTGTGTTCATCATTCTATATTCTTTATTCTATATTCTGCATTCCGTAGTCTATATTCTATATTCTGTGTTCTACATACTACTTTCTATATTCTATACTCAGTATTCTATATTCTATATTCTAAATTCTGTGTTCTGCATTCCATGTTCTAAATTCTGTGTTCTATATTCTCTGTTCTATATTGTATATATTGTGTTCATCATTCTATATTCTATATTCTTTATTCTGCATTCCGTAGCCTATATTCTATATTCTGTGTTCTACATTCTATATTCTAAATTCTGTATTCAGTATTCTGCTTTCTATATTCTAAATTCTGTGTTCGGCATTCCATGTTCTAAATTTTGGGTTCTATATTCTATATTCTATATTCTGTGTTCTACATTCAATATTCTAAATTCTGTATTCAGTATTTTGATTTCAATATTCTAAATCCTGTGTTCTGCATTCCATGTTCTAAATTCTGTGTTGTATATTCTCTATTCTATTTTTTGTGCTCATTATTCTATATTCTATATCCTATATTGTGCATTCCATACTCTATATTCTATATTCTGTGTTCTTCATTCTATATTCTAAATTCTATATTCAGTATTCTGTGTTTTATATTCCAAATTCTGTGTTCTGCATTCCATGTTCTTAAATCTATATTAAGTATTATATATTCTATATTCTAAATTCTGAGTTCTGCTTTCCATGTTCTAAATTCTATATTCAGTATTCTGTATTCTATATTCTAATTGCTGTGTTTCGCTTTCTATGTTCTAAATCCTATATTCAGTATTCTGTAATCTATATTCTAAATTCTGTGTTCTGCATTCCATGTTCAAAATTCTGGGTTCTATATTCTCCATTCTATATTCTATATATGTGTTTTTCATTCTATATTCTACATACTATATTCTGCATTCCGTATTCTATACTCTATATTCTGTGTTTTATATTCTATATTCTAAATTTTATATTCAGTATTGTGTATTTTATAGTCTAGAGTCTGTGTTCTGCATTCCATGTTCTAAATTCTGGGTTATGTATTCTGTTTTCCATATTCTATATTTTGTGTTCTACATTCTATATTCTGTATTCTATATTCTACATTCCTTATCCTGTATTCTATATTCTGTGTTCTACATTCTATATTCTAAATTCGATATTCAGTATTCTGTATTGTATATTATAAATCCTGTGTTCTACATTTCATCTTCTAATTTCTGGGTTCTGTATTGTTTATTCTATATTCTATGTCCTGTGTTCTACATTCCATGTTCAAAATTCTGGGTTCTATAATCTCTAGACTATATTCTATATTCTGTGTTCTACATTGTATATTCTATATTCTATATTCAGTATTCTGTATTCTATATTCAAAACTCTGTGTTTTGAATTCCATGTTCTAAATTCTCGGTTCTGTATTCTGTTTTCCATATTCTTCATTCTGTGTTGTACATTCTATATTCTGTATTCTTTATTTTGCATTCCGTATTCTATATTCTATATTCTGTGTTCTATATTCTATATTCTGTTTCCTATATTCTATATTCTAAATTCTATATTCAGAATTCCATATTGTATATTCTATACTCTGTGTTCTACATTCTACATTCTAAATTATATATTCAGTATTCCGTATTCTATATTCTATACTCTGTGTTCTACATTCTATATTGTAAATTGTATATTTAGTATTCTGTATTCTATATTCTAAATTCTGTGTTCTGCATTCCATGTTCTAAATTCTGGGTTCTTTATTCTCTATTCTATATTCTATATTCTGTGTTCTATATTATACATTCTAAATTCTATATTCAGTATTCCGTATTCTATAGTCTAAATTCTGTGTTCTACATTCCATGTTCTAAATTCTGGGTTCTATATTCTCTATACTATATTGTATATTTTGTGTTCATCATTCTATATTCTATATTCTATATTCTGCATTCCATAGTCTATATTCTATATTCTGTGTTCTACATTCTATTTTCTAAATTCTATATTCAGTATTCTGTATTCTATATTCTAAATTCTGTGTTCTACCTTCCATGTTCTAAATTCTGGGTTCTATATTCTCTATTCTATTTTTTATATTCTGTGTTCAACATTCGATATTCTAAATACTATATTCAGCATTCTGTGTTCTATACTCTAAATTCTGTGTTCCACATTCTATATTCTAAATTCTATATTCAGTACTATGTATTCTATATTCTAAATTCTGTGTTATGCATTCCATATTCTAAGTTTTCGGTTCTGTATTCTGTTTTCCATATTCTACATGCTGTGTTCTACATTCTATATTCTGTATTCTATATTTTGTATTCCGTATTCCACATTCTATATTCTGTGTCCTACTTTGTATAATCTAAATTCTATGTTCAGTATTCCGTATTCTATATTCTATACTCTGTGTTCTACATTCTATATTCTAAATTCTATATTCAGTATTCTGTATTCTATATTCTAAATTCTGTGTTCTACATTCCATGTTCTAAATTCTGGGTTCTATATTCTCTATACTATATTGTATATTTTGTGTTCATCATTCTATATTCTATATTCTATATTCTGCATTCCATAGTCTATATTGTATATTCTGTGTTCTACATTCTATTTTCTAAATTCTATATTCAGTATTCTGTATTCTGTATTCTAAATTCTGTGTTCTACATTCCATGTTCTAAATTCTGGGTTCTATATTCTCTATTCTATATTCTATATTCTGTGTTCTACATTCTATATTCTAAATACTATATTCAGTATTCTGTATTCTATATGCTAAATTCTGTGTTCTATATTCTATATTCGAAATTCTATATTCAGTATTTTGTTTTCTATACTCTAAATTCTGTGTTCTGCGTTCCTTGTTCTCAATTCTTTGTTTTGTATTCTGTTTTCCATATTCTATATTCTTTGTTCTACATTCTATATTCTGAATTGTATATTCTGCATTCCATATTCTATATTCTATATTCTGTGTTCTACATTGTATATTATAAATACTATATTCAGTATTCTGAATTCTATATGCAAAATTCTGTGTTCTAAATTGTATATTCATATTCTATATTCAGTATTCGGTATTGAATATTCTAAATTCTGTGTTCTGCATTCCATGTTCTAAATTCTGTGTTCTACATTCTCTATTCTATATTTTGTGCTCATTATTCTACATTCTATATTCTATATTCTGCATTCCATAGTCTATATCCTATATTCTGTGTTCTTCATTCTATATTCTAAATTCTATATTCATTATTCCTCATTTTATATTCCAAATTCTGTGTTCTGCATTCCATGTTCTAAATTCTGGGTTCTATATTCTCTTTTCAATATTCTAAATCCTGTGTTCTACATTCTATATTCTGTATACAATATTCTGCATTCCGTATTCTACATTCCATATTCTGTGTTCTGCATTGTTTATTCTAAATTTTATATTCAGTATTCTGTAGTATATACTCTAAATTCTTTGTTCTGAATTCCATGTTCTAAATTTTGCGTTCTATATTCTGTTTTCCATACTCAATATTTTGTGTTCAACATTCTATATTCTTTATTCTATATTCCACATTTCGTATCCTATATTCTATATTCTGAGTTCTACATTCTACATTGTAAGTTCGATACTAAGTATTCTGTTTTCTATATTCTATATTTTGTGTTCTAAATTCCATGTTCTAAATTCTTGGTTCTATATTCTCTATTCTAATTTCTATATTCTGTGTTCAACATTCGATATTCTAAATACTATATTCAGCATTCTGAGTTCTATATTCTAAATTCTGTGTTCTACATTCTATATTCTAAATTCTATATTCAGTTCTATGTATTCTATATTCTAAATTCTGTGTTCTGCATTCCATGATCTAAATTCTGGGTTCTGTATTCTGTTTTCCATATTCTATATTCTGTGTTCTACATTCTATATTCTGTATTCTCTATTCTGTAATCCGTATTCTACATTCCATATTCTGTGTTCTAATTCTATATTCAAAATTTTATTTTCATTATTCTGTATTATATATTCTTAACTCTGTGTTCTGCATTCCATGTTCTATATTCTCGGTTCTGTATTCTGTTTTACATATTCTACATTCTGTGTTCTACATTCTATATTCTGTATTCTATATTTTGCATTCCTTATTCTACATTCTGTATTCTGTGTCCTACGTTCTATAATATAATTTCTATATTCAGTATTCTGTATTCTATATTCTAAATACTGAATTCTGCTTTCCATGTTCTAAATTCTGGGTTCTATATTCTCTACTCTGTATTCTATATTCTGTGTTCAACATTCTATATTCTATATTCTATATTCTGCATTCCGAAGTCTATATTCTATATTCTGTTTTCTACATTCTATATTCTGTATTCAATATTCTGCATTTCGTATTCTACATTCCATATGGTGTGTTCCACATTCTATATTCTAAATTCGATATTCAGAATTCTGTATTCTATATTCTAAATTCTGTGTTCTACATTCCATGTTCTTAATTCTGGGTTCAATATTTTCTGTTCTATATTCTATATTTTGTGTTCATCATTCTATATTCTTTATTCTATATTCTGCATTCTGTAGTCTATATTCTATATTCTGTGTTCTACATACTATATTCTATATTCTATACTCAGTATTCTGTATTCTATATTCTAAATTCTGTGTTCTGCATTCCATGTTCTAAATTCTGTGTTCTATATTCTCTGTTCTATATTGTATATTTTGTGTTCATCATTCTTTATTCTATATTCTTTATTCTGCATTCCGTAGTCTATATTCTATATTCTGTGTTCTACATTCTATATTCTAAATTCTGTATTCAGTATTCTGATTTCTATATTCTAAATTCTGTGTTCGGCATTCCATGTTCTAAATTTTGGGTTCTATATTCTATGTTCTATATTCTGTGTTCTACATTTTATATTCTAAATTCTGTATTCAGTATTTTGATTTCTATATTCTAAATCCTGTGTTCTGCATTCCATGTTCTAAATTCTGGGTTGTATATTCTCTATTCTATATTTTGTGGTCATTATTCTATATTCTATATACTATATTCTGCATTCCATACTCTATATTCTATATTCTGTGTTCTTCATTCTATATTCTAAATTCTATATTCAGTATTCTGTATTTTATATTCCAAATTCTGTGTTCTGCATTCCATGTTCTAAAATCTATATTCAGTATTATATATTCTATATTCTAAATTCTGAGTTCTGCTTTCCATGTTCTAAATTCTATATTCAGTATTCTGTATTCTATATTCTAATTGCTGTGTTCCGTTTTCTATGTTCTAGATTCTATATTCAGTATTCTGTAATCTATATTCTAAATTCTGTGTTCTGCATTCCATGTTCAAAATTCTGGGTTCTATATTCTCCATTCTATATTCTATATATGTGTTTTTCATTCTATATTCTACATACTGTATTCTGCATTCCGTATTCTATACCCTATATTCTGTGTTTTATATTCTATATTCTAAATTTTATATTCAGTATTGTGTATTTTATAGTCTAGATTCTGTGTTCTGCATTCCATTTTCTAAATTCTGGGTTATGTATTCTGTTTTCCATATTCTATATTTTGTGTTCTACATTCTATATTCTGTATTCTATATTCTACATTCCTTATCCTGTATTCTATATTCTGTGTTCTACATTATATATTCTAAATTCGATATTCAGTATTCTGTATTCTATATTATAAATCCTGTGTTCTACATTTCATCTTCTAATTTCTGGGTTCTGTATTGTGTATTCTATATTCTATGTCCTGTTTTCTACATTCCATGTTCAAAATTCTGGGTTCTATAATCTCTAGACTATATTCTATATTCTGTGTTCTACATTGTATATTCTATATTCTATATTCAGTATTCTGTATTCTATATTCAAAACTCTGTGTTTTGAATTCCATGTTCTAAATTCTCGGTTCTGTATTCTGTTTTCCATATTCTTCATTCTGTGTTGTACATTCTATATTCTGTATTCTATATTTTGCATTCCGTATTCTATATTCTATATTCTGTGTTCTATATTCTATATTCTGTTTCCTATATTCTATATTCTAAATTCTATATTCAGAATTCCATATTCTATATTCTATACTCTGTGTTCTACATTCTACATTCTAAATTCTATATTCAGTATTCCGTATTCTATATTCTATACTCTGTGTTCTACATTCTATATTGTAAATTGTATATTTAGTATTCTGTATTCTATATTCTAAATTCTGTGTTCTGCATTCCATGTTCTAAATTCTGGGTTCTATATTCTCTATTCTATATTCTATATTCTGTGTTCTATATTATACATTCTAAATTCTATATTCAGTATTCCGTATTCTATACTCTATATTCTGGGTTCTGCATTCCATGTTCTAAAATCTATATTCAGTATTCTGTATTCTATAGTCTAAATTCTGAGTTCTATATTGTCTATTCTATTTTTTATATTCTGTGTTCAATATTCGATATTCTAAATACTATATTCAGCATTCTGTGTTCTATACTCTAAATTCTGTGTTCCACATTCTATATTCTAAATTCTATATTCAGTACTATGTGTTCTATATTCTAAACTCTCTGTTATGCATTCCATATTCTAAGTTCTCGGTTCTGTATTCTGTTTTCCATATTCTACATGCTGTGTTCTAGATTCTATACTCTGTATTCTATATTTTGTATTCCGTATTCCACATTCTATATTCTGTGTCCTAGATTGTATAATCTAAATTCTATGTTCAGTATTCCGTATTCTATATTCTATACTCTGTGTTCTACATTCTATATTCTAAATTCTATATTCAGTATTCTGTATTCTATATTCTAAATTCTGTGTTCTACATTCCATGTTCTAAATTCTGGGTTCTATATTCTCTATACTAAATTGTATATTTTGTGTTCATCATTCTATATTCTATATTCTATATTCTGCATTCCATAGTCTATATTCTATATTCTGTGTTCTACATTCTTTTTTCTAAATTCTATATTCAGTATTCTGTATTCTATATTCTAAATTCTGTTTTCTACATTCCATGTTCTAAATTCTGGGTCTATATTCTCTATTCTATATTCTATATTCTGTGTTCTACATTCTATATTCTAAATACTATATTCAGTATTCTGTATTCTATATGCTAAATTCTGTGTTCTATATTCTATATTCAAAATTCTATATTCAGTATTTTGTTTTCTATACTCTAAATTCTGTGTTCTGCGTTCCTTGTTCTCAATTCTTTGTTTTGTATTCTGTTTTCCATATTCTATATTCTTTGTTCTACATTCTATATTCTGAATTGTATATTCTGCATTCCATATTCTATATTCTATATTCTGTGTTCTACATTGTATATTATAAATACTATATTCAGTATTCTGAATTCTATATGCAAAATTCTGTGTTCTAAATTGTATATTCATATTCTATATTCAGTATTCGGTATTGAATATTCTAAATTCTGTGTTCTGCATTCCATGTTCTAAATTCTGTGTTCTACATTCTCTATTCTATATTTTGTGCTCATTATTCTACATTCTATATTCTATATTCTGCATTCCATAGTCTATATCCTATATTCTGTGTTCTTCATTCTATATTCTAAATTCTATATTCATTATTCCTCATTTTATATTCCAAATTCTGTGTTCTGCATTCCATGTTCTAAATTCTGGGTTCTATATTCTCTTTTCAATATTCTAAATCCTGTGTTCTACATTCTATATTCTGTATACAATATTCTGCATTCCGTATTCTACATTCCATATTCTGTGTTCTGCATTGTTTATTCTAAATTTTATATTCAGTATTCTGTAGTATATACTCTAAATTCTTTGTTCTGAATTCCATGTTCTAAATTTTGCGTTCTATATTCTGTTTTCCATACTCAATATTTTGTGTTCAACATTCTATATTCTTTATTCTATATTCTACATTTCGTATCCTATATTCTATATTCTGAGTTCTACATTCTACATTGTAAGTTCGATACTCAGTATTCTGTTTTCTATATTCTATATTTTGTGTTCTAAATTCCATGTTCTAAATTCTGGGTTCTATATTCTCTATTCTAATTTCTATATTCTGTGTTCAACATTCGATATTCTAAATACTATATTCAGCATTCTGAGTTTTATATTCTAAATTCTGTGTTCTACATTCTATATTCTAAATTCTATATTCAGTTCTATGTATTCTATATTCTAAATTCTGTGTTCTGCATTCCATGATCTAAATTCTGGGTTCTGTATTCTGTTTTCCATATTCTATATTCTGTGTTCTACATTCTATATTCTGTATTCTATATTTTGCATTCCTTATTCTACATTCTGTATTCTGTGTCCTACGTTCTATAATATAATTTCTATATTCCTTATTCTGTATTCTATATTCTAAATTCTGTGTTCTACATTCCATGTTCTAAATTGTGGGTTCTATATCCTCTACTCTGTATTCTATATTCTGTGTTCATCATTCTATATTCTATATTCTATATTCTGCATTCCGAATTCTATATTCTATATTCTGAATTCTACTTTCTATATTCTGTATTCAATATTCTGCGTTCCGTATTCTACATTCCATTTTGTGTGTTCTACATTCTATATTCTAAATTCGATATTCAGAATTCTGTATTCTATATTCTAAATAATGTGTTCTATATTCCATGTTCTTAATTCTGGGTTCTATATTTTCTATTCTATATTCTATATTTTGTGTTCATCATTCTGTATTCTTTATTCTACATTCTGCATTCCGTAGTCTATAATCTATATTCTGTGTCCTACATACTATATTCTAAATTCTATACTCAGTATTCTGTATTCTATATTCTAAATTCTGTGTTCTGCATTCCATGTTCTAAATTCTGGGTTCTATATTCTATATACTCTATTCTCTATTCTGTGTTCTACATTCTATATTCTAAATTCTATTTTCAGTATTCCTTATTCTTTATTCTAAATTCTGTGTTCAACATTCTATATTCGAAATTCTATATTCAGTATTCTGTATTTTATATTCCAAATTCTGTGTTCTGCATTCCATGTTCAAATTCTGGGTTCTATATTCTGTTTTCAATATTCTAAATTCTGTGTTCTACATTCTATATTCTGCATTCAATATCCTGCAATCCGTATTCTACATTCCATATACTGTGTTCTACATTCTATATTCTTAATTCGATATTCAGTATTCTGTATTCTATATTCTAAATTCTGTGTTCTACATTCCATGTTCTAAATTCTGGGTTCTATATACTCTATTCCATATTCTATATTCTGTGTTCTACATTCTATATTCTATATTCTATATTCTGCATTCAATAGTCTATATTCTATATTCTGTGTTCTACATTCTATTTTCTAAATTCTATATTCAGTATTCTGTATTCTATATTCTAAATTCTGTGTTCTACATTCCATGTTCTAAATTCTGGGTCTATATTCTGTATTCTATATTCTATATTCTGTGTTCCACATTCTATATTCTAAATTCTATATTCAGTATTCTGTATTCTATATGCTAAATTCTGTGTTCTATATTCTATATTCGAAATTCTATATTCAGTATTTTGTTTTCTATACTCAAAATTCTGTGTTCTGCATTCCTTGTTCTCAATTCTGGGTTTTGTATTCTGTTTTCCATATTCTATATTCTGTGTTCTACATTCTATATTCTGAATTGTATATTCTGCATTCCGTATTCTATATTCTGTGTTCTACATTGTATATTATAAATACTATATTCAGTATTCTGAATTCTATATGCAAAATTCTGTGTTCTAAATTGTATATTCATATTCTATATTCAGTATTCGGTATTGAATATTCTAAATTCTGTGTTCTGCATTCCATGTTCTAAATTCTGTGTTCTACATTCTCTATTCTATATTTTGTGCTCATTATTCTACATTCTATATTCTATATTCTGCATTCCATAGTCTATATCCTATATTCTGTGTTCTTCATTCTATATTCTAAATTCTATATTCAGTTTCCGCATTTTATATTCCAAATTCTGTGTTCTGCATTCCATGTTCTAAATTCTGGGTTCTATATTCTCTTTTCAATATTCTAAATCCTGTGTTTTACATTCTATGTTCTGTATACAATATTCTGCATTCCGTATTCTACATTCCATATTCTGTGTTCTGCATTTTTTATTCTAAATTTTATATTCAGTATTCTGTAGTATATAATCTAAATTCATTGTTCTGAATTCCAAGTTCTAAATTTTGCGTTCTATATTCTGTTTTCCATATTCAATATTTTGTGTTCAACATTCTATATTCTTTATTCTATATTCTACATTTCGTATCCTATATTCTATATTCTGAGTTCTACATTCTATATTCTAAATTCGTTACTCAGTATTCTGTTTTCTATATTCTAAATTTTGTGTTCTAAATTCCATGTTGTATATTCTGGGTTCTATATTCTATATTCTATTTTCTATATTCTGTGTTCAACATTCGATATTCTAAACACTATATTCAGCATTCTGTGTTCTATATTCTAAATTCTGTGTTCTACATTCTATATTCTAAATTCTATATTCAGTTCTATGTATTCTATATTCTAAATTCTGTGTTCTGCATTCCATGATCTAAATTCTGGGTTCTGTATTCTGTTTTCCATATTCTATATTCTGTGTTCTACATTCTATATTCTGTGTTCTCTATTCTGTAATCCGTATTGTACATTCCATATTCTGTGTTCTAATTGTATATTCAAAATTTTATATTCAGTATTCTGTATTATATATTCTAAACTCTGTGTTCTGCATTCCATGTTCTATATTCTCGGTTCTGTATTCTGTTTTCCATATTCTACATTCTGTGTTCTACATTCTATATTCTGTATTCTATATTTTACATTACTTATTCTACATTCTATATTCTGTGTCCTACATTCTATAATCTAAATTCTATATTCAGTATTCTGTATTCTATATTCTAAACACTGTATTCTGCTTTCCATGTTCTAAATTCTGGGTTCTATATCCTCTACTCTGTATTCTATATTCTGTGTTCATCATTCTATATTCTATATTCTATATTCTGCATTCCGAATTCTATATTCTATAATCTGAATTCTACTTTCTATATTCTGTATTCAATATTCTGCGTTCCGTATTCTACATTCCATTTTGTGTGTTCTACATTCTATATTCTAAATTCGATATTCAGAATTCTGTATTTTATATTCCAAATTCTGTGTTCTGCATTCCATGTTCTAAAATCTATATTCAGTATTATATATTCTATATTCTAAATTCTGAGTTCTGCTTTCCATGTTCTAAATTCTATATTCAGTATTCTGTATTCTATATTCTAATTGCTGTGTTCCGCTTTCTATGTTCTAGATTCTATATTTAGTATTCTGTAATCTATATTCTAAATTCTGTGTTCTGCATTCCATGTTTAAAATTCTGGGTTCTATATTCTCCATTCTATATTCTATATATGTGTTTTTCATTCTATATTCTACATACTATATTCTGCATTCCGTATTCTATACTCAATATTCTGTGTTTTATATTTTATATTCTAAATTTTATATTCAGTATTGTGTATTTTATAGTCTAGATTCTGTGTTCTGCATTCCATGTTCTAAATTCTGGGTTATGTATTCTGTTTTCCATATTCTATATTTTGTGTTCTACATTCTATATTCTGTATTCTATATTCTACATTCCTTATCCTGTATTCTATATTCTGTGTTCTACATTCTATATTCTAAATTCGATATTCAGTATTCTGTATTGTATATTATAAATCCTGTGTTCTACATTTCATCTTCTAATTTCTGGGTTCTGTATTGTGTATTCTATATTCTAAATCCTGTGTTCTACATCCATGTTCAAAATTCTGGGTTCTATAATCTCTAGACTATATTCTATATTCTGTGTTCTACATTGTATATTCTATATTCTATATTCAGTATTCTGTATTCTATATTCAAAACTCTGTGTTTTGAATTCCATGTTCTAAATTCTCGGTTCTGTATTCTGTTTTCCATATTCTTCATTCTGTGTTGTACATTCTATATTCTGTATACTATATTTTGCATTCCGTATTCTATATTCTATATTCTGTGTTCTATATTCTATATTCTGTTTCCTATATTCTATATTCTAAATTCTATATTCAGAATTCCATATTCTATATTCTATACTCTGTGTTCTACATTCTACATTCTAAATTCTATATTCAGTATTCCGTATTCTATATTCTATACTCTGTGTTCTACATTCTATATTGTAAATTGTATATTTAGTATTCTGTATTCTATATTCTAAATTCTGTGTTCTGCATTCCATGTTCTAAATTCTGGGTTCTATATTCTCTATTCTCTATTCTATATTCTGTGTTCTATATTATACATTCTAAATTCTATATTCAGTATTCCGTATTCTATATTCTATATTCTGGGTTCTGCATTCCATGTTCTAAAATCTATATTCAGTATTCTGTATTCTATAGTCTAAATTCTGGGTTCTATATTGTCTATTCTATTTTTTATATTCTGTGTTCAACATTCGATATTCTAAATACTATATTCAGCATTCTGTGTTCTATACTCTAAATTCTGTGTTCCACATTCTATATTCTAAATTCTATATTCAGTACTATGTATTCTATATTCTAAACTCTGGGTTCTGCATTCCGTATTCTAAGTTCTCGGTTCTGTATTCTGTTTTCCATATTCTACATGCTGTGTTCTACATTCTATATTCTGTATTCTATATTTTGTATTCCGTATTCCACATTCTATATTCTGTGTCCTACATTGTATAATCTAAATTCTATGTTCAGTATTCCGTATTCTATATTCTATACTCTGTGTTCTACATTCTATATTCTAAATTCTATATTCAGTATTCTGTATTCTATATTCTAAATTCTGTGTTCTACATTCCATGTTCTAAATTCTGGATTCTATATTCTCTATAATATATTGTATATTTTCTGTTCATCATTCTATATTCTATATTCTATATTCTGCATTCCATAGTCTATATTCTATATTCTGTGTTCTACATTCTATTTTCTAAATTCTATATTCAGTATTCTGTATTCTATATTCTAAATTCTGTGTTCTACATTCCATGTTGTAAATTCTGGGTCTATATTCTCTTTTCAATATTCTAAATCCTGTGTTCTACATTCTATATTCTGTATACAATATTCTGCATTCCGTATTCTACATTCCATATTCTGTGTTCTGCATTCTTAATTCTAAATTTTATATTCAGTATTCTGTAGTATATACTCTAAATTCTTTGTTCTGAATTCCATGTTCTAAATTTTGCGTTCTATATTCTGTTTTCCATATTCTATATTTTGTGTTCAACATTCTATATTCTTTATTCTATATTCTACATTTCGTATCCTATATTCTATATTCTGAGTTCTACATTCTATATTCTAAGTTCGATACTCAGTATTCTGTTTCCTATATTCTAAATTTTGTGTTCTAAATTCCATGTTCTAAATTCTGTGTTCTATATTCTCTATTCTATTTTCTATATTCTGTGTTCAACATTCGATATTCTAAATACTATATTCAGCATTCTGAGTTCTATATTCTTAATTCTGTGTTCTACATTCTATATTCTAAATTCTATATTCAGTTCTATGTATTCTATATTCTAAATTCTGTGTTCTGCATTCCATGATCTAAATTCTGGGTTCTGTATTCTGTTTTCCATATTCTATATTCTGTGTTCTACATTCTATATTCTGTATTCTCTATTCTGTAATCCGTATTCTACATTCCATATTCTGTGTTCTAATTCTATATTCAAAATTTTATTTTCAGTATTCTGTATTATATATTCTAAACTCTGAGTTCTGCATTCCATGTTCTATATTCTCGGTTCTGTATTCTGTTTTACATATTCTACATTCTGTGTTCTACATTGTATATTCTGTATTCTATATTTTGCATTCCTTATTCTACATTCTATATTCTGTGTCCTACATTCTATAATCTAAATTCTATATTCAGTATTCTGTATTCTATATTCTAAATACTGAATTCTGCTTTCCATGTTCTAAATTTTGGGTTCTATATCCTCTACTCTGTATTGTATATTCTGTGTTCATCATTCTATATTCTATATTCTATATTCTGCATTCCGAATTCTATATTCTATATTCTGAATTCTACTTTCTATATTCTGTATTCAATATTCTGCGTTCCGTATTCTACATTCCATTTTGTGTGTTCTACATTCTATATTCTAAATTCGATATTCAGAATTCTGTATTCTATATTCTATATAATGTGTTGTATATTCCATGTTCTTAATTCTGGGTTCTATATTTTCTATTCTATATTCTATATTTTGTGTTCATCATTCTATATTCTTTATTCTATATTCTGCATTCCGTAGTCTATAATCTATATTCTGTGTCCTACATACTATATTCTAAATTCTATACTCAGTATTCTGTATTCTATATTCTAAATTCTGTGTTCTGCATTCCATGTTCTAAATTCTGGGTTCTATATTCTCTATTCTCTATTCTCTATTCTGTGTTCTACTTTCTATATTCTAAATTCTATATTCAGTATTCCTTATTCTTTATTCTAAATTCTGTTTTCAACATTCTATATTCGAAATTCTATATTCAGTATTCTGTATTTTATATTCCAAATTCTGTGTTCTGCATTCCATGTTCAAATTCTGGGTTCTATATTCTGTTTTCAATATTCTAAATTCTGTGTTCTACATTCTATATTCTGCATTCAATATCCTGCAATCCGTATTCTACATTCCATATACTGTGTTCTACGTTCATATTCTTAATTCGATATTCAGTATTCTGTATTCTATATTCTAAATTCTGTGTTCTACATTCCATGATTTAAATTCTGGGTTCTATATTCTCTATTCTATATTGTATATTTTGTGTTCATCTTTCTATATTCTATACTCTATATAATGCATTCCGTAGTCTATATTCAATATTCTGTGTTCTACATTCTATATTCTAAATTCTGTATTCAGTATTCTGATTTCTATATTCTAAATTCTGTGTTCTGCATTCCATGTTCTAAATTCTGGGTTCTATAATCTATATTCTATATTCTGTGTTCTACATTCTATTTTCTAAATACTATTTTTAGTATTCTGTATTTTATATGATAAATTCTGTGTTCTATATTCTATATTCGAAATTCTATATTCAGTATTCTGTTTTCTATATTCTAAATTCTGTGTTCTACATTGTATATTCATATTCTATATTCAGTATTCGGTATTGAATATTCTAAATTCTGTGTTCTGCATTCCACGTTCTAAATTCTGGGTTCTATATTCTCTACTCTATATTTTGTGCTCATTACTCTATATTCTATATTCTGCATTCCATACTCTATATTCTATATCTGTGTTCTTCATTCTATATTCTAAATTCTATATTCAGTATACTGTGTTTTATATTCCAAATTCTGTGTTCTGCATTCCATGTTCTAAATTCTGTGTTCTATATCCTGTTTTCAATATTCTAAATTCTGTGTACTACATTCTATATTCTGTATTCAAAATTCTTCATTCTGTATTCTACATTACATATTCTGTGTTCTACAGTCTATATTCTAAATTTTATATTCAGTATTCTGTAATATATAGTCTAAATTCTGTGTTCTGCATTCCATGTTCTAAATTTTGGGTTCTGTATTCTATTTTCCATATTGTATACTTTGTGTTCTACATTCTATATTCTTTATTCTATATTCTAACTTCCGTATGCTATATTCTATATTCTGAGTTCTACATTCTATATTCTAAGTTCGATACTCAGTATTCTGTAAACTATATTCTAAATTCTGTGTTCTACATTCTATATTCTAAATTCTATATTCAGTATATTGTTTTTCATATTCCAAATTCTATGTTCTGCATTCCATGTTCTAAATTCTGGGTTCTCTATTCTCTATTCTATATTCTCTATTCTGTGTTCTACATTCTATATTCTAAATTCTATATTCAGTATTCGTTATTCTTTATTCTAAATTCTGTGTTCAACATTCTATATTCGAAATTCTATATTCAGTATTCTGTTTTCCATATTCTAAATTCTGTGTTCTGCATTCCATCTTGTGAATTCTGGGTTTTCTATTCTGTTTTCCATATTCTATATTCTGTGTTCTTCATTGTATATTCTGTATACTATATTCTGCTTTCCGTATTCTATATTCTATATTCTGTGTTCTACATTGTATATTCTAAATTATATACTCAGTATTCGGTATTCTATATTCTAAATTCTGTGTTCTACATTCTATATTCTAAATTCTAAATTCAGCATTCTTTATTCTATATTCTAAATTCTGTTTTCTGCATTCCATGTTCTATATTTGGAGTTCTGCCTTCTATATACTTTATTGTGTATTCTGCATGCCTTATACTATATTCTGTGTTCTACATTCTATATTATAAAATCTATATCCAGTATTCTGTATTCTATACTCTAAATCCTGTGTTCTGCATTCCATGTTCTATATTCTGTGTTCTATATTCTCTATTCTGTATTTTGTGCTCATTATTCTATATTCTATATCCTATATTCTGCATTCCATACTCTATATTCTATATTCTGTGTTCTTCATTCTATATTCTAAATTCTATATTCAGTATTCTGTATTTTATATTCCAAATTCTGTGTTCTGCATTCCATGTTCTAAAATCTATATTCAGTAATATATATTCTATATTCTAATTGCTGTGATCCGCTTTCTATGTTCTAAATTCTATATTCAGTATTCTGTAATCTATATTCTAAATTCTGTGTTCTGCATTCCATGTTCAAAATTCTGGGTTCTATATTCTCCATTCTATATTCTATATATGTGTTTTTCATTCTATATTCTACATACTATATTCTGCATTCCGTATTCTATACTCTATATTCTTTGTTTATATTCTATATTCTAAAATTTATATTCAGTATTGTGTATTTTATATTCTAGATTCTGTGTTCTGCATTCCATGTTCTAAATTCTGGGTTATGTATTCTGTTTTCCATATTCTATATTTTGTGTTCTAAATTCTATATTCTGTATTCTATATTCTACATTCCTTATCCTGTATTCTATATTGTGTGTTCTACATTCTATATTCTAAATTCGATATTCAGTATTCTGTATTCTATATTATAAATCCTGTGTTCTACATTCCATGTTCAAAATTCTGGGTTCTATAATCTCTAGACTATATTCTATATTCTGTGTTCTACATTGTATATTCTATATTCTATATTCAGTATTCTGTATTCTATATTCAAAACTCTGTGTTTTGAATTCCATGTTCTAAATTCTCGGTTCTGTATTCTGTTTTCCATATTCTTCATTCTGTGTTGTACATTCTATATTCTGTATTCTATATTTTGCATTCCATATTCTATATTCTATATTCTGTGTTCTATATTCTATATTCTGTTTCCTATATTCTATATTCTAAATTCTATATTCAGAATTCCATATTCTATATTCTATACTGTGTGTTCTATATTCTACATTCTAAATTCAATATTCAGTATTCCGTATTCTATATTCTATACTCTGTGTTCTACATTCTATATTGTAAATTCTATATTTAGTATTCTGTATTCTATATTCTAAATTCTGTGTTCTGCATTCCATGTTCTAAATTCTGGGTTCTATATTCTCTATTCTATATTCTATATTCTGTGTTCTATATTATACATTCTAAATTCTATATTAAGTATTCCGTATTCTATATTATATATTCTGGGTTCTGCATTCCATGCTCTAAAATCTATATTCAGCATTCTGTATTCTATATTCTAAATTGTGAGTTCTATATTCTCTATTCTATTTTTTATATTCTGTGTTCAACATTCGATAATCTAAATACTATATTCAGCATTCTGTGTTCTATAGTCTAAATTCTGTGTTCTACATTCTATATTCTAATTTCTATATTCAGTACTATGTATTCTATATTCTAAACTCTGTGTTCTGCATTCCATATTCTAAGTTCTCGGTTCTGTATTCTGTTTTCCATATTCTACATGCTGTGTTCTAGATTCTATACTCTGTATTCTATATTTTGTATTCCGTATTCCACATTCTATATTCTGTGTCCTAGATTGTATAATCTAAATTCTATGTTCAGTATTCCGTATTCTATATTCTATACTCTGTGTTCTACATTCTATATTCTAAATTCTATATTCAGTATTCTGTATTCTATATTCTAAATTCTGTGTTCTACATTCCATGTTCTAAATTCTGGGTTCTATATTCTCTATTCTATATTCTATATTCTGTGTTCTACATTCTATATTCTAAATACTATATTCAGTATTCTGTATTCTATATGCTAAATTCTGTGTTCTATATTCTATATTCGAAATTCTATATTCAGTATTTTGTTTTCTATACTCTAAATTCTGTGTTCTGCATTCCTTGTTCTCAATTCTGGGTTTTGTATTCTGTTTTCCATATTCTATATTCTGTGTTCTACATTCTATATTCTGAATTGTATATTCTGCATTCCGTATTCTATATTCTATATTCTGTGTTCTACATTGTATATTATAAATACTATATTCAGTATTCTGAATTCTATATGCAAAATTCTGTGTTCTAAATTGTATATTCATATTCTATATTCAGTATTCGGTATTGAATATTCTAAATTCTGTGTTCTGCATTCCATGTTCTAAATTCTGTGTTCTACATTCTGTATTCTATATTTTGTGCTCATTATTCTACATTCTATATTCTATATTCTGCATTCCATAGTCTATATCCTATATTCTGTGTTCTTCATTCTATATTCTAAATTCTATATTCAGTATTCCGCATTTTATATTCCAAATTCTGTGTTCTGCATTCCATGTTCTAAATTCTGGGTTCTATATTCTCTTTTCAATATTCTAAATCCTGTGTTCTACATTCTATATTCTGTATACAATATTCTGCATTCCGTATTCTACATTCCATATTGTGTGTTCTGCATTCTTTATTCTAAATTTTATATTCAGTATTCTGTAGTATATACTCTAAATTCTTTGTTCTGAATTCCATGTTCTAAATTTTGCGTCTATATTCTGTTTTCCATATTCTATATTTTGTGTTCAACATTCTATATTCTTTATACTATATTCTACATTTCGTATCCTATATTCTATATTCTGAGTTCTACATTCTATATTCTAAGTTCGATACTCAGTATTCTGTTTTCTATATTCTAAATTTTGTGTTCTAAATTCCATGTTCTAAATTCTGGGTTCTATATTCTCTATTCTAATTTCTATATTCTGTGTTCAACATTCGATATTCTAAATACTAAGTTCAGCATTCTGAATTCTATATTCTAAATTCTGTGTTCTACATTCTATATTCTAAATTCTATATTCAGTTCTATGTATTCTATATTCTAAATTCTGTGTTCTGCATTCCATGATCTAAATTCTGGGTTCTGTATTCTGTTTTCCATATTCTATATTCTGTGTTCTACATTCTATATTCTGTATTCTCTATTCTGTAATCCGTATTCTGCATTCCATATTCTGTGTTCTAATTCTATATTCAAAATTTTATTTTCAGTATTCTGTATTATATATTCTAAACTCTGAGTTCTGCATTCCATGTTCTATATTCTCGGTTCTGTATTCTGTTTTACATATTCTACATTCTGTGTTCTACATTGTATATTCTGTATTCTATATTTTGCATTCCTTATTCTACATTCTATATTCTGTGTCCTACATTCTATATTCTAATTTCTATATTCCGTATTCTGTATTCTATATTCTATATTCTGTGTTCTGAATTCCATGTTCTAAATTCTGGGTTCTATATTCTATACTCTATCTTCTTTATTCTGTGTTCTACATTCTTTATTCTAAAATCTATATTCAGTATTCCATATTCTATATTGTATATTCTGGGTTCTGCATTCCATGTTCTAAAATCTATATTCAGTATTCTGTATTCTATATTCTAAATACTGAATTCTGCTTTCCATGTTCTAAATTCTGGGTTCTATATTCTCTACTCTGTATTCTATATTCTGTGTTCATCATTCTATATTCTATATTCTATGTTCTGCATTCTGAAGCCTATATTCTATATTCTGTTTTCTACATTCTATATTCTGTATTCAATATTCTGCATTCCGTATTCTACATTCCATATTGTGTGTTCCACATTCTATATTCTAAATTCGATATTCAGAATTCTGTATTCTATATTCTAAATTCTGTGTTCTACATTCCATGTTCTTAATTCTGGGTTCAATATTTTCTATTCTATATTCTAAATTTTGTGTTCATCATTCTATATTCTTTATTCTATATTCTGCATTCCGTAGTCTATATTCTATATTCTGTGTTCTACATACTATATTCTATATTCTATACTCAGCATTCTGTATTCTATATTCTAAATTCTGTGTTCTGCATTCCATGTTCTAAATTCTGGGTTCTATATTCTCTATTCTATATTCTCTATTCTGTGTTCTACGTTCTATATTCTAAATTTTATATTCAGTATTCCTTATTCTTTATTCTAAATTCTGTGTTCAACATTCTATATTCGAAATTCTATATTCAGTATTCTGTAATATATATTCCAAATTCTGTGTTCTGCATTCCATGTTCTAAATTCTGTGTTCTATATTCTGCTTTCAATATTCTAAATTCTGTGTTCTACATTCTATATTCTGTATTCAATATTCTGCATTCCGTATTCTACATTCCATATACTGTGCTCTACATTCATATTCTAAATTCGATATTCTGTATTCTGAATTCTATATTCTAAATTCTGTGTTCTACATTCCATGTTCTAAATTCTGGGTTCTATATTCTATGTTCTATATTGTATATTTTGTGTTCATCATTCTTTATTCTATATTCTTTATTCTGCATTCCGTAGTCTATATTCTATATTCTGTGTTCTGCATTCTATAATCTAAATTCTGTATTCAGTATTCTGATTTCTATATTCTAAATTATGTGTTCGGCATTCCATGTTCTAAATTTTGGGTTCTATATTCTATATTCTATATTCTGTGTTCTACATTCTATATTCTAAATTCTGTATTCAGTATTTTGATTTCTATATTCTAAATCCTGTGTTCTGCATTCCATGTTCTAAATTCTGGGTTGTATATTCTCTATTCTATATTTTGTGCTCATAATTCTATATTCTATATTCTATATTCTGCATTCCATACTCTATATTCTATATTCTGTGTTCTTCATTCTATATTCTAAATTCTATATTCAGTATTCTGTATTTTATATTCCAAATTCTGTGTTCTGCATTCCATGTTCTAAAATCTATATTCAGTATTATATATTCTATATTCTAAATTCTGAGTTCTGCTTTCCATGTTCTAAGTTCTATATTCAGTATTCTGTATTCTATATTCTAATTGCTGTGTTCCGCTTTCTATGTTCTAGATTCTATATTCAGTATTCTGTAATCTATATTCTAAATTCTGTGTTCTGCATTCCATGTTCAAAATTCTGAGTTCTATATTCTCCATTCTATATTCTATATATGTGTTTTTCATTATATATTCTACATACTATATTCTGCATTCCGTATTCTATACTCAATATTCTGTGTTTTATATTCTATATTCTAAATTTTATATTCAGTATTGTGTATTTTATAGTCTAGATTCTGTGTTCTGCATTCCATGTTCTAAATTCTGGGTTATGTATTCTGTTTTCCATATTCTATATTTTGTGTTCTACATTCTATATTCTGTATTCTATATTCTACATTCCTTATCCTGTATTCTATATTCTGTGTTCTACATTCTATATTCTAATTTGCATATTCAGTATTCTGTATTGTATATTATAAATCCTGTGTTCTACATTTCATCTTCTAATTTCTGGGTTCTGTATTGTGTATTCTATATTCTAAATCCTGTGTTCTACATTCCATGTTCAAAATTCTGGGTTCTATAATCTCTAGACTATATTCTATATTCTGTGTTCTACATTGTATATTCTATATTCTATATTCAGTATTCTGTATTCTATATTCAAAACTCTGTGTTTTGAATTCCATGTTCTAAATTCTCGGTTCTGTATTCTGTTTTCCATATTCTTCATTCTGTGTTGTACATTCTATATTCTGTATTCTATATTTTGCATTCCGTATTCTATATTCTATATTCTGTGTTCTATATTCTATATTCTGTTTCCTATATTCTATATTCTAAATTCTATATTCAGAATTCCATATTCTATATTCTATACTCTGTGTTCTACATTCTATATTGTAAATTGTATATTTAGTATTCTGTATTCTATATTCTATATTCTGTGTTCTATATTATACATTCTAAATTCTATATTCAGTATTCCGTATTCTATATTCTATATTCTGGGTTCTGCATCCCATGTTCTAAAATCTATATTCAGTATTCTGTATTCTATAGTCTAAATTCTGGGTTCTATATTCTCTATTCTATTTTTTATATTCTGTGTTCAACATTCGATATTCTAAATACTATATTCAGCATTCTGTGTTCTATACTCTAAATTCTGTGTTCCACATTCTATATTCTAAATTCTATATTCAGTACTATGTATTCTATATTCTAAACTCTGTGTTATGCATTCCATATTCTAAGTTCTCCGTTCTGTATTCTGTTTTCCATATTCTACATGCTGTGTTCTACATTCTATATTCTGTATTCTATATTTTGTATTCCGTATTCCACATTCTATATTCTGTGTCCTACTTTGTATAATCTAAATTCTATGTTCAGTATTCCGTATTCTATATTCTATACTCTGTGTTCTACATTCTTTATTCTAAATTCTATATTCAGTATTCTGTATTCTATATTCTAAATTCTGTGTTCTACATTCCATGTTCTAAATTCTGGGTTCTATATTCTCTATACTATATTGTATATTTTGTGTTCATCATTCTATATTCTATATTCTATATTCTGCATTCCATAGTCTATATTCTATATTCTGTGTTCTACATTCTATTTTCTAAATTCTATATTCAGTATTCTGTATTCTATATTCTGAATGCTGTGTTCTACATTCTATGTTCTAAATTCTGGGTTCTATATTCTCTATTCTATATTCTATATTCTGTGTTCTACATTCTATATTCTAAATACTATATTCAGTATTCTGTATTCTATATGCTAAATTCTGTGTTCTATATTCCATATTCGAAATTCTATATTCAGTATTTTGTTTTCTATACTCTAAATTCTGTGTTCTGCATTCCTTGTTCTCAATTCTGGGTTTTGTATTCTGTTTTCCATATTCTATATTCTGTGTTCTACATTTTATATTCTGAATTGTATATTCTGCATTCCGTATTCTATATTCTATATTCTGTGTTCTACATTGTATATTATAAATACTATATTCAGTATTCTGAATTCTATATGCAAAATTCTGTGTTCTAAATTGTATATTCATATTCTATATTCAGTATTCGGTATTGAATATTCTTAATTCTGTGTTCTGCATTCCATGTTCTAAATTATGTGTTCTACATTCTCTATTCTATATTTTGTGCTCATTATTCTACATTCTATATTCTATATTCTGCATTCCATTGTCTATATCCTATATTCTGTGTTGTTCATTCTATATTCTAAATTCTATATTCAGTATTCCGCATTTTATATTCCCAATTCTGTGTTCTGCATTCCATGTTCTAAATTCTGGGTTCTATATTCTCTTTTCAATATTCTAAATCCTGTGTTCTACATTCTATATTCTGTATACAATATTCTGCATTCCGTATTCTACATTCCATATTCTGTGTTCTGCATTCTTTATTCTAAATTTTATATTCAGTATTCTGTAGTATATACTCTAAATTCTTTGTTCTGAATTCCATGTTCTAAATTTTGCGTTCTATATTCTGTTTTCCATATTCTATATTTTGTGTTCAACATTCTATATTCTTTATTCTATATTCTACATTTCGTATCCTATATTCTATATTCTGAGTTCTACATTCTATATTCTAAGTTCGATACTCAGTATTCTGTTTTCTATATTCTATATTTTGTGTTCTAAATTCCATGTTCTAAATTCTGGGTTCTATATTCTCTATTCTAATTTCTATATTCTGTGTTCAACATTCGATATTCTAAATACTATATTCAGCTTTCTGGGTTCTATATTCTAAATTCTGTGTTCTACATTCTATATTCTAAATTCTATATTCAGTTCTATGTATTCTATATTCTAAATTCTGTGTTCTGCATTCCATGATCTAAATTCTGGGTTCTGTATTCTGTTTTCCGTATTCTATATTCTGTGTTCTATATTCTATATTCTGTATTCTCTATTATGTAATCCGTATTCTACATTCCATATTCTGTGTTCTAATTCTATATTCAAAATTTTATTTTCAGTATTCTGTATTATATATTCTTAACTCTGTGTTCTGCATTCCATGTTGTATATTCTAGGTTCTGTATTCTGTTTTACATATTCTACATTCTGTGTTCTACATTCTATTTTCTGTATTCTATATTTTGCATTCCTTATTCTACATTCTATATTCTGTGTCCTACATTCTATAATCTAATTTCTATATTCCGTATTCTGAATTCTCTATTCTAAATTCTGTGTTCTGAATTCCATGTTCTAAATTCTGTGTTCTATATTCTGTTTTCCATATTCTTCATTCTGTGTTGTACATTCTATATTCTGTATTCTATATTTTGCATTCCGTATTCTATATTCTATATTCTGTGTTCTATATTCTATATTCTGTTTCCTATATTCTATATTCTAAATTCTATATTCAGAATTCCATATTCTATATTCTATACTCTGTGTTCTACATTCTACATTCTAAATTCTATATTCAGTATTCCGTATTCTATATTCTATACTCTGTGTTCTACATTCTATATTGTAAATTGTATATTTAGTATTCTGTATTCTATATTCTAAATTCTGTGTTCTGCATTCCATGTTCTAAATTCTGGGTTCTCTATTCTCTATTCTATATTCTATATTCTGTGTTTTATATTATACATTCTAAATTCTATATTCAGTATTCCGTATTCTATATTCTATATTCTGGGTTCTGCATTCCATGTTCTAAAATCTATATTCAGTATTCTGTATTCTATAGTCTAAAATCTGAGTTCTATATTCTCTATTCTATTTTTCATATTCTGTGTTCAACATTCGATATTCTAAATACTATATTCAGCATTCTGTGTTCTATACTCTAAATTCTGTGTTCCACATTCTATATTCTAAATTCTATATTCAGTACTATGTATTCTATATTCTAAACTCTGTTATGCATTCCATATTCTAAGTTCTCTCTTCTGTATTCTGTTTTCCATATTCTACATGCTGTGTTCTACATTCTATATTCTGTATTCTATATTTTGTATTCCGTATTCCACATTCTATATTCTGTGTCCTACTTTGTATAATCTAAATTCTATGTTCAGTATTCCGTATTCTATATTCTATACTCTGTGTTCTACATTCTATATTCTAAATTCTATATTCAGTATTCTGTATTCTATATTCTAAATTCTGTGTTCTACATTCCATATTCTAAATTCTGGGTTCTATATTCTCTATACTATATTGTATATTTTGTGTTCATCATTCTATATTCTATATTCTGCATTCCATAGTCTATATTTTATATTCTGTGTTCAACATTCTATATTCTAAATTCTATATTCAGTAATCTGTATTCTATATTGTAAATTCTGTGTTCTACATTCCATGTTCTAAATTCTGGGTTCTATATTCTGTATTCTATATTCTAAATTCTGTGTTCTGCATTCCATGTTCTAAATTCTGGGTTCTATATTCTCTATTCTATATGCTATATTCTGTGTTCTATATTATACATTCTAAATTCTATATTCAGTATTCCGTATTCTATATTCTACATTCTGTGTTCTGCATTCCATGTTCTAAATTCTGGGTTTTGTATTCTGTTTTCCATATTCTATATTCTGTGTTCTACATTCTATATTCTGAATTGTATATTCTGCATTCCGTATTCTATATTCTATATTCTGTGTTCTATATTCTATATTCGAAATTCTATATTCAGTATTCTGTTTTCTATATTCTAAATTCTGTGTTCTACATTGTATATTCATATTCTATATTCAGTATTCGGTATTGAATATTCTAAATTCTGTGTTCTGCATTCCACGTTCTAAATTCTGGGTTCTATATTCTCTACTCTATATTTTGTGCTCATTATTCTACATTCTATATTCTATATTCTGCATTCCATCCTCTATATTCTATATCTGTGTTCTTCATTCTCTATTCTAAATTCTATATTCAGTATTCCGCATTTTATATTCCAAATTCTGTGTTCTGCATTCCATGTTCTAAATTCTGGGTTCTATATTCTCTTTTCAATATTCTAAATCTTGTGTTCTACATTCTATATTCTGTATACAATATTCTGCATTCCGTAATCTACATTCCATATTCTGTGTTCTGCATTCTTTATTCTAAATTTTATATTCAGTATTCTGTAGTATATACACTAAATTCTTTGTTCTGAATTCCATGTTCTAAATTTTGCGTTCTATATTCTGTTTTCCATATTCTATATTTTGTGTTCAACATTCTATATTCTTTATTCTATATTCTACATTTCGTATCCTATATTCTATATTCTGAGTTCTACATTCTATATTCTAAGTTCGATACTCAGTATTCTGTTTTCTATATTCTATATTTTGTGTTCTAAATTCCATGTTCTAAATTCTGGGTTCTATATTCTCTATTCTAATTTCTATATTCTGTGTTCAACATTCGATATTCTAAATAGTATATTCAGCATTCTGAGTTCTATATTCTAAATTCTGTGTTCTACATTCTATATTCTAAATTCTATATTCAGTTCTATGTATTCTATATTCTAAATTCTGTGTACTGCATTCCATGATCTAAATTCTGGGTTCTGTATTCTGTTTTCCATATTCTATATTCTGTGTTCTACATTCTATATTCTGTATTCTCTATTCTGTAATCCGTATTCTACATTCCATATTCTGTGTTCTAATTCTATATACAAAATTTTATTTTCAGTATTCTGTATTATATATTCTTAACTCTGTGTTCTGCCTACCATGTTCTATAATCTCGGTTCTGTATTCTGTTTTACATATTCTACATTCTGTGTTCTACATTCTATATTCTGTATTCTATATTTTGCATTCCTTATTCTACATTCTATATTCTGTGTCCTACATTCTATAATCTAATTTCTATATTCCGTATTCTGTATACTATATTCTAAATTCTGTGTTCTGAATTCCATGTTCTAAATTCTGGGTTCTATATTCTATACTCTATTTTCTTTATTCTGTGTTCTACATTCTTTATTCTAAATACTATATTCAGTATTCCATATTCTATATTGTATATTCTGGGTTCTGCATTCCATGTTCTAAAATCTATATTCAGTATTCTGTATTCTATATTCTAAATTCTGTGTTCTGCATTCCATGTTCTAAATTCTGTGTTCTATATTCTCTGTTCTATATTGTATATTTTGTGTTCATCATTCTTTATTCTATATTCTTTATTCTGCATTCCGTAGTCTATATTCTATATTCTGTGTTCTACATTCTATATTCTAAATTCTGTATTCAGTATTCTGATTTCTATATTCTAAATTCTGTGTTCGGCATTCCATGTTCTAAATTTTGGGTTCTATATTCTATATTCTATATTCTGTGTTCTACATTCTATATTCTAAATTCTGTATTCAGTATTTTGATTTCAATATTCTAAATCCTGTGTTCTTCATTCCATGTTCTAAATTCTGGGTTCTATATTCTATATCCTATATTCTGCATTCCATACTCTGTATTCTATATTCTGTGTTCTTCATTCTATATTCTAAATTCTATATTCAGTATTCTGTATTTTATATTCCAAATTCTGTGTTCTGCATTCCATGTTCTAAATTCTGGGTTCTATACCCTGTTTTCAATATTCTAAATTCTGTGTTCTACATTCTATATTCAGTATTAAATATTCTGCATTCCATATTCTACATTCCATATTCTGTGTTCTACATTCTATATTGTAAATTTTATATTCAGTATTCTGTAGTATATACTCTAAATTCTGTGCTCTGCATTCCATGTTCTAAATTTTGGGTTCTGTATTCTGTTTTCCATTTTCTATATTTTGTGTTCTACATTCTATATTCTTTAGTCTTTATTCTACATTCCGTATCTTATATTGTATATTCTGAGTTCTACATTCTATATTCTAAGTCCGATACTCAGTATTCTGTATACTATATTCTAAATTCTGTGTTTTAAATTCCATGTTCTAAATTCTGGGTTCTATATTCTCTATTCTATATTCTCTATACTGTGTTCTACATTATATATTCAAAATTCTATATTCAGTATTCGTTATTCTTTATTCTAAATACTGTGTACAACATTCTATATTCGAAATTCTATATTCAGTATTCTGTGTTCTATATTCTAAATTCTGTGTTCTGAATTCCATGTTCTCAATTCTGGGTTTTCTATTCTGTTTCTATATTCTATATTCTGTGTTCTTCATTGTATATTCTGTATACTATATTCTGCTTTCCGTATTCTATATTCTATATTCTGTGTTCTATATTATATATTCTAAATTATATACTCAGTATTCTGTATTCTATATTCTAAATTCTGTGTTCTACATTGTATTTTCTTATTCTATATTCAGTATTCGGTTTTCTATATGCTAAATTCTGTGTTCAGCATAACATGTTCTAAATTTTGGTTTCTATATTCTGTATTCCATATTCTATATTCTGTGTTCTACACTCTATTTTCTAAATTCTATATTCAGTATTCTGAATTCTATATTCTAAATTCTGTGTTCTACATTCCATGTTCTTAATTCTGGGTTCTATATTCTCTATTCTATATTTTGTGCTCATTATTCTATATTCTATATTCTATATTCTGCATTCCATAGTCTATATTCTATATTCTGTGTTCTTCATTCTATATTCTAAATTCTATATTCAGTATTCCGTAGTCTATATTCTATATTCTGGGTTCTGCATTCCATGTTCTAAAATCTATATTCAGTATTATGTATTCTATATTCTAAATTCTGAGTTCTGCATTCCATGTTCTAAATTTGATATTCAGTATTCTGTATTCTATATTATAAATCCTGTGTTCTTCATTCCATCTTCTAATTTCTGGGTTCTATATTGTCTATTCTATATTCTAAATCCTGTGTTCTACATTCCATGTTCAAAATTCTGGGTTGTATATTCTCTAGACTGTATTCTATATTCTGTGTTCTACATTGTATATTCTATATTCTATATTCAGTATTCTGTATTCAAAACTCTGTGTTTTGCGTTCCATGTTCTAAATTCTCGGTTCTGTATACTGATTTCCATATTCTTCATTCTGTGTTGTACATTCTATATTCTGTATTGTATATTTGGCATTCCGTATCCTATATTCTATATTCTGGGTTCTATATTCTATATTCTGTTTCCTATATTCTATATTCTAAATTCTATATTCTGTATTCCATATACTATATTCTATACTCTGTGTTCTACATTCTATATTCTAAATTGTGTATTCAGTATTCCGTATTCTCTATTCTATACTCTGTGTTCTACATTCTATATTGTAAATTCTATATTTAGTATTCTGCATTCTATATTCTAAATTCTGTGTTCTGCATTCCATGTTCTAAATTCTGATGTCTATATTCTCTATTCTCTATTCTATATTATGTGTTCTATATAATACATTCTAAATTCTATATTCAGTATTCCGTATTCTATATTCTATATTCTGGGTTCTGCATTCCATGTTCTAAAATCTATATTCAGAATTCTGTACTCTATATTCTAAATTCTGAGTTCTGCTTTCCATGTTCTAAATCCTATATTCAGTATTCTGTATTCTATATTCTGAATTTTGTGGTCTTCATTCTATATTCTACATGCTATATTCTGCATTCCGTATTCTACACTCTATATTCTGTTTTCTAAATTCAATATTCTAAAATCTTTATTCAGTATTCTGTATTCTATATTCGAAATTCCCTGTTCTGCATTCCGTTTCTAAATTCTGAGTTCTCTATTCTCCATTCTATAATCTATATTTGTGTTCTTCATTCTATATTCTACATACTATATTCTGCATTCCGTATTCTATATACTTTATTCTGTGTGTTACATCCTATATTCTAAATTTTATATTCAGTATTCTGTATTCTATATTCTATATTCTGTGTTCTGCATTCCATGTTCTAATATCTATTATCATTATTCTGTATTCTATATTCAAATTCTGAGTTCTGCTTTCCATGTTCTAAATTCTATATTCAGTATTCTTTGTTCTATATTCTAATTGCTGTGTAACCCATTCTATGTTCTAAATCCTATATTCAGTATTCTGTATTCTATATTGTAAATTCTGTGTTCCGCATTCTATGTTCTAAATTCTATATTCAGTATTCTGTAGTTTATATTCCAAATTCTGTGTTCTGCATTCCAAGTTCTAAATTCTGGGTTCTATATTCTGTTTTCAATATCCTAAATTCTGTGTTCTAAATTCCATATTCTGTATTCAATATTTTGCATTCCGTATTCTACATTCCGTATACTGTGTTCTACATTCTATATTCTAAATTCTATATTCAGTATTCTATATTCTATATTGTATATTCTGGGTTCTGCATTCCATGTTCTAAAATCTATATTCAGTATTCTGTGTTCTATATTCTAAATACTGAATTCTGCTTTCCATGTTCTAAATTCTGGGTTCTATATTCTCTACTCTGTATTCTATATACTGTGTTCATCATTCTATATTCTATATTCTATATTGTGCATTCCGAAGTCTATATTCTATATTCTGTTTTCTACATTCTATATTCTGTATTCAATATTCTGCATTCCGTATTCTACATTCCATATTGTGTGTTCTACATTCTATATCCTAAATTCGATATTCAGAATTCTGTATTCTATATTCTAAATTCTGTGTTCTATATTCCATGTTCTTAATTCGGGGTCCTATATTCTCTATTCTATACTGTATATTTTGTGTTCATCATTCTATATTCTATACACTGTATTCTGCATTCCGTAGTCTATATTCAATATTCTGTGTTCTACATTCTATATTCTAAATTCTGTATTCAGTATTCTGATTTCTATATTCTAAATTCTGTGTTCTGCATTCCATGTTCTAAATTCTGGATTCTATATTCTCTATTCTATATTCTCTATTCTGTGTTCTACATTCTATATTCAAAATTTTAAATTCAGTATTCTTTATTCTTTATTCTTAATTCTGTGTTCAACATTCTATATTCTAAATCCTATATTCAGTATTCTGTATTTTATATTCCAAATTCTGTGTTCTGCATTCCATGTTCTAAATTTTGGGTTCTATATACTGTTTTCAATATTCTAAATTCTGTGTTCTACATTCTATATCCTGTATTCAATATTCTGAATTCCGTATTCTACATTCTATATTCTGTGTTCTACATTCTATTTTCTAAATTCTGTATTCAGTATTCTGATTTCTATATTCTAAATTCTGTGTTCGGCATTCCATGTTCTAAATTTTGGGTTGTATATTCTATATTCTATATTCTGTGTTCTACATTCTATATTCTATATACTATATTCAGTATTCTATATGCTAAATTCTGTGTTCTATATTTTATATTCGAAATTCTATTTTCAGTATTCTGTTTTCTATATTCTGAATTCTGTGTTCTGCATTCCATGTTGTAAATTCTGGGTTCTATATTCTCTATTCTATATTTTGTGCTCATTATTCTATATTCTATATTCTATATTCTGCATTATATACTCTGTATTCTATATCTGTGTTCTTCATTCTATAATCTAAATTCTATATTCAGGATATTGTTTCTTATATTCCAAATTCTGCGTTCTGCAATCCATGTTCTAAATTCTGGCTTCTATATCCTGTTTTCAATATTCTAAATTCTGTGTTCTACATTCTATATTCTGTATTCAATATTCTTCATTCCGTAATCTACATTACATATTCTGTGTTCTACATTCTATATTCCAAAATTTATTTTCAGTATTCTGTAGTATATACTCTAAATTCTATTTTCTGCAATCAATGTTCTAAATTTTGGGTTCTGTATTCTGTTTTCCATATTTTATATTTTCTGTTCTACATTCTATATTCTTTATTCTATATTCTACTTTCCGTAACCTATATTCTATATTCAGAGTTCTACATTCTATATTCTAAGTTCGATACCCAGTATTCTGTATACTATATTCTAAATTCTGTGTTCTAAATTCCATGTTCTAAATTCTGGGTTCTATATTCTCCATTCTATATTCTATATTTGTGTTCTTCATTCTATATTCTACATACTATATTCTGCATTCCGTATTCTATATTCTTTATTCTGTGTTTTACATCCTATATTCTAAATTTTATATTCAGTATTCTATATTCTATATTCTAGATTCTGGGTTCTGCATTCCATGTTCTAAATTCTGAGTTATGTATTCTGTTTTTCATATTCAATATTTTGTTTTCTATATTCTATATTCTGTATTCTATATTCTATATTCCGTGTCCTATATTCTAAATTCTGTGTTCTACATTCTAAATTCTAAATTCTATATTCTGTTTTATGTATTCTATATTCTAAATTCCGTGTTCTGCATTCCATGATCTAAATTCTGGGTTCTGTATTCTGTTTTCCATATTCTATATTCTGTGTTCTACATTCTATATTCTGTATTCTCTATTCTGTAGTCCGTATTCTACATTCCATATTCTGTGTTCTAATTCTATATTCAAAATTTTATATTCAGTATTCTGTATTATATATTCTAAATTCTGTGTTCTGCATTCCATATTCTATATTCTCGGTTCTGTATTCTGTTTTTCATATTCTACATTCTGTGTTCTGCATTCTATATTCTGTATTCTATATTTTGCATTCCTTATTCTACGTTCTATATTCTGTGTCCTACATTCTAAAATCTAAATTCTATATTCAGTATTCTGTATTCTATATTCTAAATTCTGTGTTCTGAATTCCATGTTCTAAATTCTGGGTTCTATATTTTATACTCTATTTTCTTTATTCTGTGATCTACATTCTTTATTCTAAATTCTATATTCAGTATTCCATATTCTATATTGTATATTCTGGGTTCTGCATTCCATGTTCTATAATCTATATTCAGTATTCTGTATTCTATATTCTCAATACTGAATTCTGCTTTCCATGTTCTAAATTCTGCGTTTTATATTCTCTACTCTGTATTCTATATTCTGTGTTCATCATTCTATATTCTATATTCTGCATTCTGAAGTCTATAGTCTATATTCTGTTTTCTACATTCTATATTCTGTATTCAATATTCTGCATTCCGTATTCTACATTCCATATTGTGTGTTCTACATTCTATACTCTAAATTCGATATTCAGAATTCTGTATTCTATATTCTAAATTCTGTGTTCTGCATTCCATGTTCTAAATTTTGGGTTCTAAATTCTCTATTCTATATTCTATATTCTGTGTTCTATATTATACATTCTAAATTCTATATTCAGTATTCTGTATTCTATATTCTAAATTCTGTGGTCTTCATTCTGTATTCTACATGCTATATTCTGCATTCCGTATTCTACACTCTATATTCTGTTTTCTAAATTCAATATTCTTAAATATGTATTCAGTATTTTGTATTCTATATTCGAAATTCCCTCTTCTGCATTCCGTTTCTAAATTCTGGTTTCTATATTCTCCATTCTATATTCTATATTTGTGTTCTTCATTCTATATTCTACATACTATATTCTGCATTTCGTATTCTATATTCTTTATTCTGTGTTTTACATCCTATATTCTAAATTTTATATTCAGTATTCTGTATTCTATATTCTAGATTCTGTATTCTATATTCTAGATTCTGTGTTCTGCATTCCATGTTCTAAATTCTGAGTTATGTATTCTGTTTTCCATATTCTATATTTTGTGTTCTATATTCTATATTCTGTTTTCTATATTCTACATTCCGTGTCCTATATTCTATATTCTGTGTTCTACATTCTATAATCTAAATTATGTATTCAGTATTCTGATATCCATATTCTAAATTCTGTGTTCTGCATTCCATGTTCTAAATTTTGGGTTCTATATTCTCTAATCTATATTCTCTATTCTGTGTTCTACATTCTATATTCTAAATTTTATATTCAGTATTCCTTATTCTTTATTCTAAATTCTGTGTTCAACATTCTATATTCGAAATTCTATATTCTGTATTCTGTATTTTATATTCCAAATACTGTGTTCTGCATTCCATGTTCTTAATTCTGGGTTCTATATTCTATATTCTATATTCTGTGTTCTACATTCTATTTTCTATACAGTATTTTTAGTATTCTGTATTTTATATGCTAAATTCTGTGTTCTATATTCTATATTCGAAATTCTATATTCAGTATTCTGTTTTCTATATTCTAAATTCTGTGTTCTGCATTCCATGTTCTCAATTCTGTGTTTTGTATTCTGTTTTCCATATTCTATAATCTGTGTTCTACATTCTATATTCTGTATACTATATTCTACATTCCATATTCTTTATTCTATATTCTGTGTTCTAAATTGTATATTCTAAATTCTATATTCAGTATTCTGTATTCTATATTCTAAATTCTGTGTTCTACATTGTATATTCATATTCTATATTCAGTATTCGGTATTGAATATTCTAAATTCTGTGTTCTGCATTCCATGTTGTAAATTCTGGGTTCTATATTCTCTATTCTATATTTTGTGCGCATTATTCTATATTCTATATTCTGCATTCCATACTCTGTATTCTATATCTGTGTTCTTCATTGTATAATCAAAATTCTATATTAAGTATACTGTTTTTTATATTCCAAATTCTGTGTTCTGCATTCCATGTTCTAAATTCTGGGTTCTATATCCTGTTTTCAATATTCTAAATTCTGTGTACTACATTCTATATTCTGTATTCAAAATTCTTCATTCTGTATTCTACATTTCATATTCTGTGTTCTACAGTCTATATTCTAAATTTTATATTTAGTATTCTGTAGTATATAATCTAAATTCTGTGTTCTGCATTGCATGTTCTAAATTTTGGGTTCTGTATTCTATTTTCCATATTGTATACTTTGTATTCTACATTCTATATTCTTTATTCTATATTCTACCTTCCATATCCTATATTCTATATTCTGAGTTCTACATTCTATATTCTAAGTTCGATACTCAGTATTCTGTAAACTATATTCTAAATTCTGTGTTCTACATTCTATATTCTAAATACTATATTCAGTATACTGTTTTTCATATTCCAAATTCTGTGTTCTGCATTCCATGTTCTAAATTCTGGGTTCTCTATTCTCTATTCTATATTCTCTATTCTGTGTTCTACATTCTATATTCTAAATTCTATATTCAGTATTCGTTATTCTTTATTCTAAATTTTGTGTTCAACTTTCTATATTCGAAATTCTATATTCAGTATTCTGTTTTCTATATTCTAAATTCTGTGTTCTGCATTCCATATTCTGAATTCTGGGTTTTGTATTCTGTTTTCCATATTCTATATTCTGTGTTCTTCATTGTATATTCTGTATACTATATTCTGCTTTCCGTATTCTATATTCTATATTCTGTGTTCTACATTGTATATTCTAAATTATATACTCAGTATTCGGTATTCTATATTCTAAATTCTGTGTTCTACATTCTATATTCTAAATTCTATATTCAGCATTCTGTATTCTATATTCTAAATTCTGTTTTCTGCATTCCATTTTCTATATTTGGAGTTCTGCCTTCTATATACTTTATTGTGTATTCTGCATGCCTTATTCTATATTCTGTGTTCTACATTCTATATTCTAAAATCTATATCCAGTATTCTGTATTCTATACTCTAAATCCTGTGTTCTGCATTCCATGTTTTAAATTCTGGGTTCTATATTCTCTATTCTGTATTTTGTGCTCATTATTCTATATTCTATATTCTATATTCTGCATTCCATACTCTATATTCTATATTCTGTGTACTTCATTCTATATTCTAAATTCTATATTCAGTATTCTGTATTTTATATTCCAAATTCTGTGTTCTGCATTCCATGTTCTAAAATCTATATTCAGTATTATATATTCTATATTCTAAATTCTGAGTTCTGCTTTCCATGTTCTAAATTCTATATTCAGTATTCTATATTCTAATGCTGTGATCCGCTTTCTATGTTCTAAATTCTATATTCAGTATTCTGTAATGTATATTCTAAATTCTGTGTTCTGCATTCCATGTTCAAAATTCTGGGTTCTATATTCTCCATTCTATATTCTATATATATGTTTTTCATTCTATATTCTACATACTATATTCTGCATTCCGTATTCTATACTCTATATTCTTTGTTTTATATTCTGTATTCTAAAATTTATATTCAGTATTGTGTATTTTATATTCTAGATTCTGTGTTCTGCATTCCATGTTCTAAATTCTGGGTTATGTATTCTGTTTTCCATATTCTATATTTTGTGTTCTACATTCTATATTCTGTTTTCTATATTCTACATTCCTTATCCTGTATTCTATATTGTGTGTTCTACATTCTATATTCTAAATTCGATATTCAGTATTCTGTATTCTATATTCTAAATCCTGTGTTCTACATTCCATGTTCAAAATTCTGGGTTCTATAATCTCTAGACTATATTCTATATTCTGTGTTCTACATTGTATATTCTATATTCTATATTCAGTATTCTGTATTCTATATTCAAAACTCTGTGTTTTGAATTCCATGTTCTAAATTCTCGGTTCTGTATTCTGTTTTCCATATTCTTCATTCTGTGTTGTACATTCTATATTCTGTATTCTATATTTTGCATTCCGTATTCTATATTCTATATTCTGTGTTCTATATTGTATATTCTGTTTCCTATATTCTATATTCTAAATTCTATATTCAGAATTCCATATTCTATATTCTTTACTGTGTGTTCTATATTCTACATTCTAAATTCTATATTCAGTATTCCGTATTCTATATTCAATACTCTGTGTTCTACATTCTATATTGTAAATTCTGTATTTAGTATTCTGTATTCTATATTCTAAATTCTGTGTTCTGCATTCCATGTTCTAAATTCTGGGTTCTATATTCTCTATTCTATATTCTATATTCTGTGTTCTATATTATACATTCTAAATTCTATATTCAGTATTCCGTATTCTATATTCTATATTCTGGGTTCTGCATTCCATGTTCTAAAATCTATATTCAGCATTCTGTATTCTATATTCTAAATTCTGAGTTCTATATTCTCTATTCTATTTTTTATATTCTGTGTTCAACATTCGATATTCTAAATACTATATTCAGCATTCTGTGTTCTATACTCTAAATTCTGTGTTCTACATTCTATATTCTAAATTCTATATTCAGTACTATGTATTCTATATTCTAAACTCTGTGTTCTGCATTCCATATTCTAAGTTCTCCGTTCTGTATTCTGTTTTCCATATTCTACATGCTGTGTTCTACATTCTATATTCTGTATTCTATATTTTGTATTCCGTATTCCACATTCTATATTCTGTGTCCTATATTGTATAATCTAAATTCTATGTTCAGTATTCCGTATTGTATATTCTATACTCTGTGTTCTACATTCTATATTCTAAATTCTATATTCAGTATTCTGTATTCTATATTCTAAATTCTGTGTTCTACATTCCATGTTCTAAATTCTGGGTTCTATATTCTCTATTCTATATTCTATATTCTGTGTTCTACATTCTATATTCTCAATACTATATTCAGTATTCTGTATTCTATATGCTAAATTCTGTGTTCTATATTCTATATTCGAAATTCTATATTCAGTATTTTGTTTTCTATACTCAAAATTCTGTGTTCTGCATTCCTTGTTCTCAATTCTGGGTTTTGTGTTCTGTTTTCCATATTCTATATTCTGTGTTCTACATTCTATATTCTGAATTGTATATTCTGCATTCCGTTTTCTATATTCTATATTCTGTGTTCTACATTGTATATTATAAATACTATATTCAGTATTCTGAATTCTATATGCAAAATTCTGTGTTCTAAATTGTATATTCATATTCTATATTCAGTATTCGGTATTGAATATTCTTAATTCTGTGTTCTGCATTCCATGTTCTAAATTCTGTGTTCTACATTCTCTATTCTATATTTTGTGCTCATTATTCTACATTCTATATTCTATATTCTGCATTCCATAGTCTATATCCTATATTCTGTGTTCTTCATTCTATATTCTAAATTCTATATTCAGTATTCCGCATTTTATATTCCAAATTCTGTGTTCTGCATTCCATGTTCTAAATTCTGGGTTCTATATTCTCTTTTCAATATTCTAAATCCTGTGTTCTACATTCTATATTCTGTATACAATATTCTGCATTCCGTATTCTACATTCCATATTCTGTGTTCTGCATTCTTTATTCTAAATTTTATATTCAGTATTCTGTAGTATATACTCTAAATTCTTTGTTCTGAATTCCATGTTCTAAATTTTGCGTTCTATATTCTGTTTTCCATATTCTATATTTTGTGTTCAACATTCTATATTCTTTATACTATATTCTACATTTCGTATCCTATATTCTATATTCTGAGTTCTTCATTCTATATTCTAAGTTCGATACTCAGTATTCTGTTTTCTATATTCTAAATTTTGTGTTCTAAATTCCATGTTCTAAATTCTGGGTTCTATATTCTCTATTCGAATTTCTATATTCTGTGTTCAACATTCGATATTCTAAATACTATATTCAGCATTCTGAGTTCTATATTCTAAATTCTGTGTTCTACATTCTATATTCTAAATTCTATATTCAGTTCTATGTATTCTATATTCTAAATTCTGTGTTCTGCATTCCATGATCTAAATTCTGGGTTCTGTATTCTGTTTTCCATATTCTATATTCTGTGTTCTACATTCTATATTCTGTATTCTCTATTCTGTAATCCGTATTCTACATTCCATATTCTGTGTTCTAATTCTATATTCAAAATTTTATTTTCAGTATTTTGTATTATATATTCTAAACTCTGAGTTCTGCATTCCATGTTCTATATTCTCGGTTCTGTATTCTGTTTTACATATTCTACATTCTGTGTTCTACATTGTATATTCTGTATTCTTTATTTTGCATTCCTTATTCTACATTCTATATTCTGTGTCCTACATTCTATATTCTAATTTCTATATTCCGTATTCTGTATTCTATATTCTATATTCTGTGTTCTGAATTCCATGTTCTAAATTCTGGGTTCTATATTCTATACTCTATCTTCTTTATTCTGTGTTCTACATTCTTTATTCTAAATTCTATATTCAGTATTCCATATTCTATATTGTATATTCTGGGTTCTGCATTCCATGTTCTAAAATCTATATTCAGTATTTTGTATTCTATATTCTAAATACTGAATTCTGCTTTCCATGTTCTAAATTCTGGGTTCTATATTCTCTACTCTGTATTCTATATTCTGTGTTCATAATTCTATTTTCTATATTCTATATTCTGCATTCCGAATCTATATTCTATATTCTGTTTTCTACATTCTATATTCTGTATTCAATATTCTGCATTCCGTATTCTACATTCCATATGGTGTGTTCCACATTCTATATTCTAAATTCGATATTCAGAATTCTGTATTCTATATTCTAAATTCTGTGTTCTACATTCCATGTTCTTAATTCTGGGTTCAATATTTTCTATTCTATATTCTAAATTTTGTGTTCATCATTCTATATTCTTTATTCTATATTCTGCATTCCGTAGTCTATATTCTATATTCTGTGTTCTACATACTATATTCTATATTCTATACTCAGCATTCTGTATTCTATATTCTAAATTCTGTGTTCTGCATTCCATGTTCTAAATTCTGGGTTCTATATTCTCTATTCTATATTCTCTATTCTGTGTTCTACGTTCTATATTCTAAATTTTATATTCAGTATTCTTTATTCTTTATTCTTAATTCTGTGTTCAACATTCTATATTCTAAATCCTATATTCAGTATTCTGTATTTTATATTCCAAATTCTGTGTTCTGCATTCCATGTTCTAAATTTTGGGTTCTCTATACTGTTTTCAATATTCTAAATTCTGTGTTCTACATTCTATATCCTGTATTCAATATTCTGAATTCCGTATTCTACATTCTATATTCTGTGTTCTACATTCTATTTTCTAAATTCTGTATTCAGTATTCTGATTTCTATATTCTAAATTCTGTGTTCGGCATTCCATGTTCTAAATTTTGGGTTGTATATTCTATATTCTATATTCTGTGTTCTACATTCTATATTCTAAATACTATATTCAGTATTCTATATGCTAAATTCTGTGTTCTATATTTTATATTCGAAATTCTATTTTCAGTATTCTGTTTTCTATATTCTGAATTCTGTGTTCTGCATTCCATGTTGTAAATTCTGGGTTCTATATTCTCTATTCTATATTTTGTGCTCATTATTCTATATTCTATATTCTATATTCTGCATTATATACTCTGTATTCTATATCTGTGTTCTTCATTCTATAATCTAAATTCTATATTCAGTATATTGTTTCTTATATTCCAAATTCTGCGTTCTGCATTCCATGTTCTAAATTCTGGGTTCTATATCCTGTTTTCAATATTCTAAATTCTGTGTTCTACATTCTATATTCTGTATTCAATATTCTTCATTCCGTAATCTACATTACATATTCTGTGTTCTACATTCTATATTCCAAAATTTATTTTCAGTATTCTGTAGTATATACTCTAAATTCTATTTTCTGCATTCAATGTTCTAAATTTTGGGTTCTGTATTCTGTTTTCCATATTTTATATTTTGTGTTCTACATTCTATATTCTTTATTCTATATTCTACTTTCCGTAACCTATATTCTATATTCAGAGTTCTACATTCTATATTCTAAGTTCGATACCCAGTATTCTGTATACTATATTCTAAATTCTGTGTTCTAAATTCCATGTTCTAAATTCTGGGTTCTATATTCTCCATTCTATATTCTATATTTGTGTTCTTCATTCTATATTCTACATACTATATTCTGCATTCCGTATTCTATATTCTTTATTCTGTGTTTTACATCCTATATTCTAAATTTTATATTCAGTATTCTATATTCTATATTCTAGATTCTGTGTTCTGCATTCCATGTTCTAAATTCTGAGTTATGTATTCTGTTTTTCATATTCAATATTTTGTTTTCTATATTCTATATTCTGTATTCTATATTCTATATTCCGTGTCCTATATTCTAAATTCTGTGTTCTACATTCTAAATTCTAAATTCTATATTCTGTTTTATGTATTCTATATTCTAAATTCCGTGTTCTGCATTCCATGATCTAAATTCTGGGTTCTGTATTCTGTTTTCCATATTCTATATTCTGTGTTCTACATTCTATATTCTGTATTCTCTATTCTGTAGTCCGTATTCTACATTCCATATTCTGTGTTCTAATTCTATATTCAAAATTTTATATTCAGTATTCTGTATTATATATTCTAAATTCTGTGTTCTGCATTCCATATTCTATATTCTCGGTTCTGTATTCTGTTTTTCATATTCTACATTCTGTGTTCTGCATTCTATATTCTGTATTGTATATTTTGCATTCCTTATTCTACGTTCTATATTCTGTGTCCTACATTCTAAAATCTAAATTCTATATTCAGTATTCTGTATTCTATATTCTAAATTCTGTGTTCTGAATTCCATGTTCTAAATTCTGGGTTCTATATTTTATACTCTATTTTCTTTATTCTGTGATCTACATTCTTTATTCTAAATTCTATATTCAGTATTCCATATTCTATATTGTATATTCTGGGTTCTGCATTCCATGTTCTATAATCTATATTCAGTATTCTGTATTCTATATTCTCAATACTGAATTCTGCTTTCCATGTTCTAAATTCTGCGTTCTATATTCTCTACTCTGTATTCTATATTCTGTGTTCATCATTCTATATTCTATATTCTGCATTCTGAAGTCTATAGTCTATATTCTGTTTTCTACATTCTATATTCTGTATTCAATATTCTGCATTCCGTATTCTACATTCCATATTGTGTGTTCTACATTCTATACTCTAAATTCGATATTCAGAATTCTGTATTCTATATTCTAAATTCTGTGTTCTGCATTCCATGTTCTAAATTTTGGGTTCTATATTCTCTATTCTTTATTCTATATTCTGTGTTCTATATTATACATTCTAAATTCTATATTCAGTATTCTGTATTCTATATTCTTAATTCTGTGGTCTTCATTCTGTATTCTACATGCTATATTCTGCATTCCGTATTCTACACTCTATATTCTGTTTTCTAAATTCAATATTCTTAAATATGTATTCAGTATTTTGTATTCTATATTCGAAATTCCCTCTTCTGCATTCCGTTTCTAAATTCTGGTTTCTATATTCTCCATTCTATATTCTATATTTGTGTTCTTCATTCTATATTCTACATACTATATTCTGCATTTCGTATTCTATATTCTTTATTCTGTGTTTTACATCCTATATTCTAAATTTTATATTCAGTATTCTGTATTCTATATTCTAGATTCTGTATTCTATATTCTAGATTCTGTGTTCTGCATTCCATGTTCTAAATTCTGAGTTATGTATTCTGTTTTCCATATTCTATATTTTGTGTTCTATATTCTATATTCTGTTTTCTGTATTCTACATTCCGTGTCCTATATTCTATATTCTGTGTTCTACATTCTATAATCTAAATTATGTATTCAGTATTCTGATTTCCATATTCTAAATTCTGTGTTCTGCATTCCATGTTCTAAATTTTGGGTTCTATATTCTCTAATCTATATTCTCTATTCTGTGTTCTACATTCTATATTCTAAATTTTATATTCAGTATTCCTTATTCTTTATTCTAAATTCTGTGTTCAACATTCTATATTCGAAATTCTATATTCTGTATTCTGTATTTTATATTCCAAATACTGTGTTCTGCATTCCATGTTTTTAATTCTGGGTTCTATATTCTATATTCTATATTCTGTGTTCTACATTCTATTTTCTATACTGTATTTTTAGTATTCTGTATTTTATATGCTAAATTCTGTGTTCTATATTCTATATTCGAAATTCTATATTCAGTATTCTGTTTTCTATATTCTAAATTCTGTGTTCTGCATTCCATGTTCTCAATTCTGTGTTTTGTATTCTGTTTTCCATATTCTATAATCTGTGTTCTACATTCTATATTCTGTATACTATATTCTACATTCCATATTCTTTATTCTATATTCTGTGTTCTAAATTGTATATTCTAAATTCTATATTCAGTATTCTGTATTCTATATTCTAAATTCTGTGTTCTACATTGTATATTCATATTTTATATTCAGTATTCGGTATTGAATATTCTAAATTCTGTGTTCTGCATTCCATGTTGTAAATTCTGGGTTCTATATTCTCTATTCTATATTTTGTGCGCATTATTCTATATTCTATATTCTGCATTCCATACTCTGTATTCTATATCTGTGTTCTTCATTGTATAATCAAAATTCTATATTAAGTATACTGTTTTTTATATTCCAAATTCTGTGTTCTGCATTCCATGTTCTAAATTCTGGGTTCTATATCCTGTTTTCAATATTCTAAATTCTGTGTACTACATTCTATATTCTGTATTCAAAATTCTTCATTCTGTATTCTACATTTCATATTCTGTGTTCTACAGTCTATATTCTAAATTTTATATTTAGTATTCTGTAGTATATAATCTAAATTCTGTGTTCTGCATTGCATGTTCTAAATTTTGGGTTCTGTATTCTATTTTCCATATTGTATACTTTGTATTCTACATTCTATATTCTTTATTCTATATTCTACATTTCGTATCCTATATTCTATATTCTGAGTTCTTCATTCTATATTCTAAGTTCGATACTCAGTATTCTGTTTTCAATATTCTAAATTTTGTGTTCTAAATTCCATGTTCTAAATTCTGGGTTCTATATTCTCTATTCTAATTTCTATATTCTGTGTTCAACATTCGATATTCTAAATACTATATTCAGCATTCTGAGTTCTATATTCTAAATTCTGTGTTCTACATTCTATATTCTAAATTCTATATTCAGTTCTATGTATTCTATATTCTAAATTCTGTGTTCTGCATTCCATGATCTAAATTCTGGGTTCTGTATTCTGTTTTCCATATTCTATATTCTGTGTTCTACATTCTATATTCTGTATTCTCTATTCTGTAATCCGTATTCTACATTCCATATTCTGTGTTCTAATTCTATATTCAAAATTTTATTTTCAGTATTTTGTATTATATATTCTAAACTCTGAGTTCTGCATTCCATGTTCTATATTCTCGGTTCTGTATTCTGTTTTACATATTCTACATTCTGTGTTCTACATTGTATATTCTGTATTCTTTATTTTGCATTCCTTATTCTACATTCTATATTCTGTGTCCTACATTCTATATTCTAATTTCTATATTCCGTATTCTGTATTCTATATTCTATATTCTGTGTTCTGAATTCCATGTTCTAAATTCTGGGTTCTATATTCTATACTCTATCTTCTTTAGTCTGTGTTCTACATTCTTTATTCTAAATTCTATATTCAGTATTCCATATTCTATATTGTATATTCTGGGTTCTGCATTCCATGTTCTGAAATCTATATTCAGTATTTTGTATTCTATATTCTAAATACTGAATTCTGCTTTCCATGTTCTAAATTCTGGGTTCTATATTCTCTACTCTGTATTCTATATTCTGTGTTCATAATTCTATTTTCTATATTCTATATTCTGCATTCCGAATCTATATTCTATATTCTGTTTTCTACATTCTATATTCTGTATTCAATATTCTGCATTCCGTATTCTACATTCCATATGGTGTGTTCCACATTCTATATTCTAAATTCGATATTCAGAATTCTGTATTCTATATTCTAAATTCTGTGTTCTACATTCCATGTTCTTAATTCTGGGTTCAATATTTTCTATTCTATATTCTAAATTTTGTGTTCATCATTCTATATTCTTTATTCTATATTCTGCATTCCGTAGTCTATATTCTATATTCTGTGTTCTACATACTATATTCTATATTCTATACTCAGCATTCTGTATTCTATATTCTAAATTCTGTGTTCTGCATTCCATGTTCTAAATTCTGGGTTCTATATTCTCTATTCTCTATTCTGTGTTCTACGTTCTATATTCTAAATTTTATATTCAGTATTCCTTATTCTTTATTCTAAATTCTGTGTTCAACATTCTATATTCTGTATTCAATATTCTGCATTCCGTATCCTTCATTCCATATACTGTGCTCTACATTCATATTCTAAATTTGATATTCTGTATTCTGAATTCTATATTCTAAATTCTGTGTTCTGCATTCCATGTTCTAAATTCTGGGTTCTATATTCTCTGTTCTATATTGTATATTTTGTGTTCATCATTCTTTATTCTATATTCTTTATTCTGCATTCCGTAGTCTATATTCTATATTCAGTGTTCTACATTCTATATTCTAAATTCTGTATTCAGTATTCTGATTTCTATATTCTAAATTATGTGTTCGGCATTCCATGTTCTAAATTTTGGGTTCTATATTCTATATTTTATATTCTGTGTTCTACATTCTGTATTCTAAATTCTGTATTCAGTATTTTGATTTCTATATTCTAAATCCTGTGTTCTGCATTCCATGTTCTAAATTCTGGGTTGTATATTGTCTATTCTATATTTTGTGCTCATTATTCTATATTCTATATTCTATATTCTGCATTCCATTCTCTATATTCTATATTCTGTGTACTTCATTCTATATTCTAAATTCTATATTCAGTATTCTGTATTTTATATTCCAAATTCTGTGTTCTGCATTCCATGTTCTAAAATCTATATTCAGTATTGTATATTCTATATTCTAAATTCTGAGTTCTGCTTTCCATGTTCTAATTTCTATATTCAGTATTCTGTATTCTATATTCTAATTGCTGTGTTCCGCTTTCTATGTTCTAGATTCTATATTCAGTATTCTGTAATCTATATTCTAAATTCTGTGTTCTGCATTCCATGTTTAAAATTCTGGGTTCTATATTCTCCATTCTATATTGTATATATGTGTTTTTCATTCTATATTCTACATACTATATTCTGCATTCCGTATTCTATACTCAATATTCTGTGTTTTATATTCTATATTCTAAATTTTATATTCAGTATTGTGTATTTTATAGTCTAGATTCTGTGTTCTGCATTCCATGTTCTAAATTCTGGGTTATGTATTCTGTTTTCCATATTCTATATTTTGTGTTCTACATTCTATATTCTGTATTCTATATTCTACATTCCTTATCCTGTATTCTATATTCTGTGTTCTACATTCTATATTCTAAATTCGATATTCAGTATTCTGTATTGTATATTATAAATCCTGTGTTCTACATTTCATCTTCTAATTTCTGGGTTCTGTATTGTGTATTCTATATTCTAAATCCTGTGTTCTACATTCCATGTTCAAAATTCTGGGTTCTATAATCTCTAGACTATATTCTATATTCTGTGTTCTACATTGTATATTCTATATTCTATATTCAGTATTCTGTATTCTATATTCAAAACTCTGTGTTTTGAATTCCATGTTCTAAATTCTCGGTTCTGTATTCTGTTTTCCATATTCTTCATTCTGTGTTGTACATTCTATATTCTGTATTCTATATTTTGCATTCCGTATTCTATATTCTATATTCTGTGTTCTATATTCTATATTCTGTTTCCTATATTCTATATTCTAAATTCTATATTCAGAATTCCATATTCTATATTCTATACTCTGTGTTCTACATTCTACATTCTAAATTCTATATTCAGTATTCCGTATTCTATATTCTATACTCTGTGTTCTACATTCTATATTGTAAATTGTATATTTAGTATTCTGTATTCTATATTCTAAATTCTGTGTTCTGCATTCCATGTTCTAAATTCTGGGTTCTATATTCTCTATTCTCTATTCTATATTCTGTGTTCTATATTATACATTCTAAATTCTATATTCAGTATTCCGTATTCTATATTATCTATTCTGGGTTCTGCATTCCATGTTCTAAAATCTATATTCAGTATTCTGTATTCTATAGTCTAAATTTTGGGTTCTATATTGTCTATTCTATTTTTTATATTCTGTGTTCAACATTCGATATTCTAAATACCATATTCAGCATTCTGTGTTCTATACTCTAAATTCTGTGTTCCACATTCTATATTCTAAATTCTATATTCAGTACTATGTATTCTATATTCTAAACTCTGTGTTCTGCATTCCATATTCTAAGTTCTCGGTTCTGTATTCTGTTTTCCATATTCTACATGCTGTGTTCTAGATTCTATACTCTGTATTCTATATTTTGTATTCCGTATTCCACATTCTATATTCTGTGTCCTAGATTGTATAATCTAAATACTATGTTCAGTATTCCGTATTCTATATTCTATACTCTGTGTTCTACATTCTATATTCTAAATTCTATATTCAGTATTCTGTATTCTATATTCTAAATTCTGTGTTCTACATTCCATGTTCTAAATTCTGGGTTCTATATTCTCTATACTATATTGTATATTTTCTGTTCATTATTCTATATTCTATATTCTATATTCTGCATTCCATAGTCTATATTCTATATTCTGTGTTCTACATTCTATTTTCTAAATTCTATATTCATTATTCTGTATTCTATATTCAAAATTCTGTGTTCTTCATTCCGTGTTCTAAATTCTGGGTTCTATATGCTCTATTCTATATTCTATATTGTGTGCTCTTCATTCTATATTCTACATTCTATATTCTAAATTCTATATTCTATATTCCAAATTTTGTGTTCTGCCTTTCATATTCTAAATTCTGGGTTATGTATTCTGTATTCCATATTTTATATTTTGTGTTCTATATTCTATATTTGGTATTCTATATTCTGCATTCCGTATTCTATATTCTATATCCTGTGTTCTAAATCCTATATTCAGTATTCTGTATTTTATTTTCTTAATTCTGTGTTCTGCATTCCATGTTCTAAATTCTGGGTTCTATATTCTCTATTCTATATACTATATTCTGTGTGCTACATTCTATATTCTAAATTCTATATTAATTATTCTGTATTCAATATTCTAAATTCTGTGTTCTGCATTCCATGTTCTAAATTCTACATTCAGTATTCTGTATTCTATATTCTAAATTCTGGGTTCGGCATTCTATGTTGTAAACTCTATATTTAGTATTCTGTATTCTATTTTCTAAATTCTGTGTTCTGCAATCCATGTTTTAAATTCTGGGTTCTGTATTTTGTTTTACATATTTTATATTTTGTGTTGTACATTCTATATTCTGTATTCAATATTCTGCATTCTGTATTCTAAATTGTATTTCTGTGTTCTACATTCTAAACTCTGTGTTCTGCATTCCATGTTCTAAATTCAATATTCAGTATTCTGTATTCTGTATTCTAAATTCTGTGTTCTGAATTCTATGTTCTAAATTCTATATTCAGTATTCTGTATTCTATACTCTATATTCTGTGTTCTGCATTCCATGTTCTAAATTCTGGGTTCTGTATTGTCTTTTCCATATTCTATATTCTGTTTTCTACATTCTATATTCTGTATTCTATATTCTGCATTCCGTATTCTTTAATCTATATTCTGTGTTCTACATTCTGTTCTCTAAATTCTATATTCAGTATTCTCTATTCTATATTCAAAATTCTGTGTTCTACATTGTATATTGTAAATTCTATATTCTATATTCAAAATTCTCTGTTCTTCATTCCGTGTTCTAAATTCTGTTTTCTATATTTTCTATCCTATATTGTGTGTTCTTCATTCTATATTCTACATTCTATATTCTAAATTCTATATTGTATATTCCAAATTCTGTGTCCTGCATTTCATATTCTAAATTCTGGGTTATGTATTCTGTATTCCATATTTTATATTTTGTTTTCTATATTCTATATTTGGTATTCTATATTCTGCATTCCGTATTCTATATTCTATATCCTGTGTTCTAAATCCTATATTCAGTATTCTGTATTTTATTTTCTAAATTCTGTTTTCTGCATTCCATGTTCTAAATTCTGTGTTCTAGATTCTTTTTTCCATATTCTATATTCAGTGTTCTATATTCTATATTCTGTATTCTGTATTCTGCATTCCGTATTCTACAATGTATATTCTGTGTTCTAAATTTTATTTTCCAAATTCTATATGTAGTATTCTGTATTGTATATTCTATATGCTGTTTTCTAAATTCTGGATTCTAAATTCTATATTCTTTATTCTAAATTCTGTGTTCTGCATACCGTGTTCAAAATTCTGTGTTCTATATTCTCTATTCTGTATTCTATAATTTGTGTTCTTCATTCTATATTCTATATCCTATATTCTGCTTTCAGTTGTCTATATTGTATATTCTGTGTTCTACATTCTTTATTCTAAATTCTATATTCAGTATACTGTTTTATATATTCTAAATTCTGTGTTCTGTATTCTATGTTCTAAATTCTGGCTTCTATATTCTCCAGTCTATATTCTATATTTTGTGAAATCCATTCTTATTTCTACATTCTTTATTCTGCATTCCATATTCTATATTATATATTCTGTGTTCTACATTCTATATTCTAAATTCTATATTCCTTGTTCCGTAGTATATATTCTATATTCTATGTTCTGCATTGCATATTCTAAATTCTACATTCAGTATTCTGGATTCTAAATACTAAATTCTGTGTTCTGCATTTCATGTTCTAAATTCTGTGTTCTATATTCTCTTTTCTATATTCTATATTCTGTGTCCTTCATTCAATATTCTAAATTCTATATTCAGTATTCTCTATTCTATATTCAAAATTCTGTGTTCTACATTGTATATTCTAAATTCTATTTTCTATATTCAAAATTCTGTGTTCTTCATTCCGTGTTCTAAATTCTGGGTTCTATATTCTCTATTCTATATTCTATATTGTGTGCTCTTCATTCTATATTCTACATTCTATATTCTAAATTCTATATTCTATATTCCAAATTTTGTGTTCTGCCTTTCATATTCTAAATTCTGGGTTATGTATTCTGTATTCCATACTTTATATTTTGTGTTCTATATTCTATATTTGGTATTCTATATTCTGCATTCCGTATTCTATATTCTATATCCTGTGTTCTAAATCCTATATTCAGTATTCTGTATTTTATTTTCTAAATTCTGTGTTCTGCATTCCATGTTCTAAATTCTGGGTTCTATATTCTCTATTCTATATACTATATTCTGTGTGCTACATTCTATATTCTAAATTCTATATTCATTATTCTGTATTCATTATTCTAAATTCTGTGTTCTGCATTCCATGTTCTAAATTCTACATTCAGTATTCTGTATTCTATATTCTAAATTCTGGGTTCGGCATTCTATGTTGTAAACTCTATATTAAGTATTCTGTATTCTATTTTCTAAATTCTGTGTTCTGCAATCCATGTTTTAAATTCTGGGTTCTGTATTTTGTTTTACATATTTTATATTTTGTGTTGTACATTCTATATTCTGTATTCAATATTCTGCATTCTGTATTCTAAATTGTATTTCTGTGTTCTACATTCTAAATTCTGTGTTCTGCATTCCATGTTCTAAATTCAATATTCAGTATTCTGTATTCTGTATTCTAAATTCTGTGTTCTGCATTCTATGTTCTAAATTCTATATTCAGTATTCTGTATTCTATACTCTATATTCTGTGTTCTGCATTCCATGTTCTAAATTCTGGGTTCTGTATTCTCTTTTCCATATTCTATATTCTGTTTTCTACATTCTATATTCTGTATTCTATATTCTGCATTCCGTATTCTTTAATCTATATTCTGTGTTCTACATTCTGTTCTCTAAATTCTATATTCAGTATTCTCTATTCTATATTCAAAATTCTGTGTTCTACATTGTATATTGTAAATTCTATATTCTATATTCAAAATTCTCTGTTCTTCATTCCGTGTTCTAAATTCTGTTTTCTATATTTTCTATCCTATATTGTGTGTTCTTCATTCTATATTCTACATTCTATATTCTAAATTCTATATTGTATATTCCAAATTCTGTGTTCTGCATTTCATATTCTAAATTCTGGGTTATGTATTCTGTATTCCATATTTTATATTTTGTTTTCTATATTCTATATTTGGTATTCTATATTCTGCATTCCGTATTCTATATTCTATATCCTGTGTTCTAAATCCTATATTCAGTATTCTGTATTTTATTTTCTAAATTCTGTTTTCTGCATTCCATGTTCTAAATTCTGTGTTCTAGATTCTTTTTTCCATATTCTATATTCAGTGTTCTATATTCTATATTCTGTATTCTGTATTCTGCATTCCGTATTCTACAATGTATATTCTGTGTTCTAAATTTTATTTTCCAAATTCTATATGTAGTATTCTGTATTGTATATTCTATATGCTGTTTTCTAAATTCTGGATTCTAAATTCTATATTCTTTATTCTAAATTCTGTGTTCTGCATACCGTGTTCAAAATTCTGTGTTCTATATTCTCTATTCTGTATTCTATAATTTGTGTTCTTCATTCTATATTCTATATCCTATATTCTGCTTTCAGTTGTCTATATTGTATATTCTGTGTTCTACATTCTTTATTCTAAATTCTATATTCAGTATACTGTTTTATATATTCTAAATTCTGTGTTCTGTATTCTATGTTCTAAATTCTGGCTTCTATATTCTCCAGTCTATATTCTATATTTTGTGAAATCCATTCTTATTTCTACATTCTTTATTCTGCATTCCATATTCTATATTATATATTCTGTGTTCTACATTCTATATTCTAAATTCTATATTCCTTGTTCCGTAGTATATATTCTATATTCTATGTTCTGCATTGCATATTCTAAATTCTACATTCAGTATTCTGGATTCTAAATACTAAATTCTGTGTTCTGCATTTCATGTTCTAAATTCTGTGTTCTATATTCTCTTTTCTATATTCTATATTCTGTGTCCTTCATTCAATATTCTAAATTCTATATTCAGTATTCTCTATTCTATATTCAAAATTCTGTGTTCTACATTGTATATTCTAAATTCTATTTTCTATATTCAAAATTCTGTGTTCTTCATTCCGTGTTCTAAATTCTGGGTTCTATATTCTCTATTCTATATTCTATATTGTGTGCTCTTCATTCTATATTCTACATTCTATATTCTAAATTCTATATTCTATATTCCAAATTTTGTGTTCTGCCTTTCATATTCTAAATTCTGGGTTATGTATTCTGTATTCCATATTTTATATTTTGTGTTCTATATTCTATATTTGGTATTCTATATTCTGCATTCCGTATTCTATATTCTATATCCTGTGTTCTAAATCCTATATTCAGTATTCTGTATTTTATTTTCTAAATTCTGTGTTCTGCATTCCATGTTCTAAATTCTGGGTTCTATATTCTCTATTCTATATACTATATTCTGTGTGCTACATTCTATATTCTAAATTCTATATTCATTATTCTGTATTCAATATTCTAAATTCTGTGTTCTGCATTCCATGTTCTAAATTCTACATTCAGTATTCTGTATTCTATATTCTAAATTCTGGGTTCGGCATTCTATGTTGTAAACTCTATATTAAGTATTCTGTATTCTATTTTCTAAATTCTGTGTTCTGCAATCCATGTTTTAAATTCTGGGTTCTGTATTTTGTTTTACATATTTTATATTTTGTGTTGTACATTCTATATTCTGTATTCAATATTCTGCATTCTGTATTCTAAATTGTATTTCTGTGTTCTACATTCTAAATTCTGTGTTCTGCATTCCATGTTCTAAATTCAATATTCAGTATTCTGTATTCTGTATTCTAAATTCTGTGTTCTGCATTCTATGTTCTAAATTCTATATTCAGTATTCTGTATTCTATACTCTATATTCTGTGTTCTGCATTCCATGTTCTAAATTCTGGGTTCTGTATTCTCTTTTCCATATTCTATATTCTGTTTTCTACATTCTATATTCTGTATTCTATATTCTGCATTCCGTATTCTTTAATCTATATTCTGTGTTCTACATTCTGTACTCTAAATTCTATATTCAGTATTCTCTATTCTATATTCAAAATTCTGTGTTCTACATTGTATATTCTAAATTCTATATTCTATATTCAAAATTCTCTGTTCTTCATTCCGTGTTCTAAATTCTGTTTTCTATATTCTCTATCCTATATTGTGTGTTCTTCATTCTATATTGTACATTCTATATTCTAAATTCTATATTGTATATTCCAAATTCTGTGTTCTGCATTTCATATTCTAAATTCTGGGTTATGTATTCTGTATTCCATATTTTATATTTTGTTTTCTATATTCTATATTTGGTATTCTATATTCTGCATTCCGTATTCTATATTCTATATCCTGTGTTCTAAATCCTATATTCAGTATTCTGTATTTTATTTTCTAAATTCTGTGTTCTGCATTCCATGTTCTAAATTCTGTGTTCTAGATTCTTTTTTCCATATTCTAGATTCAGTGTTCTATATTCTATATTCTGTATTCTGTATTCTGCATTCCGTATTCTACAATGTATATTCTGTGTTCTAAATTTTATTTTCCGAATTCTATATGTAGTATTCTGTATTGTATATTCTATATGCTGTTTTCTAAATTCTGTATTCTAAATTCTATATTCTTTATTCTAAATTCTCTGTTCTGCATACCGTGTTCAAAATTCTGTGTTCTATATTCTCTATTCTGTATTCTATAATTTGTGTTCTTCATTCTATATTCTATATCCTATATTCTGCTTTCAGTTGTCTATATTGTATATTCTGTGTTCTACATTCTTTATTCTAAATTCTGTATTCAGTATACTGTTTTATATATTCTAAATTCTGTGTTCTGTATTCTATGTTCTAAATTCTGGCTTCTATATTCTCCAGTCTATATTCTATATTTTGTGAAATCCATTCTTATTTCTACATTCTTTATTCTGCATTCCATATTCTGTATTATATATTCTGTGTTCTACATTCTATATTCTAAATTCTATATTCCTTATTCCGTAGTATATATTCTATATTCTATGTTCTGCATTGCATATTCTAAATTCTACATTCAGTATTCTGTATTCTAAATACTGAATTCTGTGTTCTGCATTTCATGTTCTAAATTCTGTGTTCTATATTCTCTTTTCTATATTCTATATTCTGTGTCCTTCATTCAATATTCTAAATTCTATATTCAGTATTCTCTATTCTATATTCTAAATTCTGTGTTCTGTATACCATGTTCGTATTTCGGGATTCTGTATTCTGTTTCCATATTTTACATTCTGTGTTCTAAATCCTATATTCTCTATAGTATATTCTGCATTATGTATTCAATATTGTATATTTTGTGTTCTACATTCTATATTCTAAATTCTATAATCTATATTCTAAATTCTGTGTTCTTTATTCCGTGTTCTTAATTCTGGGTTCTATAATCTCTTTTCTATATTCTATATTCTGTGTTCGACATTCAATATTCTAAATTCTATATTTAGTATTCTCAATTCTATATTCAAAATTCTGTGTTCTACATGCTATATTCTAAATTCTATATTCTATATTCAAAATTCTGTATTCTTCATTCCGTGTTCTAAATTCTGGGTTCTATATTCTCTATTCTATATTCTATATTCTGTGTTCTTCATTCTATATTCTACATTCTATATTCTGCATTCCGTATTCTATATTCTATATACTGTGTTCTACATTCTATATTCAAAATTCTATATTCATTATCTTGTATTCTATATTCTAAATTCTGTGCTTTGAATTCCATGTTCTAAATTCTGGGTTCTATATTCTCTATTATATATTCCATATTTTTTGTTCTTCATTCTATATTGTACGTTCTATATTCTGCATTCCGTGTTATATAATCTATATTATGTTTTCTACATTCTATATTATAACTTCTATATTCAGTATTTTGTATTCTATAATCTAAATTCTGTGCTCTGATTCAATTTTTAAATTCTGGGTTCTAAATTCTCTTTTATATATTCTATATTTTGTGTTCTTAGTTCTTTATTCTGCATTCTATATTCTGCATTCCGTATTCTATATTCTATATCCTGTGTTCTAAATTCTATATTCAGTATTCTGTGTTTTATTTTCTAAATTCTGTGTTCTGCATTCCATGTTCTAAATTCTGGGGTTTATATTCACTATTGTATATACTACATTCTGTGTGCTACATCCTTATTATAAATTCTATATTCAGTATTCTGTATTCTATATTCTAAATTCTGTGTTTACATTCTATGTTCTAAATTGCATATTCAGTATGCTGTATTCTATATTCTAAATTCTGAGTTCTGCTTTCCATGTTCCAAAATCTGGCTTCAATATATTCCTTGCTATTTTTTTTTCTGTTTTCTACATTATATATTGTAAATTATTTATTCAGTATTATGTATTTTATATTCTATATTCAATGTCCTACATAGAATTTTTTAATTGTTTATAAAATATTCCGTATATTATGTTGTAAATTCTGTGTTCTATATTCTCTTTTCTATTTTCTATATTCTGTGTTCTACATTCTATATTGTAAATTTGATATTCTGCATTCTGTATTCTATATTCTAAATTCTGTGTTCTGCATCACATGTTCAAAATTCTCGATACTTTACTCTCTATTGTATATTCTATATTCTATATAATGTGTTCTACATTCTATATTCTAAAATCTATATTAATTAATGTGTATTCTATAGTCTAAATTCTGTGTTCTGCATTCAAAGTTCTAAATTCTGGGTTCTATATTCTGTTTTCCATATTTTAATACTGTGTTCTACATTCTATATTCTAAATTCTATATTCAGTATTATATATTCTATAATCTAAATTCTGTGTTCTGCATTCCATGTTCTAAATTCTGGTTTCTACATTCTCTATTCTCTATTCTATATTGTGTGTTTTTCATTCTAGATTTTACATACAATATTTTGCATTCCGTATACTATATTCTATATTCTGTGTTCTACATACTATATTCTAAATTCTATATTCAGCATTCCGTATTCTATATTCTAAATTCTCTGTTCTGCATTCCATGTTCTAAATTCTGGTTTCTATATCCTCTTTTCTATATTCTATATCCTTTGTTCCACATTCTATAGTCTAAATCCTATATTCAGCGTTCTGTATTATATATTCTAAATTATGTGTTCTGCATTCCATGTTCTAAATTCTGTGTTCTAGATTCTTTTTTCCATATTCTAGATTCAGTGTTCTATATTCTATATTCTGTATTCTGTATTCTGCATTCCGTATTCTACAATGTATATTCTGTGTTCTAAATTTTATTTTCCAAATTCTATATGTAGTATTCTGTATTGTATATTCTATATGCTGTTTTCTAAATTCTGTATTCTAAATTCTATATTCTTTATTCTAAATTCTCTGTTCTGCATACCGTGTTCAAAATTCTGTGTTCTATATTCTCTATTCTGTATTCTATAATTTGTGTTCTTCATTCTATATTCTATATCCTATATTCTGCTTTCAGTTGTCTATATTGTATATTCTGTGTTCTACATTCTTTATTCTAAATTCTGTATTCAGTATACTGTTTTATATATTCTAAATTCTGTGTTCTGTATTCTATGTTCTAAATTCTGGCTTCTATATTCTCCAGTCTATATTCTATATTTTGTGAAATCCATTCTTATTTCTACATTCTTTATTCTGCATTCCATATTCTGTATTATATATTCTGTGTTCTACATTCTATATTCTAAATTCTATATTCCTTATTCCGTAGTATATATTCTATATTCTATGTTCTGCATTGCATATTCTAAATTCTACATTCAGTATTCTGTATTCTAAATACTGAATTCTGTGTTCTGCATTTCATGTTCTAAATTCTGTGTTCTATATTCTCTTTTCTATATTCTATATTCTGTGTCCTTCATTCAATATTCTAAATTCTATATTCAGTATTCTCTATTCTATATTCTAAATTCTGTGTTCTGTATACCATGTTCGTATTTCGGGATTCTGTATTCTGTTTCCATATTTTACATTCTGTGTTCTAAATTCTATATTCTGTATAGTATATTCTGCATTATGTATTCAATATTGTATATTTTGTGTTCTACATTCTATATTCTAAATTCTATAATCTATATTCTAAATTCTGTGTTCTTTATTCCGTGTTCTTAATTCTGGGTTCTATAATCTCTTTTCTATATTCTATATTCTGTGTTCGACATTCAATATTCTAAATTCTATATTTAGTATTCTCAATTCTATATTCAAAATTCTGTGTTCTACATGCTATATTCTAAATTCTATATTCTATATTCAAAATTCTGTATTCTTCATTCCGTGTTCTAAATTCTGGGTTCTATATTCTCTATTCTATATTCTATATTCTGTGTTCTTCATTCTATATTCTACATTCTATATTCTGCATTCCGTATTCTATATTCTATATACTGTGTTCTACATTCTATATTCAAAATTCTATTTTCATTATCTTGTATTCTATATTCTAAATTGTGTGCTTTGAATTCCACGTTCTAAATTCTGGGTTCTATATTCTCTATTATATATTTCATATTTTTTGTTCTTCATTCTATATTGTACGTTCTATATTCTGCATTCCGTGTTATATAATCTATATTATGTTTTCTACATTCTATATTATAACTTCTATATTCAGTATTTTGTATTCTATAATCTAAATTCTGTGCTCTGATTCAATTTTTAAATTCTGGGTTCTAAATTCTCTTTTATATATTCTATATTTTGTGTTCTTAGTTCTTTATTCTGCATTCTATATTCTGCATTCCGTATTCTATATTCTATATCCTGTGTTCTAAATTCTATATTCAGTATTCTGTGTTTTATTTTCTAAATTCTGTGTTCTGCATTCCATGTTCTAAATTCTGGGGTTTATATTCACTATTGTATATACTACATTCTGTGTGCTACATTCTATATTATAAATTCTATATTCAGTATTCTGTATTCTATATTCTAAATTCTGTGTTTACATTCTATGTTCTAAATTGCATATTCAGTATGCTGTATTCTATATTCTAAATTCTGAGTTCTGCTTTCCATGTTCCAAAATCTGGCTTCAATATATTCCTTGCTATTTTTTTTCTGTTTTCTACATTATATATTGTAAATTATTTATTCAGTATTATGTATTTTATATTCTATATTCTATGTCCTACATAGAATTTTTTAATTGTTTATAAAATATTCCGTATATTATGTTCTAAATTCTGTGTTCTATATTCTCTTTTCTATTTTCTATATTCTGTGTTCTACATTCTATATTGTAAATTTTATATTCAGCATTCTGTATTCTATATTCTAAATTCTGTGTTCTGCATCACATGTTCAAAATTCTCGATACTATACTCTCTATTGTATATTCTATATTCTATATAATGTGTTCTACATTCTATATTCTAAAATCTATATTAATTAATGTGTATTCTATAGTCTAAATTCTGTGTTCTGCATTCAAAGTTCTAAATTCTGGGTTCTATATTCTGTTTTCCATATTTTAATACTGTGTTCTACATTCTATATTCTAAATTCTATATTCAGTATTATATATTCTATAATCTAAATTCTGTGTTCTGCATTCCATGTTCTAAATTCTGGTTTCTACATTCTCTATTCTCTATTCTATATTGTGTGTTTTTCATTCTAGGTTTTACATACAATATTTTGCATTCCGTATACTATATTCTATATTCTGTGTTCTACATACTATATTCTAAATTCTATATTCAGCATTCCGTATTCTATATTCTAAATTCTCTGTTCTGCATTCCATGTTCTAAATTCTGGTTTCTATATCCTCTTTTCTATATTCTATATCCTTTGTTCCACATTCTATAGTCTAAATCCTATATTCAGCGTTCTGTATTATATATTCTAAATTATGTGTTCTGCATTCCATGTTTTATATTCTGTGTTCTACATTCTATATTCTGTATTCTATATTCTGCATTCAGTATTCTGCATTATATATTCTGTGTTCTACCTTCTATTTTCAAAATTCTATATTCAGTATTCTGTATTCTATATTCTAAATTCTGTGTTCTGCATTCCATGTTGTAATTTGTCTTTTCTATATTCTGTATACTGTGTTCTTCTTTCTATATTCTAAATTCTATATTTAGTATTTTGTATTCCATATTATTAATTCTGTTCTCTGCATTCAATTTCTAAATTCTGGGTTCTATATTCTCTTTTATATATTCTATATACTGTGTTCTTCATTCTAGATCCTTCATACTAAATTTTGAATTCCGTATTCTATATTCTATATTCTGTGTTCTAAATTCTATATTCTAAATTCTATATTCCGTATTCTGTATTCTATATTCTAAAATCTGTGTTTTGTATTCCATCTTGTATATTCTGGCTTCTATATTCTTTATTCTATATTCTAAATTCTGTGTTCTGCATTCCATGTTGTAAATTCTATATTCAGTATTCTGTATTCTATATTCTATATTGTGTGTTCTGCATTCTATATTCTAAATTCTATATTTGGTATTCTATATTCTATATTCTTAATTCTGTGATCTGGTTTCCATGTTCTAAATTCTGGGTTCTATATTCTCTATTCTATATTCTAAATTTTGTGCATTTCATTCTATATTCTACAATCTATATTCTGTATTAGGTATTCTATATTCTTTTTTTCCGTGTTCTACATTCCATATTCTAAATTCTATATGCACTATTCTGTATTCTATATTCTGAATTCTGTGTTCTGCATTCCATGTTCTAAATTCTGGGTTCTATACACTTTATTCTATATTCTATATTCTGTGTTCCACATTCTATATTCTAAATTCCATATTCAGTGTTCTGTATTGTATATTCTAAATTCTGGGTTCTGATTCCATGTACTAAATTCTGGGTTCTACATTCTCTATTCTATTTTCTATATTCTGCGTTTTATATTTTATATTCTAAATTCTATATTCAGTAATCTGTATTCCATATTCTAAATTCTGTGTTCTTCATTCTATATTCAAAATTCTATATTCAGTATTCTGTATTGTATATTCTAAATACCGTGTTCTGCATTCAATGTTCTAAATTCTGTGTTCTGCATTCCATGTTCTTAGGTCTGGGATCTATAATCTATATTCTGTATTCTGTGTTCTACATTGTACATTCTAAATTCTATATTCAGTATTATTTAATCTATATTCTTAATTCTGTGTTCTGCATAGCATGTTCTTTATTCTGGATTCTACATTCTGTATTCTACATTCTATATTCTGTGTTCTACATTCTATATTCTAAATTCTATATTAAGTATTCTTTATTCTATATTCTAAATTCGGTGTTCTACATTCTATATTCTAAATAGTATATTCAGTATTCTGTATTCTATATTCTAAATTCTGTGTTCAGCATTGCATGTTCTGAATTCTGATTTCTGTATTCTGTTTCCATATTCTATATTCTGTGTTCTACATTGTATATTATAAATTCTATGTTCAGTGTTCTGTAATCTATATTCTTAATTCTGTGTTCTGCATTCCATGTTCTAATTTCTCTATTCTATATTTTGTGTTCTACATTCTATATTCTGTATTCAATATTCTGCATTCCGTATTCTAAATTCTATTTCTGTGTTCTACATTCTAAATTCTGGGTTCTGAATTCCATGTTCTAAATTCTGTTTTCTGTATTCTTCATTCACTATCCTTTTTTCTGTGTTCTGCATTCTCTATTCTACATTCTCTATTCTGTATTCTATATTCTACATTCTGTGTTCTGCATTCAATGTTCTAAATTCTGGTTTCTGTATTCTGTATTCTATAGTCTGTTTTGTACATTTTAAAGTATACATTCTATATTCTGTATTCTGTGCTCTATATTCTAAATTCAGTGTTCTGAATTCTATGTTCTAAACTCTGGGTTCTGTATTCTGTTTTCTATATTCTATATTCTGTGTTATACATTATATATTCAAAATTCTGTATACTATATTCTATAGTGTAAATTCTGTTTTCTGAATTCCATGTTCTAAATAATGTGTTCTGCATTGTGTATTCTATATTCTATAATCTGTGTTGTATATTCTGTGTTATACATTCTATATTCAGTATTCAATATTCTAAAATCTAAACTCTGTGTTCTGAATTCCATGTTCTAAATTCTGTGTTCTGTAGTCTGTATTCTGAATTCCATATTCTCTTACTACATCCAGTATTCTACATTCTATATTCTGTATTCTGTATACAATATTCCATATATTGTGTTCAACAATGTAAATTCTATATTCTATATTCTGTATTCTGCACTCTTTATTCTAAATTCTGTGTTCTGAATTACAACTTGTAGAATCAAGTTTCTGCATTCTGTATTCTATATTCTATATTCTGTGTTCTACATTCTGTATTCTACATTGTATATTATGTATTCTGTATACTATATTCTATATTATGCGTTCTGATTTCCATGTTCTAAATTCTGGGTTCTGTATTCCGTAATCTGTATTCAATATTCTGTGTTCTACATTCTGTATTGTACATTCTATATACTGTATTCTATATTATAAATTCTGTGTACAACATTCTATATACCACATAATATTTCGGTATACTTTATTATATATTCTGTGTTCTGAATTCCTTGTTCTAAATTCTGCATACTGCATTCTGTATTCTATATTCTATATTCTGTGTTCTACATTCTATATTCTACATTCTATTCCTTTATTCTATATTATGTATTGTGTGTTCTGAATTCCATGTTCTGAATCCTGCGTTCTGTATGCTGTATTCCATAATCTGTGTTTTGAATTCTATGTTCTAAATTCTATATTCAGCATTCTGTAATCTAAAGTCTTAATTCTGTGTTCTGCATTCTATGGTCTAAATTCTGGGTTCTGTATTCTGTTTTCCATATTCCATATTCTGTGTTCTATATTCTATATTCTGTATTCCGTATTCTATATTCTATACTCTGTGTTCTACATTCTATATTCTGCATACTGTATTCAGTATACTGTATTCTATATTCTAAATTCTGTGTTCTGCACCCATGTTCTAAATTCTGGGTTCTATATTTTCTTATCTATATTCTATATTCTGTGTTCTATATTCTACATTCTAAATTCTATATTCAGTATTCTGTATTTTATATTCTTTATTAAGTGTTCTACATTCTATATTCTAAGTTCTATATTCAATATTCTGTATTCTATATTCTTAATTCTATGTTCTGCATTCCGGGTTCTAAGTTCTGTGTTCTATTCTCTCTAGTATATATTCTATATTTGTGTTCTTCATTCTACATTCTACAAAGTATATTCTGCATTCCGTATTCTATATTCTATATTGTATGTTCTACATTCTATATTCTAAAATATTTATTCAGTTTTCTGAATTCTATTTTCTAAATTCTCTTTTCTGCATTCCATTTCTAAATTCTGGTTGCTATATTCTCTATTCTCTATTCTATATTTTGTGTTCTTCATTCTATATTCTACCTTCTTTATTCTGCATTCCCTATTTTATATTCTATATTCTGTGTTCTATTTCTATATTCTAAATTCTATATTCACTATTTTGTATTCTATATTATATTTTTTGTGATCTGCATTCCATGTTCTCAATTCTGGGTTCTATATTCTCTATTCTATGTTATATATTCTGTGTTCTACATTCTATATTCTAAATTCTATATTCAGTATTGTTTATTCTATGTTCTAAATTCTGTGTCTGAATTCTATGTTCTAAATTCTATATTCAGTATTCTGTATATCATATTCTAAATTCTGTGTTCTGCAATCCATGTTCTAAAATCTGGTTTCTGTAATCTGTTTTCCAATTTTTATATTCTGTGTTCTTCATTCTATATTCTGCATTGTATATTCTTTATGCTGTATTCTCTATTCTGTGTTTTTCATTCTATATTCTGTATTCTATATTCTGCATTCCGTATTCTATATTCTATATTCTGTGTTCTAATTTCTATACTCTAAATTCTATATTCAGTATTCTGTATTCTATATTCCAAATTCTGTGTTCTGCAATCCATGTTCTAAATTCTGGTTTCTGTATTCTGTATTCCATTTTTATATTCTGTGTTCTACATTCTATATTGTGTATTGGATATTCTTTATGGCGTATTCTCTATTCTGAGTTTTTCATTCTAAATTCTGTATTCCATATTCTGCATTCCGTATTCTATATTCTATATTCTGTGTTCTACATCCTGTACTCTAAATTCTATATTCAGTTTTCTCTATTCTATATTCAAAATTCTGTGTTCTACATTGTATATTCTAAATTCTATTTTCTATATTCAAAATTCTGTGTTCTTCATTCCGTGTTCTAAATTCTGGGTTCTATATTCTCTATTCTCTATTCTATATTGTGTGCTCTTCATTCTATATTCTACATTCTATATTCTAAATTCTATATTCTATATTCCAAATTTTGTGTTCTGCCTTTCATATTCTAAATTCTGGGTTATGTATTCTGTATTCCATATTTTATATTTTGTGTTCTATATTCTATATTTGGTATTCTATATTCTGCATTCCGTATTCTATATTCTATATCCTGTGTTCTAAATCCTATATTCAGTATTCTGTATTTTATTTTCTAAATTCTGTGTTCTGCATTCCATGTTCTAAATTCTGGGTTCTGTATTCTTCATTCTCTATCCTTTATTCTGTGTTCTGCATTCTCTATTCTACATTCTCTATTCTGTATTCTATATTCTACATTCTGTGTTCTGCATTCAATGTTCTAAATTCTGGTTTCTCTATTCTGTATTCTATAGTCTGTTTTGTACATTCTAAAGTATACATTCTATATTCTGTATTCTGTGCTCTATATTCTAAATTCAGTGTTCTGAATTCTACGTTCTAAACTCTGGGTTCTGTATTCTGTTTTCTATATTCTATATTCTGTGTTATACATTCTATATTCAACATTCTGTATAGTGTATTCTATATACTAAATTCTGTTTTCTGAATTCCATGTTCTAAATAATGTGTTCTGCATTGTGTATTCTATATTCTATAATCTGTGTTGTATATTCTGTGTTATACATTCTATATTCAGTATTCAATATTCTAAAATCTAAACTCTGTGTTCTGAATTCCATGTACTAAATTCTGTGTTCTGTAGTCTGTATTCTGAATTCCATATTCTCTTACTACATCCAGTATTCTACATTCTATATTCTGTATTCTGTGTTCTACATTCTATATTCTACATTCTATTCCTTTATTCTATATTATGTATTATGTGTTCTGAATTCAATGTTCTGAATCCCATGTTCTGAATCCTGCGTTCTGTATGCTGTATTCCATATTCCGTGTTATGAATTCTATGTTCTAAATTCTATATTCAGCATTCTGTAATCTAAAGTCTTAATTCTGTGTTCTGCATTCTATGGTCTAAATTCTGGGTTCTGTATTCTGTTTTCCATATTCCATATTCTGTGTTCTATATTCTATATTCTAAATTCTATATTCTTAATTCTCTGTTCTTCATTCCATGTTCTAAGTTCTGGTTCCTATTCTCTCTATTATATATTCTATATTTGAGTTCTTCATTCTATATTCTACATGGTATATTCTGCATTCCGTATCCTATATTCTATATTCTATGTTCTACATTCTAAATTCTAAAATCTATATTCAGTATTCTGTTTTCTATAGTATAAATTCTCTGTTCTGCATTCAATTTCTAAATTGTGGTTTCCATATTCTCTATTCTATATTATATATTTGGGTCATTCATTCTATATTCTACGTCCTATATTCTGCCATCCGTATTTTATATTCTATATTGTTTGTTCTATATTCTATATTCTAAATTCTATATTCTGTATTTTGTATTCTATATTCTAATTTGTGTGTTCTGCATTCCATGTACTAAATTCTGGATTCTCTAATCTCTATTCTCTATTCTATATTCTGTGTTTACATTCTATATTCTAAATTCTATATTCAGTAATCTGTATTCTATATTCTAAATTCTGCGTTCTGCTTTTCTTTTTATAAATACTATATTCAGTACTGTGCATTCTATATTCTAAATTCTGTGTTCTGCATTCTATTTTCTAAATTCTATATTCAGTATTCTGTATATTATATTCTAAAATCTGTGTTCTGCATTCCATGTTCTAAATTCTGGGTTCTGTATTGTTTTCCATATTCTATATATGGTGTTCTTCATTCTATATCCTGTATTGTATATTATTTATGCCGTATTATATATTCTGTGTTCTTCATTCTATATTCTGTGTTCTATATTCTGCATTCCGTATTCTATATTCTAAAATCTGTGTTGTATATTCTGTGTTATACATTCTATATTCAGTATTCAATATTCTAAAATCTAAACTCTGTGTTCTGAATTCCATGTTCTAAATACTGTATTCTGTAGTCTGTATTCTGAATTACATATTCTCTTACTACATCCAGTATTCTACATTCTATATTCTGTATTCTGTATACAATATTCCATATTCTGTGTTCAACAATGTAAATTCTATATTCTATATTCTGTATTCTGCACTCTATAATCTAAATTCTGTGTTCTGAATTACAACTTGTAGAATCAAGTTTCTGCATTCTGTATTCTATATTCTATATTCTGTGTTCTACATTCTGTATTCTACATTGTATATTATGTATTCTGTATACTATATTCTATATTATGCGTTCTGATTTCCATGTTCTAAATTCTGGGTTCTGTATTCCGTAATCTGTATTCAATATTCTGTGTTCTACATTCTGTATTGTACATTCTATATACTGTATTCTATATTTTAAATTCTGTGTACATCATTCTATATACCACATAATATTTCGGTATACTTTATTATATATTCTGTGTTCTGAATTCCTTGTTCTAAATTCTGCATACTGCATTCTGTATTCTATATTCTATATTCTGTGTTCTACATTCTATATTCTACATTCTATTCCTTTATTCTATATTATGTATTGTGTGTTCTGAATTCCATGTTCTGAATCCTGCGTTCTGTATGCTGTATTCCATATTTTGTGTTTTGAATTCTATGTTCTAAATTCTATATTCAGCATTCTGTAATCTAAAGTCTTAATTCTGTGTTCTGCATTCTATGGTCTTAATTCTGGGTTCTGTATTCTGTTTTCCATATTCCATATTCGGTGTTCTATATTCTATATTCTGTATTCTATATTCTGTATTCCGTATTCTATATTCTATACTCTGTGTTCTACATTCTATATTCTGCATACTGTATTCAGTATACTGTATTCTATATTCTAAATTCTGTGTTCTGCACCCATGTTCTAAATTCTGGGTTCTATATTTTCTTATCTATATTCTATATTCTGTGTTCTATATTCTACATTCTAAATTCTATATTCAGTATTCTGTATTTTATATTCTTTATTAAGTGTTCTACATTCTATATTCTAAGTTCTATATTCAATATTCTGTATTCTATATTCTTAATTCTATGTTCTGCATTCCGGGTTCTAAGTTCTGTGTTCTATTCTCTCTAGTATATATTCTATATTTGTGTTCTTCATTCTACATTCTACAAAGTATATTCTGCATTCCGTATTCTATATTCTATATTGTATGTTCTACATTCTATATTCTAAAATATTTATTCAGTTTTCTGAATTCTATATTCTAAATTGTCTGTTCTGCATTCCATTTCTAAATTCTGGTTGCTATATTCTCTATTCTATATTCTATATTTTGTGTTCTTCATTCTATATTCTACCTTCTTTATTCTACATTCCGTATTTTATATTCTATATTCTGTGTTTTATTTCTATATTCTAAATTCTATATTCACTATTTTGTATTCTATATTATAATTTTTGTGATCTGCATTCCATGTTCTCAATTCTTGGTTCTATATTCTCTATTCTATTTTATATATTCTGTGTTCTACATTCTATATTCTAAATTCTATATTCAGTATTGTTTATTCTATGTTCTAAATTCTGTGTCTGAATTCTATGTTCTAAATTCTATATTCAGTATTCTGTATATCATATTCTAAATTCTGTGTTCTGCAATCCATGTTCTAAATTCTGGTTTCTGTAATCTGTTTTCCATTTTTTATATTCTGTGTTCTTCATTCTATATTCTGTATTGTATATTCTTTATGCTGTATTCTCTACTGTGTGTTTTTCATTCTATATTCTGTATTCTATATTCTGCATTCCGTATTCTATATTCTATATTCTGTGTTCTACTTTCTATACTCTAAATTCTATATTCAGTATTCTGTATTCTATATTCCTAATTCTTTGTTCTGCAATCCATGTTCTAAATTCTGGTTTCTGTATTCTGTTTTCCATTTTTTATATTCTGTGTTCTAAATTCTATATTGTGTATTGTATATTCTTTATGCCGTATTCCCTATTCTGAGTTTTTCATTTTATATTCTGTATTCCATATTCTGCATTCCGTATTCTATATTCTATATTCTGTGTTCTACATTCTGTACTCTAAATTCTATATTCAGTTTTCTCTATTCTATATTCAAAATTCTGTGTTCTACATTGTATATTCTAAATTCTATATTCTATATTCAAAGTTCTGTGTTCTTCGTTCCGTGTTCTAAATTCTGGGTTCTATATTCTCTATTCTATATTCTAGATTGTGTGTTCTTCATTATATATTCTACATTCTATATTCTAAATTCTATATTCTATATTCCAAATTCTGTGTACTGCATTCTGGGTTATGTTTTCTGTATTCCATATTTTATATTTTGTGTTCTATATTCTATATTTGGTATTCTATATTCTGCATTCCGTATTCTATATTCTATATCCTGTGTTCTAAATTCTATATTCAGTATTCTGTATTTTATTTTCTAAATTCTGTGTTCTGCATTTCATGTTCTAAATTCTGGGTTCTATATTCTCTATTCTATATACTTTATTCTGTGTGCTACATTCTATATTCTAAATTCTAAAATCATTATTCTGTATTCAATATTCTAAATTCTGTGTTCTGCATTCCATGTTCTAAATTCTACATTCAGGATTCTGTATTCTTTATTCTAAATTCTGGGTTCGGCATTCTATGTTGTAAACTCTATATTAAGTATTCTGTATTCTATTTTCTAAATTCTGTGTTCTGCAATCCATGTTTTAAATTCTGGGTTCTGTATTTTGTTTTACATATTTTATATTTTGTGTTGTTCATTCTATATTCTGTATTCAATATTCTGCATTCTGTATTCTAAATTGTATTTCTGTATTCTAAATTCTAAATTCTGTGTTCTGCATTCCATGTTCTAAATTCAATATTCAGTATTCTGTATTCTATATTCTAAATTCTGTGTTCTGCATTCTATGTTCTAAATTCTATATTCAGTATTCTGTATTCTATATTCTATATTCTGTGTTCTGCATTCCATGTTCTAAATTCTGGGTTCTGTATTCTCTTTTCCATATTCTATATTCTGTTTTCTACATTCTATATTCTGTATTCTATATTCTGCATTCCGTATTCTTTAATCTATATTCTGTGTTCTACATTCTGTACTCTAAATTCTATATTCAGTATTCTCTATTCTATATTCAAAATTCTGTGTTCTACATTGTATATTGTAAATTCTATATTCTATATTCAAAATTCTCTGTTCTTCATTCCGTGTTCTAAATTCTGTTTTCTATATTCTCTATCCTATATTGTGTGTTCTTCATTCTATATTCTACATTCTATATTCTAAATTCTATATTGTATATTCCAAATTCTGTGTTCTGCATTTCATATTCTAAATTCTGGGTTATGTATTCTGTATTCCATATTGTATATTTTGTTTTCTATATTCTATATTTGGTATTCTATATTCTGCATTCCGTATTCTATATTCTATATCCTGTGTTCTAAATCCTATATTCAGTATTCTGTATTTTATTTTCTAAATTCTGTGTTCTGCATTCCATGTTCTAAATTCTGTGTTCTATATTCTTTTTTCCATATTCTAGATTCAGTGTTCTATATTCTATATTCTGTATTCTGTATTCTGCATTCAGTATTCTACAATGTATATTCTGTGTTCTAAATTTTATTTTCCAAATTCTATATGTAGTATTGTGTATTGTATATTCTATATGCTGTTTTCTAAATTCTGTATTCTAAATTCTATATTCTTTATTCTAAATTCTGTGTTCTGCATACCGTGTTCAAAATTCTGTGTTCTATATTCTCTATTCTGTATTCTATAATTTGTGTTCTTCATTCTATATTCTATATCCTATATTCTGCATTCAGTTGTCTATATTGTATATTCTGTGTTCTACGTTCTATATTCTAAATTCTATATTCAGTATTCTGTTTTATATATTCTAATTTCTGTGTTCTGTATTCTATGTTCTAAATTCTGGCTTCTATATTCCCCAGTCTATATTCTATATTTTGTGAAATCCATTCTTATTTCTACATTCTTTATTCTGCATTCCATATTCTATATTATATATTCTGTGTTCTACATTCTATATTCTAAATTCTATATTCCTTATTCCGTAGTATATATTCTATATTCTATGTTCTGCATTGTATATTCTAAATTCTACATTCAGTAATCTGTATTCTAAATACTAAATTCTGTGTTCTGCATTTCATGTTCTAAATTCTGTGTTCTATATTCTCTTTTCTATATTCTATATTCTGTGTCCTTCATTCAATATTCTAAATTCTATATTCAGTATTCTCTATTCTATATTCTAAATTCTGTGTTCTGCATACCATGTTCGTAGTTCGGGATTCTGTATTCTGTTTCCATATTTTACATTCTGTGTTCTAAATTCTATATTCTGTATAATATATTCTGCATTATGTATTCAATATATTATATTTTGTGTTCTACATTCTATATTCTAAATTCTATAATCTATATTCTAAATTCTGTGTTCTTTATTCCGTGTTCTTAATTCTGGGTTCTATAATCTCTTTTCTATATTCTATATTCTGTGTTCGACATTCAATATTCTAAATTCTATATTTAGTATTCTCAATTCTATATTCAAAATTCTGTGTTCTACATGCTATATTCTAAATTCTATATTCTATATTCAAAATTCTGTATTCTTCATTCCGTGTTCTAAATACTGGGTTCTATATTCTCTATTCTATATTCTATATTCTGTGTTCTTCATTCTATATTCTACATTCTATATTCTGCATTCCGTATTCTATATTCTATATACAGTGTTCTACATTCTATATTCAAAATTCTATATTCATTATCCTGTATTCTATATTCTAAATTGTGTGCTTTGAATTCCATGTTCTAAATTCTGGTTTCTATATTCTCTTTTATATATTCCATATTTTTTGTTCTTCATTTTATATTGTACGTTCTATATTCTGCATTCCGTGTTATATATTCTATATTATGTTTTCTACATTCTATATTCTAAATTCTATATTCAGTATTCTGTATTCTATAATCTAAATTCTGTGTTCTGATTCAATTTTTAAATTCTGGGTTCTAAATTCTCTTTTATATATTCTATATTTTGTGTTCTTAGTTCTTTATTCTGCATTCTATATTCTGCATTCTGTATTTATGTTCTATATTCTGTGTTCTACATCTACTTTCTAAATTCTATATTCTGTATTCTGTATTCAATATTCTAAATTCTGTGTTCTGCATTCTATGTTCTAAATTCTGGGTTCTGTTTACTGTTTCCATATTCTATATTCTGTGTTCTATATTCTATATTCTGTATTCTATATTCTGCATTCCGTATTCTATACTCTATATTCTGTGTTCTTCATTCTATTATCCAAATTCTATATTCAGTATTCTGTATTCTATATTCTAAATTCTGTGTTCTGCATTCCATGTTCTAAATTCTGTGTTCTATATTGTCTATTCTATTTTCTATATTCTGTGTTCTATATTCAATATTCTAAATTCTATATTCAGTATTCTGTATTGTATATTCTAAATTCTGTGTTCTGCATACGATGTTCAAATTTCGGGGTTCTGTATTCTGTTTCCAAATTTTATATTCTGTGTTCTAATTTCTATATTCTGTATGCTATATTCTGAATTATGTATTCTATATTCTATATTTTGTGTTCTACATTCTATATTCTAAATTTTATATTCAGTATTCTTTATTCTATTTTCTAAATTCTGGGTTCTGCATTCCATTTTCTAAATCCTATATTCAGTATTCTGTATTCTATATTCTAAATTCTGTGTTCCGCATTCTATGTTCTAAATTCTATATTCAGTATTCTGTATTATAAATTCTAAATTCTGTGTTCTGCATTCCATGTTGTAAATACTGGTTTGTCTATTCTGTTTTCCATATGGTATAATCTGTGTTCTACATTCTATATTCTGTATTCTATATTCTGCATTCCGTATTCCATATTCTATATTCTGTGTTTTACATTCTATATTCTAAATTCTATATTCTGTATTCCGTATTCTATATTCTGAACTCTGTGTTCTACATTCTATTTTCTAAATTCTATATTCAGTGGTCTGTATTCTATATTCTAAATTCTGTGTTCTGCATTACATGCTCTAAATTTTGGCTTCTATATTCTCTATTCTATATTCTATATGCTGTGTTCTACATTCTATATTCTGAATTGTATATTGAGTTTTCTGTATTCTATATTCTAAATTCTGTGTCCTGCATTCCATTTTCTAAATTCTGGTTTCTATATTCTCTATTCTATTTTCTGAGTTGTATATTCTATATTCTAAATTCTATATTCAGTATTCTGAATTCTATATTCTAAATTTTGTGTTCTACATCCGTGTTCTAAATTCTGGGTTCTATATTCTCTATTCTATATTCTATACATTATGTTCTTCATTCCATATTCTACATTCCATATTCTGCATTCCGTATTCTATATTCTATATTCTGTGTTCTACATTCTATATTCTAAAAACTATATTCAGTCTTCTGTATTGTATATTCTAAATTCTTTGTTCTGCATTCCATTTCTTAATTCTGGGTTCTATATTCTCTATTAATTTCTATATTTTTTGTTTACATTCTATATTGTACGTTCTATATTCTGCATTCCGTGTTTTATATTCTAAATTATGTTTTCAACATTCTATATTCTAAATTCTATATTCATTATTCTGTATTCTACATTCTTAATTCTGTGTTCTACATTCTATATTCAAAATTCTATATTCAGTATTCTGTATTCTATATTCTTAATTCTCTGTTCTTCATTCCATGTTCTAAGTTCTGGGTCCTATACTCTCTATTATATATTCTATATTTGTGTTCTGTATTCTATATTCTACATAGTATATTCTGCATTCCGTATCCTATATTCTATATTCTATGTTCTGCATTCTAAATTCTAAAATCTATATTCAGTATTCTGTATTCTATAGTATAAATTCTCTGTTCTGCATTCCATTTCTAAATTGTGATTTCTATGTTCTCTATTCTCTATTATATATCTGGGTCGTTCATTCTATATTCTACGTCCTCTATTCTGCCATCCGTATTTTATATTCTATATTGTTTGTTCTATATTCTATATTCTAAATTCTATATTCAGTATTTTGTATTCTATATTCTAATTTGTGTGTTCTGCATTCCATGTACTAAATTCTGGGTTCTCTAATCTCTATTCTCTATTCTGTGTTTACATTCTATATTCTAAATACTATATTCAGTATTCTGTATTCTATATTCTAAATTCTGTGTTCTACTTTCCTTTTTATAAATTCTATATTCAGTACTGTGCATTCTATATTCTAAATTCTGTGTTCTGCATTCTATTTTCTAAATTCTATATTCATTATTCTGTATATTATATTCTAAAATCTGTGTTCTGCATTCCATGTTCTAAATTCTGGGTTCTGTATTGTTTTCCATATTCTATATACTGTGTTCTTCATTCTATATTCTGTATTGTATATTATTTATGCCGTATTATATATTCTGTGTTCTTCATTCTATATTCTGTATTCTATATTCTGCATTCCGTATTCTATATTCTATATTCTGTGTTCTACATTTTATACTCTAAATTCTATATTCAGTATTCTGTATTGTATATTCCAAATTCTGTGTTCTGCATTGTATGTTCTAAACTTTGGGTTCTGTATTCTGTATTCCATATTATAAATTTTGTGTTCTATAGTCTATATTTGGTATTCAATATTCTGCATTCCGTATTCTATATTCTATATCCTGTGTTCTAAATTCTATATTCAGTATTCTTTGTTTTATTTTCTAAATTCTGTGTTCTGCATTCCATGTTCTAAATTCTGGGTTTTATATTCACTATTGTATATACTACATTCTGTGTGCTACATTCTATATTATCAATTCTATATTCAGTATTCTGTATTCTATATTCTAAATTCTGCGTTTACATTCTATATTCTAAATTGCATGTTCAGTATGGTGTATTCTATATTCTAAATTCTGAGTTCTGCTTTCCATGTTCCAAAATCTGGCTTCAATATATTCCTTGCTATTTTTTTTCTGTTTTCTACATTATATATTCTAAATTATTTATTCAGTATTATGTATTTTATATTCTATATTCTATGTCCTACATAGAATTTTTTAATTGTTTATAAAATATTCCGTATATTATGTTCTAAATTCTGTGTTCTATATTCTCTTTTCTATTTTCTATATTCTGTGTTCTACATTCTATATTGTAAATTTTATATTCAGCATTCTGTATTCTATATTCTAAATTCTGTGTTCTACATTCTATATTCTATATTCAGTATAATGTATTCTATATTCTAAATTCTGTGTTCTGCATCACATGATCAAAATTCTCGATACTATACTCTCTATTGTATATTCTATATTCTATATACTGTGTTCTACATTCTATATTCTAAAATCTCTATTAATTAATGTGTATTCTATAGTCTTAATTCTGTGTTCTGCATTCAAAGTTCTAAATTCTGGGTTCTATATTTGTTTTCCATATTTTAATACTGTGTTCTACATTCTATATTCTAAATTCTATATTCAGTATTATATATTCTATAATCTAAATTCTGTGTTCTGCATTCCATGTTCTAAATTCTCTATTCTATATTCTGTGTTCTACTTTCTATATTCTTAATTATATATTTTGTATTCAGTATTCTATATTCTAAATTCTGTGTTCTGCATTCCATGTTCTAAATTCTGGTTTCTACATTCTCTATTCTATATTCTATATTGTGTGTTTTTCATTGTAGATTTTACATGCAATATTTTGCATTCCGTATTCTATATTCTGTGTTCTACATACTTTATTCTAAATTCTATATTCAGCATTCCGTATTCTATATTCTAAATTCTCTGTTCTGCATTCCATGTTCTAAATTCTGGTTTCTATATCCTCTTTTCTATATTCTATATCCTGTGTTCCACATTCTATAGTCTAAATCCTATATTCAGCGTTCTGTATTCTATATTCTAAATTATGTGTTCTGCATTCAATATTTAAATTCTGGGTTCTATATTCTGTTTTCCATATTTTATATTGTGTGTTCTACATTCTATATTCTGTATTCTATATTCTGCATTCCGTATTCTATTCTCTATATTCTGTGTTCTTCATTCTATTATCCAAATTCTATATTCAGTATTCTGTATTCTATATTCTAAATTCTGTGTTCTGCATTCCATGTTCTAAATTCTGTGTTCTATATTGTATTTTCTATATTCTATATTCTGAGTTCTGCATTCAGTATTCTAAATTCTATATTCAGTATTCTGTATTGTATATTCTAAATTCTGTGTTCTGCATACCATGTTCAAATTTCGGGTTTCTGTATTCTGTTTCCATATTTTATATTCTGTGTTCTAATTTCTATATTCTGTATACTATATTCTGCATTATGTATTCTATATTCTATATTTTGTGTTCTACATTCTATATTCTAAATTTTATATTCAGTATTTATTCTATTTTCAGTATTCTGTATTCTATATTCTAAATTCTGTGTTCCGCATTCTATGTTCTAAATTCTATTTTCAGTATTCTCTATTATAAATTCTAAATTCTGTGTTCTGCATTCCATGTTGTAAATACTGGGTTGTCTATTCTGTTTTCCATATTGTATAATCTGTGTTCTACATTCTATATTCTGTATTCTATATTCTGCATTCCGTATTCCATATTCTATATTCTGTGTTTTACATTCTATATTCTAAATTCTATATTCTGTATTCCGTATTCTATATTCTGAACTCTGTGTTCTACATTCTATATTCTAAATTCTATATTCAGTGGTCTGTATTCTATATTCTAAATTCTGTGTTCTGCATTACATGCTCTAAATTTTGGCTTCTATATTCTCAATTCTATATTCTATATGCTGTGTTCTACATTCTATATTCTGAATTGTATATTGAGGTTTCTGTATTCTATATTCTAAATTCTGTGTCCTGCATTCCATTTTCTAAATTCTGGTTTCTATATTCTCTATTCTATTTTCTGAGTTGTATATTCTATATTCTAAATTCTATATTCAGTATTCTGAATTCTATATTCTAAATTTTGTGTTCTACATCCGTGTTCTAAATTCTGGGTTCTATATTCTCTATTCTATATTCTATACATTGTGTTCTTCATTCCATATACTACATACCATATTCTGCATTCCTATTCTATATTCTATATTCTGTGTTCTACATTCTATATTCTAAAAATTATATTCAGTCTTCTGTATTGTATATTATAAATTCTTTCTTCTGCACTCCATTTCATAATTCTTGGTTCTATATTCTCTATTCATTTCTATATTTTTTGTTTACATTCTATATTGTACGTTATATATTCTGCATTCCGTGTTTTATATTCTATATTATGTTTTCAACATTCTATATTCTAAATTCTATATTCAGTATTCTGAATTCTATATTCTAAATTCTGTGTTCTGCATTCCATGTTCTTAATTCTATGTTCAGTATACTGTATTATATATTCTAAGTTCTGTGTTCCGCATTCCATGTTCTAAATTCTGGGTTCTTTATTCTTTATTCTTTACTCTATATTCTATATTCTGTGTTCTACATACTTTATTCTAATTTCTTTATTCAGTATTCTGTATTCTATATTCTAAATTCTGTGGTGTGCATTCCATGTTCTATATTCTGGCTTCTATATTCTCTATCCTATATTCTATACTTTGTGTTCTTCATTCTATATTCTAAATTCTATATTCTGCATTCCGTATTCTATATTCTTTATACTGTGTTCTACATTCTATATTCTAAATTCTATCTTCATTATTCTGTATTCTATATTCTAAATTCTGTGTTGTGCATTCCATGTTCTAAATTCTGGGTTCTGTATTCTGTTTTACATGTTTTATATTTTGTGTTCTACATTCTATATTCTGTATTCAATATTCTGCATTCCGTATTCTAAATTCTATTTCTGTGTTCTACATTCTAAATTCTGGGTTCTGCATTCCATGTTCTAAATTCTGGGTTTTGTATTCTTCATTCTCTATTCTTTATTCTGTGTTCTGCATTCTCTATTCTACATTCTCTATTCTGTATTCTATATTCTACATTCTGTGTTCTGCATTCAATGTTCTAAATTCTGGTTTCTGTATTCTGTTTTCTATAGTCTGTTTTGTACATTCTAAAGTATACATTCTATATTCTGTATTCTGTACTCTATATTCTAAATTCAGTGTTCTGAATTCTACATTCTAAACTCTGGGTTCTGTATTCTGTTTTCTATATTCTATATTCTGTGTTATACATTCTATATTCAACATTCTGTATACTTTATTCTATATTCTAAATTCTGTTTTCTGAATTCCATGTTCTAAATAATGTGTTCTGCATTGTGTATTCTATATTCTATAATCTGTGTTGTATATTCTGTGTTATACATTCTATATTCAGTATTCAATATTCTAAAATCTAAACTTTGTGTTCTGAATTCCATGTTCTAAATTCTGTGTTCTGTAGTCTGTATTCTGAATTCCATATTCTCTTACTACATCCAGTATTCTACATTCTATATTCTGTATTCTGTATAATATTCCATATACTGTGTTCAACAATGTAAATTCTATATTCGATATTCTGTATTCTGCACTCTATATTCTAAATTCTGTGTTCTGAATTACAACTTGTATAATCAAGTTTCTGCATTCTGTATTCTATATTCTATATTCTGTGTTCTACATTCTGTATTCTACATTGTATATTATGTATTCTGTATACTATATTCTATATTATGCGTTCTGATTTCCATGTTTTAAATTCTGGGTTCTGTATTCCGTAATCTGTATTCAATATTCTGTGTTCTACATTCTGTATTGTACATTCTATATACTGTATTCTATATTATAAATTCTGTGTACAACATTCTATATACCACATAATATTTCGGTATACTTTATTTTATATTCTGTGTTCTGAATTCCTTGTTCTAAATTCTGCATACTGCATTCTATATTCTATATTCTATATTCTGTGTTCTACATTCTATATTCTACATTCTATTCCTTTATTCTATATTATGTATTGTGTGTTCTGAATTCCATGTTCTGAATCCTGCGTTCTGTATGCTGTATTCCATATTCTGTGTTTTGAATTCTATGTTCTAAATTCTATATTCAGCATTCTGTAATCTAAAGTCTTAATTCTGTGTTCTGCATTCTATGGTCTAAATTCTGGGTTCTGTATTCTGTTTTCCATATTCCATATTCTGTGTTCTATATTCTATATTCTAAATTCTATATTCAGTATTCTGTATTCTATTTTCTTAATTTTCTGTTCTTCATTCCATGTTCTAAGTTCTGGGTCCTATACTCTCTATTATATATTCTATATTTGTGTTCTTCATTCTATATTCTACATAGTATATTCTGCATTCCGTATCCTATATTCTCTATTCTATGTTCTACATTCTAAATTCTAAAATCTATATTCAGTATTCTGTATTCTATAGTATAAATTCTCTGTTCTGCATTCCATTTCTAAATTGTGGTTTCTATATTTCCTATTCTATATTATATATTTGGGTCGTTCATTCTATATTTTACGTCCTATATTCTGCCATCCGTATTTTATATTCTATATTGTTTGTTCTATATTCTATATTCTAAATTCTATATTAAGTATTTTGTATTCTATATTCTAATTTGTGTGTTCTGCATTCCATGTACTAAATTCTGGATTCTCTAATCTCTATTCTCTATTCTATATTCTGTGTTTACATTCTATATTCTAAATTCTATATTTAGTAATCTGTATTCTATATTCTAAATTCTGTGTTCTGCTTTTCTTTTTATAAATACTATAATCAGTACTGTCATTCTATATTCTAAATTCTGTGTTCTGCATTCTATTTTCTAAATTCTATATTCAGTATTCTGTATATTATATTCTAAAATCTGTGTTCTGCATTCCATGTTCTAAATTCTGGGTTCTGTATTGTTTTCCATATTCTATATACTGTGTTCTTCATTCTATATTCTGTGTTCTATATTCTGCATTCCGTATTCTATATTTTAAAATCTGTGTTGTATATTCTGTGTTATACATTCTATATTCAGTATTCAATATTCTAAAATCTAAACTCTGTGTTCTGAATTCCATGTTCTAAATTCTGTATTCTGTAGTCTGTATTCTGAATTCCATATTCTCTTAATACATCCAGTATTCTACATTCTATATTCTGTATTCTGTATAAAATATTCCATATTCTGTGTTCAACAATGTAAATCCTATATTCTATATTCTGTATTCTGCACTCTATATTCTAAATTCTGTGTTCTGAATTACAACTTGTAGAATCAAGTTTCTGCATTCTGTATTCTATATTCTATATTCTGTGTTCTACATTCTGTATTCTACATTGTATATTATGTATTCTGTATACTATATTCTATATTATGCGTTCTGATTTCCATGTTCTAAATTCTGGGTTCTGTATTCCGTAATCTGTATTCAATACTCTGTGTTCTACATTCTGTATTGTACATTCTGTATACTGTATTCTATATTATAAATTCTGTGTACAACATTCTATATACCACATAATATTTCGGTATACTTTATTATATATTCTGTGTTCTGAATTCCTTGTTCTAAATTCTGCATACTGCATTCTGTATTCTATATTCTATATTCTGTGTTCTACATTCTATATTCTACATTCTATTCCTTTATTCTATATTATGTATTGTGTGTTCTGAATTCCATGTTCTGAATCCTGCGTTCTGTATGCTGTATTCCATATTCTGTGTTTTGAATTCTATGTTCTAAAATCTGTATTCAGCATTCTGTAATCTAAAATCTTAATTCTGTGTTCTGCATTCTATGGTCTAAATTCTGGGTTCTTTATTCTGTTTTCCATATTTAATATTCTGTGTTCTATATTCTATATTATGTATTCCGTATTCTATATTCTATACTCTGTGTTCTACATTCTATATTCTGCATACTGTATTCAGTATACTGTATTCTATATTCTAAATTCTGTGTTCTGCACCCATGTACTAAATTCTGGGTTCTATATTTTCTTATCTATATTCTATATTCTGTGTTCTATATTCTACTTTCTAAATTCTATATTCAGTATTCTGGTATTTTATATTCTTTATTAAGTGTTCTACATTCTATATTCTAAGTTCTATATTCAATATTCTGTATTCTATATTCTTAATTCTATGTTCTGCATTCCGGGTTCTAAGTTCTGTGTTCTATTCTCTCTAGTATATATTCTATATTTGTGTTCTTCATTCTACATTCTACAAAGTATATTCTGCATTCCGTATTCTATATTCTATATTGTATGTTCTACATTCTATATTCTAAAATATTTATTCAGTTTTCTGAATTCTATATTCCAAATTCTCTGTTCTGCATTCCATTTCTAAATTCTGGTTGCTATATTCTCTATTCTACATTCTATACTTTGTGTTCTTCATTCTATATTCTACCTTCTTTATTCTGCATTCCGTATTTTATATTCTATATTCTGTGTTCTATTTCTATATTCTAAATTCTATATTCAGTATTTTGTATTCTATATTATAATTTTTGTGATCTGCATTCCATGTTCTAAATTCTGGGTTCTATATTCTCTATTCTATGTTATATATTCTGTGTTCTACATTCTATACTCTAAATTCTATATTCAGTATTGTTTATTCTATGTTCTAAATTCTGTGTCTGAATTCTATGTTCTAAATTCTATATTCAGTATTCTGTATATCATATTCTAAATTCTGTGTTCTGCAATCCATGTTCTAAATTCTGGTTTCTGTAATCTGTTTTCCATTTTTTATATTCTGTGTTCTTCATTCTATATTCTGTATTGTATATTCTTTATGCTGTATTCTCTATTCTGTGTTTTTCATTCTATATTCTGTATTCTATATTCTGCATTCCGTATTCTATATTCTATATTCTGTGTTCTACTTTCTACACTCTAAATTCTATATTCAGTATTCTGTATTCTATATTCCAAATTCTGTGTTCTGCAATCCATGTTCTAAATTCTGGTTTCTGTATTCTGTTTTCCATTTTTTATATTCTGTGTTCTACATTCTATATTGTGTATTGTATATTCTTTATGCCGTATGCTCTATTCTGAGTTTTTCATTCTACAGTCTGTATTCCATATTCTGCATTCCGTATTCTATATTCTATATTCTGTGTTCTACATTCTGTACTCTAAATTCTATATTCAGTTTTCTCTATTCTATATTCAAAATTCTGTGTTCTACATTGTATATTCTAAATTCTATATTCTATATTCAAAATTCTGTGTTCTTCATTCCGTGTTCTAAATTCTGGGTTCTATATTCTCTATTCTATATTCTATATTGTGTGTTCTTCATTCTATATTCTACATTCTATATTCTAAATTCTATATTCTATATTCCAAATTCTGTGTTCTGCGTTTCATATTCTAAATTCTGGGTTATGTATTCTGTATTCCATATTTTATATTTTGTGTTCTATATTGTATATTTGGTATGTATATTCTGAATTCCGTATTCTATATTCTATATCCTGTGTTCTAAATCCTATATTCAGTATTCTGTATTTTATTTTCTAAATTCTGTGTTCTGCATTCCATGTTCTAAATTCTGGGTTCTATATTCTCTATTCTATATACTATATTCTGTGTGCTACATTCTATATTCTAAATTCTATATTCATTATTCTGTATTCAATATTCTAAATTCTGTGTTCTGCATTCCATGTTCTAAATTCTACATTCAGTATTCTGTATTCTATATTCTAAATTCTGGGTTCTGCATTCTATGTTCTAAACTCTATATTAAGTATTCTGTATTCTATTTTCTAAATTCTGTGTTCTGCAATCAATGTTTTAAATTCTGGGTTCTGTATTTTGTTTTACATATTTTATATTTTGTGTTGTACATTCTATATTCTGTATTCAATATTCTGCATTCTGTATTCTAAATTGTATTTCTGTGTTCTACATTCTAAATTCTGTGTTCTGCATTCCATGTTGTAAATTCTATATTCAGTATTCTGTATTCTATATTCTATATTCTGTGTTCTGCATTCTATATTCTAAATTCTATATTTGGTATTCTGTATTCTATATTCTTAATTCTGTGAACTGGTTTCCATGTTCTAAATTCTGGGTTCTATATTCTCTATTCTATATTCTAAATTTTGTGCATTTCATTCTATATTCTACAATCTATATTCTGTATTAAGTATTCTATATTCTTTTTTTCCGTGTTCTACATTCCATATTCTATATTCTATATGCACTATTCTGTATTCTATATTCTGAATTCTGTGTTCTGCATTCCATGTTCTAAATTCTGGGTTCTATACACTTTATTCTATATTCTATATTCTGTGTTCTACATTGTATATTCTAAATTCCATATTCAGTGTTCTGTATTGTATATTCTACATTCTGGGTTCTGATTCCATGTACTAAATTCTGGGTTCTACATTCTCTAATCTATTTTCTATATTCTGTGTTTTACATTTTATATTCTAAATTCTATATTCAGTAATCTGTATTCCATATTCTAAATTCTGTGTTCTTCATTGTATATTCAAAATTCTATATTCAGTATTCTGTATTGTATGTTCTAAATACCGTGTTCTGCATTCAATATTCTAAATTCTGTGTTCTGCATTCCATGATCTTAGGTCTGGGATCTATAATCTATATTCTATATTCTGTGTTCTACATTCTACATTCTAAATTCTATATTCAGTATTATTTAATCTATATTCTTAATTCTGTGTTCTGCATAGAATGTTCTTTATTCTGGATTCTATATTCTGTATTCTACATTCTATATTCTGTGTTCTACATTCTATATTCTAAATTCTATATTCAGTATACTTTATTCTATATTCTAAATTCGGTGTCCTGCATTCTATATTCTTAATAGTATATTCAGTATTCTGTATTCTATATTCTAAATTCTGTGGTGTGCATTCCATGTTCTAAATTCTGGCTTCTATATTCTCTATCATATATTCTATACTTTGTGTTCTACATTCTATATTCTAAATTCTATCTTAATTATTCTGTATTCTATATTTTAAATTCTGTGTTCTGCATTCCATGTTCTAAATTCTGGGTTCTGTATTCTGTTTTACATATTTTATATTTTGTGTTCTACATTCTATATTCTGTATTCAATATTCTGCATTCCGTATTCTAAATTCTATTTCTGTGTTCTACATTCTAAATTCTGGGTTCTGCATTCCATGTTCTAAATTCTGGGTTCTGTATTCTTCATTCTCTATCCTTTATTCTGTGTTCTGCATTCTCTATTCTTCATTCTCTATTCTGTATTCTATATTCTACATTCTGTGTTCTGCATTCAATGTTCTAAATTCTGGTTTCTGTATTCTGTATTCTATAGTCTGTTTTGTACATTCTAAAGTATACATTCTATATTCTGTATTCTGTGCTCTATATTCTAAATTCAGTGTTCTGAATTCTACATTCTAAACTCTGGGTTCTGTATTCTGTATTCTATATTCAATATTCTGTGTTATACATTCTATATTCAACATTCTGTATACTGTATTCTATATACTACATTGTGTTTTCTGAATTCCATGTTCTAAATAATGTGTTCTGCATTGTGTATTCTATATTCTATAATCTGTGTTGTATATTCTGTGTTATACATTCTATATTCAGTATTCAATATTCTAAAATCTAAACTCTGTGTTCTGAATTCCATGTTCTAAATTCTGTGTTCTGTAGTCTGTATTCTGAATTCCATATTCTCTTACTACATCCAGTATTCTACATTCTATATGCTGTATTCTGTACACAATATTCCATAAACTGTGTTCAACAATGTAAATTCTATATTCTATATTCTGTATTCTGCACTCTTTATTCTAAATTCTGTGTTCTGAATTACAACTTGTATAATCAAGTTTCTGCATTCTGTATTCTATATTCTATATTCTGTGTTCTACATTCTGTATTCTACATTGTATATTATGTATTCTGTATACTATATTCTATATTATGCGTTCTGATTTCCATGTTCTAAATTCTGGGTTCTGTATTCCGTAATCTGTATTCAATATTCTGTGTTCTACATTCTGTATTGTACATTCTATATACTGTATTCTATATTATAAATTATGTGTACATCATTCTATGTACCACATAATATTTCGGTATACTTTATTATATATTCTGTGTTCTGAATTCCTTGTTCTAAATTCTGCATACTGCATTCTGTATTCTATATTCTATATTCTGTGTTCTACATTCTATATTCTACATTCTATTCCTTTATTCTATATTATGTATTGTGTGTTCTGAATTCCATGTTCTGAATCCTGCGTTCTGTATGCTGTATTCCATATTTTGAGTTTTGAATTCTATGTTCTAAATTCTATATTCAGCATTCTGTAATCTAAAGTCTTAATTCTGTGTTCTGCATTCTATGGTCTTAATTCTGGGTTCTGTATTCTGTTTTCCATATTCCATATTCTGTGTTCTATATTCTATATTCTGTATTCCGTATTCTATATTCTATACTCTGTGTTCTACATTCTATATTCTGCATACTGTATTCAGTATACTGTATTCTATATTCTAAATCCTGTGTTCTGCACCCATGTTCTAAATTCTGGGTTCTATATTTTCTTATCTATATTCTATATTCTGTGTTCTATATTCTACTTTCTAAATTCTATATTCAGTATTCTGGTATTTTATATTCTTTATTAAGTGTTCTACATTCTATATTCTAAGTTCTATATTCAATATTCTGTATTCTATATTCTTAATTCTATGTTCTGCATTCCGGGTTCTAAGTTCTGTGTTCTATTCTCTCTAGTATATATTCTATCTTTGTGTTCTTCATTCTACATTCTACAAAGTGTATTCTGCATTCCGTATTCTATATTCTATATTGTATGTTCTACATTCTATATTCTAAAATATTTATTCAGTTTTCTGAATTCTATATTCTAAATTCTCTGTTCTGCATTCCATTTCTAAATTCTGGTTGCTATATTCTCTATTCTATATTCTAAATTTTGTGTTCTTCATTCTATATTCTACCTTCTTTATTCTGCATTCCGTATTTTATATTCTATATTCTGTGTTCTATTTCTATATTCTAAATTCTATGTTCACTATTTTGTATTCTATATTATAATTTTTGTGATCTGCATTACATGTTCTAAATTCTGGGTTCTATATTCTCTATTCTATGTTATATATTCTGTGTTCTACATTCTATATTCTAAATTCTATATTCAGTATTGTTTATTCTATGTTCTAAATTCTGTGTCTGAATTCTATGTTCTAAATTCTATATTCAGTATTCTGTATATCATATTCTAAATTCAGTGTTCTACAATCCATGTTCTAAATTCTGGTTTCTGTAATCTGTTTTCCATTTTTTATATTCTGTGTTCTTCATTCTATATTCTGTATTGTATATTCTTTATGCTGTATTCTCTATTCTGTGTTTTTCATTCTATATTCTGTATTCTATATTCTGCATTCCGTATTCTATATTCTATATTCTGTGTTCTACATTCTATACTCTAAATTCTATATTCAGTATTCTGTATTCTATATTCCAAATTCTGTGTTCTGCAATCCATGTTCTAAATTCTGGTTTCTGTATTCTGTTTTTCATTTTTTATATTCTGTGTTCTACATTCTATATTGTGTATTGTATATTCTTTATGCCGTATTCTCTATAATGAGTTTTTCATTCTATAGTCTGTATTCCATATTCTGCATTCCGTATTCTATATTCTGTGTTCTACATTCTGTACTCTAAATTCTGTATTCAGTTTTCTCTATTCTATATTCAAAATTCTGTGTTCTACATTGTATATTCTAAATTCTATATTCTATATTCAAAATTCTGTGTTCTTCATTCCGTGTTCTAAATTCTGGGTTCTATATTCTCTATTCTATATTCTATATTGTGTGCTCTTCATTCTATATTCTACATTCTATATCCTAAATTCTATATTCTATATTCCAAATTCTGTGTTCTGCATTTCATATTCTAAATTCTGGGTTATGTATTCTGTATTCCATATTTTATATTTCGTGTTCTATATTCTATATTTGGTATTCTATATTCTGCATTCCGTATTCTATATTCTATATCCTGTGTTCTATATCCTATATTCAGTATTCTGTATTCTATATTCTAAATTCTGTGTTCTGCTTTCTATGTTCTAAATTCTATATTCAGTATTCTGTATTCTATATTCTAAATTCTGTGTTCTGCATTACATGTTTTAAATTCTCGATTCTATACTCTCTATTGTATATTCTATATTGTATATTCTGTGTTCTACATTCTATATTCTAAATTCTATATTCATTAATGTGTATTCTATACTCTTAATTCTGAGTTCTGCATTCCAAGTTCTAAATTCTGGGTTCTATATTCTGTTTTCCATATTTTAATTCTGTGTTCTACATTCTATTTTCTTAATTTTATATTCAGTATTATGTATTGTATAATCTAAATTCTGTGTTCTGCATTCCATGTTCTAAATTCTCTATTCTATATTCTGTGTTCTACTTTATATATTCTTAATTATATATTCTGTGTTCAGTATTCTATATTCTAAATTCTGTGTTCTGCATTCCATGTTCTAAATTCTGGTTTCTGCATTCTCTATTCTATATTCTATATTGTGTGTTTTTCATTCTAGATTTTACATACAATATTTTGCATTCCGTATACTATATTCTATATTTTGTGTTCTACATTCTATTTTCTAATTTCTATACTCAGTATTCCGTATTCTATATTCTAAATTCTCTGTTCTGCATTCCATGTTCTAAATTTGGGTTCTATATCCTCTTTTCTGTATTCTATATCCTGTGTTCCACATTCTATAGTCTAAATCCTATATTCAGCGTTCTGTATTCTATATTCTACATTATGTGCTCTGCATTCCATGTTTTAAATTCTGGGTTCTATACTCTGTTTTCCATATTTTATATTCTGTATTCTACATTCTATATTCTGTATTCTATATTCTGCATTCCGTTTTCTACATTATATATTCTGTGTTCTACCCTCTATTTTCAAAATTCTATATTCAGTACTCTGTATTCTATATTCTAAATTCTGTGTTCTGCATTCCATGTTGTAAATTGTCTTTTCTATATTTTGTATTCTGTGTTCTTCTTTCTATATTCTAAATTCTATATTTAGTATTTTGTATTCTATATTATTAATTCTGTTCTCTGCATTCAATTTCTAAATTCTGGGTTCTATATTATCTTTTATATATTCTATATACTGTGTTCTTCATTCTAGATCCTTCATACTAAATTTTGAATTCCGTATTCTATATTCTATATTCTGTGTTCTAAATTCTATATTCTAAATTCTATATTCCGTATTCTGTATTCTATATTCTAAATTCTGTGTTTTGTATTCCATGTTGTATATTCTGGCTTTTATATTCTTTATTCTATATTCTAAATTCTGTGTTCTGCATTCCATGTTGTAAATTCTATATTCAGTATTCTGTATTCTATATTCTATATTCTGTGTTCTGCATTCTATATTCTAAATTCTATATTTGGTATTCTGTATTGTATATTCTTAATTCTGTGATCTGGTTTCCATGTTCTAAATTCTGGGTTCTATATTCTCTATTCTATATTCTAAATTTTGTGCATTTCATTCTATATTCTACAATCTATATTCTGTATTAGGTATTCTATATTCTTTTTTTCCGTGTTCTACATTCCATATTCTAAATTCTATATGCACTATTCTGTATTCTATATTCTTAATTCTGTGTTCTGCATTCCATGTTCTAAATTCTGGGTTCTATACACTTTATTCTATATTCTATATTCTGTGTTCTACATTCTATATTCTAAATTCCATATTCAGTGTTCTGTATTGTATATTCTAAATTCTGGGTTCTGATTCCATGTACTAAATTCTGGGTTCTACATTCTCTATTCTATTTTCTATATTCTGTGTTTTACATTTTATATACTAAATTCTATATTCAGTAATCTGTATTCCATATTCTAAATTCTGTGTTCTTCATTGTATATTCAAAATTCTATATTCAGTATTCTGTATTGTATGTTCTAAATACCGTGTTCTGCATTCAATGTTCTAAATTCTGTGTTCTGCATTCCATGTTCTTAAGTCTGGAATCTATAATCTATATTCTATATTCTGTGTTCTACATTCTACATTCTAAATTCTATATTCAGTATTATTTAATCTTTATTCTTAATTCTGTGTTCTGCATAGCATGTTCTTTATTCTGGATTCTATATTCTGTATTCTACATTCTATATTCTGTGTTCTTCATTCTATATTCTAAATTCTATATTCAGTATTCTTTATTCTATATTCTAAATTCGGTGTTCTACATTCTATATTCTAAATAGTATATTCAGTATTCTGTATTCTATATTCTAAATTCTGTGTTCAGCATTCCATGTTCCGAATTCTGATTTCTGTATTCTGTTTCCATATTCTATATTCTGTGTTCTACATTGTATATTATAAATTCTATGTTCAGTGTTCTGTAATCTATATTCTTAATTCTGTGTTCTGCATTCCATGTTCTAATTTCTCTATTCTATATTTTGTGTTCTACATTCTATATTCTGTATTCAATATTCTGCATTCCGTATTCTAAATTCTATTTCTGTGTTCTACATTCTAAATTCTGGGTTCTGCATTCCATGTTCTAAATTCTGGGTTCTGTATTCTTCATTCTCTATCCTTTATTCTGTGTTCTGCATTCTCTATTCTACATTCTCTATTCTGTATTCTATATTCTACATTCTGTGTTCTGCATTCAATGTTCTAAATTCTGGTTTCTGTATTCTGTATTCTATAGTCTGCTTTGTACATTCTAAAGTATACATTCTATATTCTGTATTCTGTGCTCTATATTCTAAATTCAGTGTTCTGAATTCTACGTTCTAAACTCTGGGTTCTGTATTCTGTTTTCTATATTCTATATTCTGTGTTATACATTCTATATTCAAAATTCTGTATACTGTATTCTATATACTAAATTCTGTTTTCTGAATTCCATGTTCTAAATAATGTGTTCTGCATTGTGTATTCTATATTCTATAATCTGTGTTGTATATTCTGTGTTATACATTCTATATTCAGTATTCAATATTCTAAAATCTAAACTCTGTGTTCTGAATTCCATGTTCTAAATTCTGTGTTCTGTAGTCTGTATTCTGAATTCCATATTCTCTTACTACATCCAGTATTCTACATTCTATATTCTGTATTCTGTATACAATATTCCATATTCTGTGTTCAACAATGTAAATTCTATATTCTATATTCTGTATTCTGCACTCTATATTCTAAATTCTGTGTTCTGAATTACAACTTGTATAATCAAGTTTCTGCATTCTGTATTCTATATTCTATATTCTGTGTTCTACATTCTGTATTCTACATTGTATATTATGTATTCTGTATACTATATTCTATATTATGCGTTCTGATTTCCATGTTCTAAATTCTGGGTTCTGTATTCCGTAATCTGTATTTAATATTCTGTGTTCTACATTCTGTATTGTACATTCTATATACTGTACTCTATATTATAAATTCTGTGTACAACATTCTATATACCACATAATATTTCGGTATACGTTATTATATATTCTGTGTTCTGAATTCCTTGTTCTAAATTCTGCATAATGCATTCTGTATTCTATATTCTATATTCTGTGTTCTACATTCTATATTCTACATTCTATTTCTTTATTCTATATTATGTATTGTGTGTTCTGAATTCCATGTTCTGAATCCTGCGTTCTGTATGCTGTATTCCATAATTTGTGTTTTGAATTCTATGTTCTAAATTCTATATTCAGCTTTCTGTAATCTAAAGTCTTAATTCTGTGTTCTGCATTCTATGGTCTTAATTCTGGGTTCTGTATTCTGTTTTCCATATTCCATATTCTGTGTTCTATATTCTATATTCTGTATTCCGTATTCTATATTCTATACTCTGTGTTCTACATTCTATATTCTGCATACTGTATTCAGTATACTGTATTCTATATTCTAAATTCTGTGTTCTGCACCCATGTTCTAAATTCTGGTTTCTATATTTTCTTATCTATATTCTATATTCTGTGTTCTATATTCTACATTCTAAATTCTATATTCAGTATTCTGGTATTTTATATTCTTTATTAAGTGTTCTACATTCTATATTCTAAGTTCTATATTCAATATTCTGTATTCTATATTCTTAATTCTATGTTCTGCATTGCGGGTTCTAAGTTCTGTGTTCTATTCTCTCTAGTATATATTCTATATTTGTGTTCTTCATTCTACATTCTACAAAGTATATTCTGCATTCCGTATTCTATATTCTATATTGTATGTTCTACATTCTATATTCTAAAATATTTATTCAGTTTTCTGAATTCTATATTCTAAATTCTCTGTTCTGCATTCCATTTCTAAATTCTGGTTGCTATATTCTCTATTCTATATTCTATATTTTGTGTTCTTCATTCTATATTCTACCTTCTTTATTCTGCATTCCGTATTTTATATTCTATATTCTGTGTTCTATTTCTATATTCTAAATTCTATATTCACTATTTTGTATTCTATATTATAATTTTTGTGATCTGCATTCCATGTTCTCAATTCTGGGTTCTATATCCTCTATTCTATGTTATATATTCTGTGTTCTACATTCTATATTCTAAATTCTATATTCAGTATTGTTTATTCTATGTTCCAAATTCTGTGTCTGAATTCTATGTTCTAAATTCTATATTCAGTATTCTGTATATCATATTCTAAATTCTGTGTTCTGCAATCCATGTTCTAAATTCTGGTTTCTGTAATCTGTTTTCCATTTTTTATATTCTGTGTTCTTCATTCTATATTCTGTATTGTATATTCTTTATGCTGTATTCTCTATTCTGTGTTTTTCATTCTATATTCTGTATTCTATATTCTGCATTCCATATTCTATATTCTATATTCTGTGTTCTACATTCTATACTCTAAATTCTATATTCAGTATTCTGTATTCTATATTCCAAATTCTGTGTTCTGCAATCCATGTTCTAAATTCTGGTTTCGGTATTCTGTTTTCCATTTTTTATATTCTGTGTTCTACATTCTATATTGTGTATTGTATATTCTTTATGCCGTATTCTCTATTCTGAGTTTTTCATTCTATATTCTGTATTCCATATTCTGCATTCCGTATTCTATATTCTTTATTCTGTGTTCTACATTCTGTACTCTAAATTCTGTATTCAGTTTTCTCTATTCTATATTCAAAATTCTGTGTTCTACATTGTATATTCTAAATTCTATATTCTATATTCAAAATTCTGTGTTCTTCATTCCGTGTTCTAAATTCTGGGTTCTATATTCTCTATTCTATATTCTATATTGTGTGTTCTTCATTCTATATTCTACATTCTATATTCTAAATTCTATATTCTATATTCCAAATTCTGTGTTCTGCATTTCATATTCTAAATTCTGGGTTATGTATTCTGTATTCCATATTTTATATTTCGTGTTCTATATTCTATATTTGGTATTCTATATTCTGCATTCCGTATTCTATATTCTATATCCTGTGTTCTAAATCCTATATTCAGTATTCTGTATTTTATTTTCTAAATTCTGTGTTCTGCATTCCATGTTCTAAATTCTGGGTTCTATATTCTCTTTTCTATATACTATATTCTGTGTGCTACATTCTATATTCTAAATTCTATATTCATTATTCTGTATTCAATATTCTAAATTCTGTGTTCTGCATTCCATGTTCTAAATTCTACATTCAGTATTCTGTATTCTATATTCTAAATTCTGGGTTCTGCATTCTATGTTCTAAACTCTATATTAAGTATTCTGTATTCTATTTTCTAAATTCTGTGTTCTGCAATCCATGTTTTAAATTCTGGGTTCTGTATTTTGTTTTACATATTTTATATTTTGTGTTGTACATTCTATATTCTTTATTCAATATTCTGCATTCTGTATTCTAAATTGTATTTCTGTGTTCTACATTCTAAATTCTGTGTTCTGCATTCCATGTTCTAAATTCAATATTCAGTATTCTGTATTCTATATTCTAAATTCTGTGTTCTGCTTTCTATGTTCTAAATTCTATATTCAGTATTCTGTATTCTATATTCTAAATTCTGTGTTCTGCATTACATGTTTTAAATTCTCGATTCTATACTCTCTATTGTATATTCTATATTGTATATTCTGTGTTCTACATTCTATATTCTAAATTCTATATTCATTAATTTGTATTCTATACTCTTAATTCTGAGTTCTGCATTCCAAGTTCTAAATTCTGGGTTCTATATTCTGTTTTCCATATTTTAATTCTGTGTTCTACATTCTATTTTCTTAATTTTATATTCAGTATTATGTATTGTATAATCTAAATTCTGTGTTCTGCATTCCATGTTCTAAATTCTCTATTCTATATTCTGTGTTCTACTTTATATATTCTTAATTATATATTCTGTGTTCAGTATTCTATATTCTAAATTCTGTGTTCTGCATTCCATGTTCTAAATTCTGGTTTCTGCATTCTCTATTCTATATTCTATATTGTGTGTTTTTCATTCTAGATTTTACATACAATATTTTGCATTCCGTATACTATATTCTATATTTTGTGTTCTACATTCTATTTTCTAATTTCTATACTCAGTATTCCGTATTCTATATTCTAAATTCTCTGTTCTGCATTCCATGTTCTAAATTTGGGTTCTATATCCTCTTTTCTGTATTCTATATCCTGTGTTCCACATTCTATAGTCTAAATTCTATATTCAGCGTTCTGTATTCTATATTCTACATTATGTGCTCTGCATTCCATGTTTTAAATTCTGGGTTCTATACTCTGTTTTCCATATTTTATATTCTGTATTCTACATTCTATATTCTGTATTCTATATTCTGCATTCCGTTTTCTACATTATATATTCTGTGTTCTACCTTCTATTTTCAAAATTCTATATTCAGTACTCTGTATTCTATATTCTAAATTCTGTGTTCTGCATTCCATGTTGTAAATTGTCTTTTCTATATTCTGTATTCTGTGTTCTTCTTTCTATATTCTAAATTCTATATTTAGTATTTTGTATTCTATATTATTAATTCTGTTCTCTGCATTCAATTTCTAAATTCTGGGTTCTATATTCTCTTTTATATATTCTATATACTGTGTTCTTCATTCTAGATCCTTCATACTAAATTTTGAATTCCGTATTCTATATTCTATATTCTGTGTTCTAAATTCTATATTCTAAATTCTATATTCCGTATTCTGTATTCTATATTCTAAATTCTGTGTTTTGTATTCCATGTTGTATATTCTGGCTTTTATATTCTTTATTCTATATTCTAAATTCTGTGTTCTGCATTCCATGTTGTAAATTCTATATTCAGTATTCTGTATTCTATATTCTATATTCTGTGTTCTGCATTCTATATTCTAAATTCTATATTTGGTATTCTGTATTCTATATTCTTAATTCTGTGATCTGGTTTACATGTTCTAAATTCTGGGTTCTATATTCTCTATTCTATATTCTAAATTTTGTGCATTTCATTCTATATTCTACAATCTATATTCTGTATTAGGTATTCTATATTCTTTTTTTCCGTGTTCTACATTCCATATTCTAAATTCTATATGCACTATTCTGTATTCTATATTCTGAATTCTGTGTTCTGCATTCCATGTTCTAAATTCTGGGTTCTATACACTTTATTCTATATTCTATATTCTGTGTTCTACATTCTATATTCTAAATTCCATATTCAGTGTTCTGTATTGTATATTCTAAATTCTGGGTTCTGATTCCATGTACTAAATTCTGGGTTCTACATTCTCTATTCTATTTTCTATATTCTGTGTTTTACATTTTATATACTAAATTCTATATTCAGTAATCTGTATTCCATATTCTAAATTCTGTGTTCTTCATTGTATATTCAAAATTCTATATTCAGTATTCTGTATTGTATGTTCTAAATACCGTGTTCTGCATTCAATGTTCTAAATTCTGTGTTCTGCATTCCATGTTCTTAAGTCTGGAATCTATAATCTATATTCTATATTCTGTGTTCTACATTCTACATTCTAAATTCTATATTCAGTATTATTTAATCTTTATTCTTAATTCTGTGTTCTGCATAGCATGTTCTTTATTCTGGATTCTATATTCTGTATTCTACATTCTATATTCTGTGTTCTTCATTCTATATTCTAAATTCTATATTCAGTATTCTTTATTCTATATTCTAAATTCGGTGTTCTACATTCTATATTCTAAATAGTATATTCAGTATTCTGTATTCTATATTCTAAATTCTGTGTTCAGCATTCCATGTTCCGAATTCTGATTTCTGTATTCTGTTTCCATATTCTATATTCTGTGTTCTACATTGTATATTATAAATTCTATGTTCAGTGTTCTGTAATCTATATTCTTAATTCTGTGTTCTGCATTCCATGTTCTAATTTCTCTATTCTATATTTTGTGTTCTACATTCTATATTCTGTATTCAATATTCTGCATTCCGTATTCTAAATTCTATTTCTGTGTTCTACATTCTAAATTCTGGGTTCTGCATTCCATGTTCTAAATTCTGGGTTCTGTATTCTTCATTCTCTATCCTTTATTCTGTGTTCTGCATTCTCTATTCTACATTCTCTATTCTGTATTCTATATTCTACATTCTGTGTTCTGCATTCAATGTTCTAAATTCTGGTTTCTGTATTCTGTATTCTATAGTCTGCTTTGTACATTCTAAAGTATACATTCTATATTCTGTATTCTGTGCTCTATATTCTAAATTCAGTGTTCTGAATTCTACGTTCTAAACTCTGGGTTCTCTATTCTGTTTTCTATATTCTATATTCTGTGTTATACATTCTATATTCAAAATTCTGTATACTGTATTCTATATACTAAATTCTGTTTTCTGAATTCCATGTTCTAAATAATGTGTTCTGCATTGTGTATTCTATATTCTATAATCTGTGTTGTATATTCTGTGTTATACATTCTATATTCAGTATTCAATATTCTAAAATCTAAACTCTGTGTTCTGAATTCCATGTTCTTAGGTCTGGGATCTATAATCTATATTCTATATTCTGTGTTCTACATTCTGCATTCTAAATTCTATATACACTATTATTTAATCTATATTCTTAATTCTGTGTTCTGCATAGCATGTTCTTTATTCTGGATTCTATATTCTGTATTCAACATTCTATATTCTGTGTTCTACATTCTATATTCTAAATTCTATATTCAGTATTCTTTATTCTATATTCTAAATTCGGTGTTGTACATTCTATATTCTAAATAGTATATTCAGTATTCTGTATTCTATATTCTGAATTCTGTGTTCTGCATTCCATGTTCTAAATTCTCGATTCTATACTCTCTTATTGTATATTGTATATTCTATATTCTGTGTTATACTTTCTATATTCAACATTCTGTATACTGTATTCTATATACTAAATTCTGTTTTCTGAATTCCATGTTCTAAATAATGTGTTCTGCATTGTGTATTCTATATTCTATAATCTGTGTTGTATATTCTGTGTTATACATTCTATATTCAGTATTCAATATTCTAAAATCTAAACTCTGTGTTCTGAATTCCATGTTCTAAATTCTGTATTCTGTAGTCTGTATTCTGAATTACATATTCTCTTACTACATCCAGTATTCTACATTCTATATTCTGTATTCTGTATACAATATTCCATATTCTGTGTTCAACAATGTAAATTCTATATTCTATATTCTGTATTCTGCACTCTATATTCTAAATTCTGTGTTCTGAATTACAACTTGTATAATCAAGTTTCTGCATTCTGTATTCTATATTCTATATTCTGTGTTCTTCATTCTGTATTCTACATTGTATATTATGTATTCTGTATACTATATTCTATATTATGCGTTCTGATTTCCATGTTCTAAATTCTGGGTTCTGTATTCCGTAATCTGTATTCAATATTCTGTGTTCTACATTCTGTATTGTACATTCTATATACTGTATTCTATATTATAATTTCTGTGTACATCATTCTATATACCACATAATATTTCGGTATACTTTATTATATATTCTGTGTTCTGAATTCCTTGTTCTAAATTCTGCATTCTGCATTCTGTATTCTATATTCTATATTCTGTGTTCTACATTCTATATTCTACATTCTATTCCTTTATTCTATATTATGTATTGTGTGTTCTGAATTCCATGTTCTGAATCCTGCTTTCTGTATGCTGTATTCCATATTTTGTGTTTTGAATTCTATGTTCTAAATTCTATATTCAGCATTCTGTAATCTAAATTCTTAATTCTGTGTTCTGCATTCTATGGTCTTAATTCTGGGTTCTGTATTCTGTTTTCCATATTCCGTATTCTGTGTTCTATAGTCTATATTCTGTATTCCGTATTCTATATTCTATACTCTGTGTTCTACATTCTATATTCTGCATACTGTATTCAGTATACTGTATTCTATATTCTAAATTCTGTGTTCTGCACCCATGTTCTAAATTCTGGGTTCTATATTTTCTTATCTATATTCTATATTCTGTGTTCTATATTCTACATTCTAAATTCTATATTCAGTATTCTGGTATTTTATATTCTTTATTAAGTGTTCTACATTCTATATTCTAAGTTCTATATTCAATATTCTGTATTCTATATTCTTAATTCTATGTTCTGCATTGCGGGTTCTAAGTTCTGTGTTCTATTCTCTCTAGTATATATTCTATATTTGTGTTCTTCATTCTACATTCTACAAAGTATATTCTGCATTCCGTATTCTATATTCTATATTGTATGTTCTACATTCTATATTCTAAAATATTTATTCAGTTTTCTGAATTCTATATTCTAAATTCTCTGTTCTGCATTCCATTTCTAAATTCTGGTTGCTATATTCTCTATTCTATATTCTATATTTTGTGTTCTTCATTCTATATTCTACCTTCTTTATTCTGCATTCCGTATTTTATATTCTATATTCTGTGTTCTATTTCTATATTCTAAATTCTATATTCACTATTTTGTATTCTATATTATAATTTTTGTGATCTGCATTCCATGTTCTCAATTCTGGGTTCTATATTCTCTATTCTATGTTATATATTCTGTGTTCTACATTCTATATTCTAAATTCTATATTCAGCATTGTTTATTCTATGTTCTAAATTCTGTGTCTGAATTCTATGTTCTAAATTCTATATTCAGTATTCTGTATATCATATTCTAAATTCTGTGTTCTGCAATCCATGTTCTAAATTCTGGTTTCTGTAATCTGTTTTCCATTTTTTATATTCTGTGTTCTTCATTCTATATTCTGTATTGTATATTCTTTATGCTGTATTCTCTATTCTGTGTTTTTCATTCTATATTCTGTATTCTATATTCTGCATTCCGTATTCTATATTCTATATTCTGTGTTCTACTTTCTATACTCTAAATTCTATATTCAGTATTCTGTATTCTATATTCCAAATTCTGTGTTCTGCAATCCATGTTCTAAATTCTGGTTTCTGTATTCTGTATTCCATTTTTATATTCTGTGTTCTACATTCTATATTGTGTATTGGATATTCTTTATGGCGTATTCTCTATTCTGAGTTTTTCATTCTAAATTCTGTATTCCATATTCTGCATTCCGTATTCTATATTCTATATTCTGTGTTCTACATCCTGTACTCTAAATTCTATATTCAGTTTTCTCTATTCTATATTCAAAATTCTGTGTTCTACATTGTATATTCTAAATTCTATTTTCTATATTCAAAATTCTGTGTTCTTCATTCCGTGTTCTAAATTCTGGGTTCTATATTCTCTATTCTCTATTCTATATTGTGTGCTCTTCATTCTATATTCTACATTCTATATTCTAAATTCTATATTCTATATTCCAAATTTTGTGTTCTGCCTTTCATATTCTAAATTCTGGGTTATGTATTCTGTATTCCATATTTTATATTTTGTGTTCTATATTCTATATTTGGTATTCTATATTCTGCATTCCGTATTCTATATTCTATATCCTGTGTTCTAAATCCTATATTCAGTATTCTGTATTTTATTTTCTAAATTCTGTGTTCTGCATTCCATGTTCTAAATTCTGGGTTCTGTATTCTTCATTCTCTATCCTTTATTCTGTGTTCTGCATTCTCTATTCTACATTCTCTATTCTGTATTCTATATTCTACATTCTGTGTTCTGCATTCAATGTTCTAAATTCTGGTTTCTCTATTCTGTATTCTATAGTCTGTTTTGTACATTCTAAAGTATACATTCTATATTCTGTATTCTGTGCTCTATATTCTAAATTCAGTGTTCTGAATTCTACGTTCTAAACTCTGGGTTCTGTATTCTGTTTTCTATATTCTATATTCTGTGTTATACATTCTATATTCAACATTCTGTATAGTGTATTCTATATACTAAATTCTGTTTTCTGAATTCCATGTTCTAAATAATGTGTTCTGCATTGTGTATTCTATATTCTATAATCTGTGTTGTATATTCTGTGTTATACATTCTATATTCAGTATTCAATATTCTAAAATCTAAACTCTGTGTTCTGAATTCCATGTACTAAATTCTGTGTTCTGTTGTCTGTATTCTGAATTCCATATTCTCTTACTACATCCAGTATTCTACATTCTATATTCTGTATTCTGTGTTCTACATTCTATATTCTACATTCTATTCCTTTATTCTATATTATGTATTGTGTGTTCTGAATTCCATGTTCTGAATCCTGCGTTCTGTATGCTGTATTCCATATTCTGTGTTATGAATTCTATGTTCTATATTCTATATTCAGCATTCTGTAATCTAAAGTCTTAATTCTGTGTTCTGCATTCTATGGTCTAAATTCTGGGTTCTGTATTCTGTTTTCCATATTCCATATTCTGTGTTCTATATTCTATATTCTAAATTCTATATTCTTAATTCTCTGTTCTTCATTCCATGTTCTAAGTTCTGGTTCCTATTCTCTCTATTATATATTCTATATTTGAGTTCTTCATTCTATATTCTACATGGTATATTCTGCATTCCGTATCCTATATTCTATATTCTATGTTCTACATTCTAAATTCTAAAATCTATATTCAGTATTCTGTTTTCTATAGTATAAATTCTCTGTTCTGCATTCAATTTCTAAATTGTGGTTTCCATATTCTCTATTCTATATTATATATTTGGGTCATTCATTCTATATTCTACGTCCTATATTCTGCCATCCGTATTTTATATTCTATATTGTTTGTTCTATATTCTATATTCTAAATTCTATATTCTGTATTTTGTATTCTATATTCTAATTTGTGTGTTCTGCATTCCATGTACTAAATTCTGGATTCTCTAATCTCTATTCTCTATTCTATATTCTGTGTTTACATTCTATATTCTAAATTCTATATTCAGTAATCTGTATTCTATATTCTAAATTCTGCGTTCTGCTTTTCTTTTTATAAATACTATATTCAGTACTGTGCATTCTATATTCTAAATTCTGTGTTCTGCATTCTATTTTCTAAATTCTATATTCAGTATTCTGTATATTATATTCTAAAATCTGTGTTCTGCATTCCATGTTCTAAATTCTGGGTTCTGTATAGTTTTCCATATTCTATATATGGTGTTCTTCATTCTATATCCTGTATTGTATATTATTTATGCCGTATTATATATTCTGTGTTCTTCATTCTATATTCTGTGTTCTATATTCTGCATTCCGTATTCTATATTCTAAAATCTGTGTTGTATATTCTGTGTTATACATTCTATATTCAGTATTCAATATTCTAAAATCTAAACTCTGTGTTCTGAATTCCATGTTCTAAATACTGTATTCTGTAGTCTGTATTCTGAATTACATATTCTCTTACTACATCCAGTATTCTACATTCTATATTCTGTATTCTGTATACAATATTCCATATTCTGTGTTCAACAATGTAAATTCTATATTCTATATTCTGTATTCTGCACTCTATATTCTAAATTCTGTGTTCTGAATTACAACTTGTAGAATCAAGTTTCTGCATTCTGTATTCTATATTCTATATTCTGTGTTCTACATTCTGTATTCTACATTGTATATTATGTATTCTGTATACTATATTCTATATTATGCGTTCTGATTTCCATGTTCTAAATTCTGGGTTCTGTATTCCGTAATCTGTATTCAATATTCTGTGTTCTACATTCTGTATTGTACATTCTATATACTGTATTCTATATTTTAAATTCTGTGTACATCATTCTATATACCACATAATATTTCGGTATACTTTATTATATATTCTGTGTTCTGAATTCCTTGTTCTAAATTCTGCATACTGCATTCTGTATTCTATATTCTATATTCTGTGTTCTACATTCTATATTCTACATTCTATTCCTTTATTCTATATTATGTATTGTGTGTTCTGAATTCCATGTTCTGAATCCTGCGTTCTGTATGCTGTATTCCATATTTTGTGTTTTGAATTCTATGTTCTAAATTCTATATTCAGCATTCTGTAATCTAAAGTCTTAATTCTGTGTTCTGCATTCTATGGTCTTAATTCTGGGTTCTGTATTCTGTTTTCCATATTCCATATTCGGTGTTCTATATTCTATATTCTGTATTCTATATTCTGTATTCCGTATTCTATATTCTATACTCTGTGTTCTACATTCTATATTCTGCATACTGTATTCAGTATACTGTATTCTATATTCTAAATTCTGTGTTCTGCACCCATGTTCTAAATTCTGGGTTCTATATTTTCTTATCTATATTCTATATTCTGTGTTCTATATTCTACATTCTAAATTCTATATTCAGTATTCTGTATTTTATATTCTTTATTAAGTGTTCTACATTCTATATTCTAAGTTCTATATTCAATATTCTGTATTCTATATTCTTAATTCTATGTTCTGCATTCCGGGTTCTAAGTTCTGTGTTCTATTCTCTCTAGTATATATTCTATATTTGTGTTCTTCATTCTACATTCTACAAAGTATATTCTGCATTCCGTATTCTATATTCTATATTGTATGTTCTACATTCTATATTCTAAAATATTTATTCAGTTTTCTGAATTCTATATTCTAAATTGTCTGTTCTGCATTCCATTTCTAAATTCTGGTTGCTATATTCTCTATTCTATATTCTATATTTTGTGTTCTTCATTCTATATTCTACCTTCTTTATTCTACATTCCGTATTTTATATTCTATATTCTGTGTTTTATTTCTATATTCTAAATTCTATATTCACTATTTTGTATTCTATATTATAATTTTTGTGATCTGCATTCCATGTTCTCAATTCTTGGTTCTATATTCTCTATTCTATTTTATATATTCTGTGTTCTACATTCTATATTCTAAATTCTATATTCAGTATTGTTTATTCTATGTTCTAAATTCTGTGTCTGAATTCTATGTTCTAAATTCTATATTCAGTATTCTGTATATCATATTCTAAATTCTGTGTTCTGCAATCCATGTTCTAAATTCTGGTTTCTGTAATCTGTTTTCCATTTTTTATATTCTGTGTTCTTCATTCTATATTCTGTATTGTATATTCTTTATGCTGTATTCTCTATTCTGTGTTTTTCATTCTATATTCTGTATTCTATATTCTGCATTCCGTATTCTATATTCTAGATTCTGTGTTCTACTTTCTATACTCTAAATTCTATATTCAGTATTCTGTATTCTATATTCCTAATTCTTTGTTCTGCAATCCATGTTCTAAATTCTGGTTTCTGTATTCTGTTTTCCATTTTTTATATTCTGTGTTCTAAATTCTATATTGTGTATTGTATATTCTTTATGCCGTATTCCCTATTCTGAGTTTTTCATTTTATATTCTGTATTCCATATTCTGCATTCCGTATTCTATATTCTATATTCTGTGTTCTACATTCTGTACTCTAAATTCTATATTCAGTTTTCTCTATTCTATATTCAAAATTCTGTGTTCTACATTGTATATTCTAAATTCTATATTCTATATTCAAAATTCTGTGTTCTTCGTTCCGTGTTCTAAATTCTGGGTTCTATATTCTCTATTCTATATTCTAGATTGTGTGTTCTTCATTATATATTCTACATTCTATATTCTAAATTCTATATTCTATATTCCAAATTCTGTGTACTGCATTCTGGGTTATGTTTTCTGTATTCCATATTTTATATTTTGTGTTCTATATTCTATATTTGGTATTCTATATTCTGCATTCCGTATTCTATATTCTATATCCTGTGTTCTAAATTCTATATTCAGTATTCTGTATTTTATTTTCTAAATTCTGTGTTCTGCATTTCATGTTCTAAATTCTGGGTTCTATATTCTCTATTCTATATACTTTATTCTGTGTGCTACATTCTATATTCTAAATTCTAAAATCATTATTCTGTATTCAATATTCTAAATTCTGTGTTCTGCATTCCATGTTCTAAATTCTACATTCAGGATTCTGTATTCTTTATTCTAAATTCTGGGTTCGGCATTCTATGTTGTAAACTCTATATTAAGTATTCTGTATTCTATTTTCTAAATTCTGTGTTCTGCAATCCATGTTTTAAATTCTGGGTTCTGTATTTTGTTTTACATATTTTATATTTTGTGTTGTTCATTCTATATTCTGTATTCAATATTCTGCATTCTGTATTCTAAATTGTATTTCTGTATTCTAAATTCTAAATTCTGTGTTCTGCATTCCATGTTCTAAATTCAATATTCAGTATTCTGTATTCTATATTCTAAATTCTGTGTTCTGCATTCTATGTTCTAAATTCTATATTCAGTATTCTGTATTCTATATTCTATATTCTGTGTTCTGCATTCCATGTTCTAAATTCTGGGTTCTGTATTCTCTTTTCCATATTCTATATTCTGTTTTCTACATTCTATATTCTGTATTCTATATTCTGCATTCCGTATTCTTTAATCTATATTCTGTGTTCTACATTCTGTACTCTAAATTCTATATTCAGTATTCTCTATTCTATATTCAAAATTCTGTGTTCTACATTGTATATTGTAAATTCTATATTCTATATTCAAAATTCTCTGTTCTTCATTCCGTGTTCTAAATTCTGTTTTCTATATTCTCTATCCTATATTGTGTGTTCTTCATTCTATATTCTACATTCTATATTCTAAATTCTATATTGTATATTCCAAATTCTGTGTTCTGCATTTCATATTCTAAATTCTGGGTTATGTATTCTGTATTCCATATTTTATATTTTGTTTTCTATATTCTATATTTGGTATTCTATATTCTGCATTCCGTATTCTATATTCTATATCCTGTGTTCTAAATCCTATATTCAGTATTCTGTATTTTATTTTCTAAATTCTGTGTTCTGCATTCCATGTTCTAAATTCTGTGTTCTATATTCTTTTTTCCATATTCTAGATTCAGTGTTCTATATTCTATATTCTGTATTCTGTATTCTGCATTCAGTATTCTACAATGTATATTCTGTGTTCTAAATTTTATTTTCCAAATTCTATATGTAGTATTGTGTATTGTATATTCTATATGCTGTTTTCTAAATTGTGTATTCTAAATTCTATATTCTTTATTCTAAATTCTGTGTTCTGCATACCGTGTTCAAAATTCTGTGTTCTATATTCTCTATTCTGTATTCTATAATTTGTGTTCTTCATTCTATATTCTATATCCTATATTCTGCATTCAGTTGTTTATATTGTATATTCTGTGTTCTACGTTCTATATTCTAAATTCTATATTCAGTATTCTGTTTTATATATTCTAATTTCTGTGTTCTGTATTCTATGTTCTAAATTCTGGCTTCTATATTCCCCAGTCTATATTCTATATTTTGTGAAATCCATTCTTATTTCTACATTCTTTATTCTGCATTCCATATTCTATATTATATATTCTGTGTTCTACATTCTATATTCTAAATTCTATATTCCTTATTCCGTAGTATATATTCTATATTCTATGTTCTGCATTGTATATTCTAAATTCTACATTCAGTAATCTGTATTCTAAATACTAAATTCTGTGTTCTGCATTTCATGTTCTAAATTCTGTGTTCTATATTCTCTTTTCTATATTCTATATTCTGTGTCCTTCATTCAATATTCTAAATTCTATATTCAGTATTCTCTATTCTATATTCTAAATTCTGTGTTCTGCATACCATGTTCGTAGTTCGGGATTCTGTATTCTGTTTCCATATTTTACATTCTGTGTTCTAAATTCTATATTCTGTATAATATATTCTGCATTATGTATTCAATATATTATATTTTGTGTTCTACATTCTATATTCTAAATTCTATAATCTATATTCTAAATTCTGTGTTCTTTATTCCGTGTTCTTAATTCTGGGTTCTATAATCTCTTTTCTATATTCTATATTCTGTGTTCGACATTCAATATTCTAAATTCTATATTTAGTATTCTCAATTCTATATTCAAAATTCTGTGTTCTACATGCTATATTCTAAATTCTATATTCTATATTCAAAATTCTGTATTCTTCATTCCGTGTTCTAAATACTGGGTTCTATATTCTCTATTCTATATTCTATATTCTGTGTTCTTCATTCTATATTCTACATTCTATATTCTGCATTCCGTATTCTATATTCTATATACAGTGTTCTACATTCTATATTCAAAATTCTATATTCATTATCCTGTATTCTATATTCTAAATTGTGTGCTTTGAATTCCATGTTCTAAATTCTGGTTTCTATATTCTCTTTTATATATTCCATATTTTTTGTTCTTCATTTTATATTGTACGTTCTATATTCTGCATTCCGTGTTATATATTCTATATTATGTTTTCTACATTCTATATTCTAAATTCTATATTCAGTATTCTGTATTCTATAATCTAAATTCTGTGTTCTGATTCAATTTTTAAATTCTGGGTTCTAAATTCTCTTTTATATATTCTATATTTTGTGTTCTTAGTTCTTTATTCTGCATTCTATATTCTGCATTCTGTATTTATGTTCTATATTCTGTGTTCTACATCTACTTTCTAAATTCTATATTCTGTATTCTGTATTCAATATTCTAAATTCTGTGTTCTGCATTCTATGTTCTAAATTCTGGGTTCTGTTTACTGTTTTCCATATTCTATATTCTGTGTTCTATATTCTATATTCTGTATTCTATATTCTGCATTCCGTATTCTATACTCTATATTCTGTGTTCTTCATTCTATTATCCAAATTCTATATTCAGTATTCTGTATTCCATATTCTAAATTCTGTGTTCTGCATTCCATGTTCTAAATTCTGTGTTCTATATTGTCTATTCTATTTTCTATATTCTGTGTTCTATATTCAATATTCTAAATTCTATATTCAGTATTCTGTATTGTATATTCTAAATTCTGTGTTCTGCATACCATGTTCAAATTTCGGGGTTCTGTATTCTGTTTCCAAATTTTATATTCTGTGTTCTAATTTCTATATTCTGTATGCTATATTCTGAATTATGTATTCTATATTCTATATTTTGTGTTCTACATTCTATATTCTAAATTTTATATTCAGTATTCTTTATTCTATTTTCTAAATTCTGGGTTCTGCATTCCATTTTCTAAATCCTATATTCAGTATTCTGTATTCTATATTCTAAATTCTGTGTTCCGCATTCTATGTTCTAAATTCTATATTCAGTATTCTGTATTATAAATTCTAAATTCTGTGTTCTGCATTCCATGTTGTAAATACTGGGTTGTCTATTCTGTTTTCCATATGGTATAATCTGTGTTCTACATTCTATATTCTGTATTCTATATTCTGCATTCCGTATTCCATATTCTATATTCTGTGTTTTACATTCTATATTCTAAATTCTATATTCTGTATTCCGTATTCTATATTCTGAACTCTGTGTTCTACATTCTATTTTCTAAATTCTATATTCAGTGGTCTGTATTCTATATTCTAAATTCTGTGTTCTGCATTACATGCTCTAAATTTTGGCTTCTATATTCTCTATTCTATATTCTATATGCTGTGTTCTACATTCTATATTCTGAATTGTATATTGAGTTTTCTGTATTCTATATTCTAAATTCTGTGTCCTGCATTCCATTTTCTAAATTCTGGTTTCTATATTCTCTATTCTATTTTCTGAGTTGTATATTCTATATTCTAAATTCTATATTCAGTATTCTGAATTCTATATTCTAAATTTTGTGTTCTACATCCGTGTTCTAAATTCTGGGTTCTATATTCTCTATTCTATATTCTATACATTATGTTCTTCATTCCATATTCTACATTCCTTATTCTGCATTCCGTATTCTATATTCTATATTCTGTGTTCTACATTCTATATTCGAAAAACTATATTCAGTCTTCTGTATTGTATATTCTAAATTCTTTGTTCTGCATTCCATTTCTTAATTCTGGGTTCTATATTCTCTATTAATTTCTATATTTTTTGTTTACATTCTATATTGTACGTTCTATATTCTGCATTCCGTGTTTTATATTCTAAATTATGTTTTCAACATTCTATATTCTAAATTCTATATTCATTATTCTGTATTCTACATTCTTAATTCTGTGTTCTACATTCTATATTCAAAATTCTATATTCAGTATTCTGTATTCTATATTCTTAATTCTCTGTTCTTCATTCCATGTTCTAAGTTCTGGGTCCTATACTCTCTATTATATATTCTATATTTGTGTTCTGTATTCTATATTCTACATAGTATATTCTGCATTCCGTATCCTATATTCTATATTCTATGTTCTGCATTCTAAATTCTAAAATCTATATTCAGTATTCTGTATTCTATAGTATAAATTCTCTGTTCTGCATTCCATTTCTAAATTGTGATTTCTATGTTCTCTATTCTCTATTATATATCTGGGTCGTTCATTCTATATTCTACGTCCTCTATTCTGCCATCCGTATTTTATATTCTATATTGTTTGTTCTATATTCTATATTCTAAATTCTATATTCAGTATTTTGTATTCTATATTCTAATTTGTGTGTTCTGCATTCCATGTACTAAATTCTGGGTTCTCTAATCTCTATTCTCTATTCTGTGTTTACATTCTATATTCTAAATACTATATTCAGTATTCTGTATTCTATATTCTAAATTCTGTGTTCTACTTTCCTTTTTATAAATTCTATATTCAGTACTGTGCATTCTATATTCTAAATTCTGTGTTCTGCATTCTATTTTCTAAATTCTATATTCATTATTCTGTATATTATATTCTAAAATCTGTGTTCTGCATTCCATGTTCTAAATTCTGGGTTCTGTATTGTTTTCCATATTCTATATACTGTGTTCTTCATTCTATATTCTGTATTGTATATTATTTATGCCGTATTATATATTCTGTGTTCTTCATTCTATATTCTGTATTCTATATTCTGCATTCCGTATTCTATATTCTATATTCTGTGTTCTACATTTTATACTCTAAATTCTATATTCAGTATTCTGTATTGTATATTCCAAATTCTGTGTTCTGCATTGTATGTTCTAAACTTTGGGTTCTGTATTCTGTATTCCATATTATAAATTTTGTGTTCTATAGTCTATATTTGGTATTCAATATTCTGCATTCCGTATTCTATATTCTATATCCTGTGTTCTAAATTCTATATTCAGTATTCTTTGTTTTATTTTCTAAATTCTGTGTTCTGCATTCCATGTTCTAAATTCTGGGTTTTATATTCACTATTGTATATACTACATTCTGTGTGCTACATTCTATATTATCAATTCTATATTCAGTATTCTGTATTCTATATTCTAAATTCTGCGTTTACATTCTATATTCTAAATTGCATGTTCAGTATGGTGTATTCTATATTCTAAATTCTGAGTTCTGCTTTCCATGTTCCAAAATCTGGCTTCAATATATTCCTTGCTATTTTTTTTCTGTTTTCTACATTATATATTCTAAATTATTTATTCAGTATTATGTATTTTATATTCTATATTCTATGTCCTACATAGAATTTTTTAATTGTTTATAAAATATTCCGTATATTATGTTCTAAATTCTGTGTTCTATATTCTCTTTTCTATTTTCTATATTCTGTGTTCTACATTCTATATTGTAAATTTTATATTCAGCATTCTGTATTCTATATTCTAAATTCTGTGTTCTACATTCTATATTCTATATTCAGTATAATGTATTCTATATTCTAAATTCTGTGTTCTGCATCACATGATCAAAATTCTCGATACTATACTCTCTATTGTATATTCTATATTCTATATACTGTGTTCTACATTCTATATTCTAAAATCTCTATTAATTAATGTGTATTCTATAGTCTTAATTCTGTGTTCTGCATTCAAAGTTCTAAATTCTGGGTTCTATATTTGTTTTCCATATTTTAATACTGTGTTCTACATTCTATATTCTAAATTCTATATTCAGTATTATATATTCTATAATCTAAATTCTGTGTTCTGCATTCCATGTTCTAAATTCTCTATTCTATATTCTGTGTTCTACTTTCTATATTCTTAATTATATATTTTGTATTCAGTATTCTATATTCTAAATTCTGTGTTCTGCATTCCATGTTCTAAATTCTGGTTTCTACATTCTCTATTCTATATTCTATATTGTGTGTTTTTCATTGTAGATTTTACATGCAATATTTTGCATTCCGTATTCTATATTCTGTGTTCTACATACTTTATTCTAAATTCTATATTCAGCATTCCGTATTCTATATTCTAAATTCTCTGTTCTGCATTCCATGTTCTAAATTCTGGTTTCTATATCCTCTTTTCTATATTCTATATCCTGTGTTCCACATTCTATAGTCTAAATCCTATATTCAGCGTTCTGTATTCTATATTCTAAATTATGTGTTCTGCATTCAAAATTTAAATTCTGGGTTCTATATTCTGTTTTCCATATTTTATATTGTGTGTTCTACATTCTATATTCTGTATTCTATATTCTGCATTCCGTATTCTATTCTCTATATTCTGTGTTCTTCATTCTATTATCCAAATTCTATATTCAGTATTCTGTATTCTATATTCTAAATTCTGAGTTCTGCATTCCATGTTCTAAATTCTGTGTTCTATATTGTCTTTTCTATATTCTATATTCTGAGTTCTGCATTCAGTATTCTAAATTCTATATTCAGTATTCTGTATTGTATATTCTAAATTCTGTGTTCTGCATACCATGTTCAAATTTCGGGTTTCTGTATTCTGTTTCCATATTTTATATTCTGTGTTCTAATTTCTATATTCTGTATACTATATTCTGCATTATGTATTCTATATTCTATATTTTGTGTTCTACATTCTATATTCTAAATTTTATATTCAGTATTTATTCTATTTTCAGTATTCTGTATTCTATATTCTAAATTCTGTGTTCCGCATTCTATGTTCTAAATTCTATTTTCAGTATTCTCTATTATAAATTCTAAATTCTGTGTTCTGCATTCCATGTTGTAAATACTGGGTTGTCTATTCTGTTTTCCATATTGTATAATCTGTGTTCTACATTCTATATTCTGTATTCTATATTCTGCATTCCGTATTCCATATTCTATATTCTGTGTTTTACATTCTATATTCTAAATTCTATATTCTGTATTCCGTATTCTATATTCTGAACTCTGTGTTCTACATTCTATATTCTAAATTCTATATTCAGTGGTCTGTATTCTATATTCTAAATTCTGTGTTCTGCATTACATGCTCTAAATTTTGGCTTCTATATTCTCAATTCTATATTCTATATGCTGTGTTCTACATTCTATATTCTGAATTGTATATTGAGGTTTCTGTATTCTATATTCTAAATTCTGTGTCCTGCATTCCATTTTCTAAATTCTGGTTTCTATATTCTCTATTCTATTTTCTGAGTTGTATATTCTATATTCTAAATTCTATATTCAGTATTCTGAATTCTATATTCTAAATTTTGTGTTCTACATCCGTGTTCTAAATTCTGGGTTCTATATTCTCTATTCTATATTCTATACATTGTGTTCTTCATTCCATATACTACATACCATATTCTGCATTCCTATTCTATATTCTATATTCTGTGTTCTACATTCTATATTCTAAAAATTATATTCAGTCTTCTGTATTGTATATTATAAATTCTTTCTTCTGCACTCCATTTCATAATTCTTGGTTCTATATTCTCTATTCATTTCTATATTTTTTGTTTACATTCTATATTGTACGTTATATATTCTGCATTCCGTGTTTTATATTCTATATTATGTTTTCTACATTCTATATTCTAAATTCTATATTCAGTATTCTGAATTCTATATTCTAAATTCTGTGTTCTGCATTCCATGTTCTTAATTCTATGTTCAGTATACTGTATTATATATTCTAAGTTCTGTGTTCCGCATTCCATGTTCTAAATTCTGGGTTCTTTATTCTTTATTCTTTATTCTATATTCTATATTCTGTGTTCTACATACTTTATTCTAATTTCTTTATTCAGTATTCTGTATTCTATATTCTAAATTCTGTGGTGTGCATTCCATGTTCTATATTCTGGCTTCTATATTCTCTATCCTATATTCTATACTTTGTGTTCTTCATTCTATATTCTAAATTCTATATTCTGCATTCCGTATTCTATATTCTTTATACTGTGTTCTACATTCTATATTCTAAATTCTATCTTCATTATTCTGTATTCTATATTCTAAATTCTGTGTTGTGCATTCCATGTTCTAAATTCTGGGTTCTGTATTCTGTTTTACATGTTTTATATTTTGTGTTCTACATTCTATATTCTGTATTCAATATTCTGCATTCCGTATTCTAAATTCTATTTCTGTGTTCTACATTCTAAATTCTGGGTTCTGCATTCCATGTTCTAAATTCTGGGTTTTGTATTCTTCATTCTCTATTCTTTATTCTGTGTTCTGCATTCTCTATTCTACATTCTCTATTCTGTATTCTATATTCTACATTCTGTGTTCTGCATTCAATGTTCTAAATTCTGGTTTCTGTATTCTGTTTTCTATAGTCTGTTTTGTACATTCTAAAGTATACATTCTATATTCTGTATTCTGTACTCTATATTCTAAATTCAGTGTTCTTAATTCTACATTCTAAACTCTGTGTTCTGTATTCTGTTTTCTATATTCTATATTCTGTGTTATACATTCTATATTCAACATTCTGTATACTTTATTCTATATTCTAAAATCTGTTTTCTGAATTCCATGTTCTAAATAATGTGTTCTGCATTGTGTATTCTATATTCTATAATCTGTGTTGTATATTCTGTGTTATACATTCTATATTCAGTATTCAATATTCTAAAATCTAAACTCTGTGTTCTGAATTCCATGTTCTAAATTCTGTGTTCTGTAGTCTGTATTCTGAATTCCATATTCTCTTACTACATCCAGTATTCTACATTCTATATTCTGTATTCTGTATAATATTCCATATACTGTGTTCAACAATGTAAATTCTATATTCGATATTCTGTATTCTGCACTCTATATTCTAAATTCTGTGTTCTGAATTACAACTTGTATAATCAAGTTTCTGCATTCTGTATTCTATATTCTATATTCTGTGTTCTACATTCTGTATTCTACATTGTATATTATGTATTCTGTATACTATATTCTATATTATGCGTTCTGATTTCCATGTTTTAAATTCTGGGTTCTGTATTCCGTAATCTGTATTCAATATTCTGTGTTCTACATTCTGTATTGTACATTCTATATACTGTATTCTATATTATAAATTCTGTGTACAACATTCTATATACCACATAATATTTCGGTATACTTTATTTTATATTCTGTGTTCTGAATTCCTTGTTCTAAATTCTGCATACTGCATTCTATATTCTATATTCTATATTCTGTGTTCTACATTCTATATTCTACATTCTATTCCTTTATTCTATATTATGTATTGTGTGTTCTGAATTCCATGTTCTGAATCCTGCGTTCTGTATGCTGTATTCCATATTCTGTGTTTTGAATTCTATGTTCTAAATTCTATATTCAGCATTCTGTAATCTAAAGTCTTAATTCTGTGTTCTGCATTCTATGGTCTAAATTCTGGGTTCTGTATTCTGTTTTCCATATTCCATATTCTGTGTTCTATATTCTATATTCTAAATTGTATATTCAGTATTCTGTATTCTATTTTCTTAATTTTCTGTTCTTCATTCCATGTTCTAAGTTCTGGGTCCTATACTCTCTATTATATATTCTATATTTGTGTTCTTCATTCTATATTCTACATAGTATATTCTGCATTCCGTATCCTATATTCTCTATTCTATGTTCTACATTCTAAATTCTAAAATCTATATTCAGTATTCTGTATTCTATAGTATAAATTCTCTGTTCTGCATTCCATTTCTAAATTGTGGTTTCTATATTTCCTATTCTATATTATATATTTGGGTCGTTCATTCTATATTTTACGTCCTATATTCTGCCATCCGTATTTTATATTCTATACTGTTTGTTCTATATTCTATATTCTAAATTCTATATTAAGTATTTTGTATTCTATATTCTAATTTGTGTGTTCTGCATTCCATGTACTAAATTCTGGATTCTCTAATCTCTATTCTCTATTCTATATTCTGTGTTTACATTCTATATTCTAAATTCTATATTTAGTAATCTGTATTCTATATTCTAAATTCTGTGTTCTGCTTTTCTTTTTATAAATACTATATTCAGTACTGTCATTCTATATTCTAAATTCTGTGTTCTGCATTCTATTTTCTAAATTCTATATTCAGTATTCTGTATATTATATTCTAAAATCTGTGTTCTGCATTCCATGTTCTAAATTCTGGGTTCTGTATTGTTTTCCATATTCTATATACTGTGTTCTTCATTCTATATTCTGTGTTCTATATTCTGCATTCCGTATTCTATATTTTAAAATCTGTGTTGTATATTCTGTGTTATACATTCTATATTCAGTATTCAATATTCTAAAATCTAAACTCTGTGTTCTGAATTCCATGTTCTAAATTCTGTATTCTGTAGTCTGTATTCTGAATTCCATATTCTCTTAATACATCCAGTATTCTACATTCTATATTCTGTATTCTGTATAAAATATTCCATATTCTGTGTTCAACAATGTAAATTCTATATTCTATATTCTGTATTCTGCACTCTATATTCTAAATTCTGTGTTCTGAATTACAACTTGTAGAATCAAGTTTCTGCATTCTGTATTCTATATTCTATATTCTGTGTTCTACATTCTGTATTCTACATTGTATATTATGTATTCTGTATACTATATTCTATATTATGCGTTCTGATTTCCATGTTCTAAATTCTGGGTTCTGTATTCCGTAATCTGTATTCAATACTCTGTGTTCTACATTCTGTATTGTACATTCTGTATACTGTATTCTATATTATAAATTCTGTGTACAACATTCTATATACCACATAATATTTCGGTATACTTTATTATATATTCTGTGTTCTGAATTCCTTGTTCTAAATTCTGCATACTGCATTCTGTATTCTATATTCTATATTCTGTGTTCTACATTCTATATTCTACATTCTATTCCTTTATTCTATATTATGTATTGTGTGTTCTGAATTCCATGTTCTGAATCCTGCGTTCTGTATGCTGTATTCCATATTCTGTGTTTTGAATTCTATGTTCTAAATTCTGTATTCAGCATTCTGTAATCTAAAATCTTAATTCTGTGTTCTGCATTCTATGGTCTAAATTCTGGGTTCTGTATTCTGTTTTCCATATTTAATATTCTGTGTTCTATATTCTATATTATGTATTCCGTATTCTATATTCTATACTCTGTGTTCTACATTCTATATTCTGCATACTGTATTCAGTATACTGTATTCTATATTCTAAATTCTGTGTTCTGCACCCATGTACTAAATTCTGGGTTCTATATTTTCTTATCTATATTCTATATTCTGTGTTCTATATTCTACTTTCTAAATTCTATATTCAGTATTCTGGTATTTTATATTCTTTATTAAGTGTTCTACATTCTATATTCTAAGTTCTATATTCAATATTCTGTATTCTATATTCTTAATTCTATGTTCTGCATTCCGGGTTCTAAGTTCTGTGTTCTATTCTCTCTAGTATATATTCTATATTTGTGTTCTTCATTCTACATTCTACAAAGTATATTCTGCATTCCGTATTCTATATTCTATATTGTATGTTCTACATTCTATATTCTAAAATATTTATTCAGTTTTCTGAATTCTATATTCCAAATTCTCTGTTCTGCATTCCATTTCTAAATTCTGGTTGCTATATTCTCTATTCTACATTCTATACTTTGTGTTCTTCATTCTATATTCTACCTTCTTTATTCTGCATTCCGTATTTTATATTCTATATTCTGTGTTCTATTTCTATATTCTAAATTCTATATTCAGTATTTTGTATTCTATATTATAATTTTTGTGATCTGCATTCCATGTTCTAAATTCTGGGTTCTATATTCTCTATTCTATGTTATATATTCTGTGTTCTACATTCTATACTCTAAATTCTTTATTCAGTATTGTTTATTCTATGTTCTAAATTCTGTGTCTGAATTCTATGTTCTAAATTCTATATTCAGTATTCTGTATATCATATTCTAAATTCTGTGTTCTGCAATCCATGTTCTAAATTCTGGTTTCTGTAATCTGTTTTCCATTTTTTATATTCTGTGTTCTTCATTCTATATTCTGTATTGTATATTCTTTATGCTGTATTCTCTATTCTGTGTTTTTCATTCTATATTCTGTATTCTATATTCTGCATTCCGTATTCTATATTCTATATTCTGTGTTCTACATTCTATACTCTAAATTCTATATTCAGTATTCTGTATTCTATATTCCAAATTCTGTGTTCTGCAATCCATGTTCTAAATTCTGGTTTCTGTATTCTGTTTTCCATTTTTTATATTCTGTGTTCTACATTCTATATTGTGTATTGTATATTCTTTATGCCGTATGCTCTATTCTGAGTTTTTCATTCTACAGTCTGTATTCCATATTCTGCATTCCGTATTCTATATTCTATATTCTGTGTTCTACATTCTGTACTCTAAATTCTATATTCAGTTTTCTCTATTCTATATTCAAAATTCTGTGTTCTACATTGTATATTCTAAATTCTATATTCTATATTCAAAATTCTGTGTTCTTCATTCCGTGTTCTAAATTCTGGGTTCTCTATTCTCTATTCTATATTCTATATTGTGTGTTCTTCATTCTATATTCTACATTCTATATTCTAAATTCTATATTCTATATTCCAAATTCTGTGTTCTGCGTTTCATATTCTAAATTCTGGGTTATGTATTCTGTATTCCATATTTTATATTTTGTGTTCTATATTCTATATTTGGTATTGTATATTCTGCATTCCGTATTCTATATTCTATATCCTGTGTTCTAAATCCTATATTCAGTATTCTGTATTTTATTTTCTAAATTCTGTGTTCTGCATTCCATGTTCTAAATTCTGGGTTCTATATTCTCTATTCTATATACTATATTCTGTGTGCTACATTCTATATTCTAAATTCTATATTCATTATTCTGTATTCAATATTCTAAATTCTGTGTTCTGCATTCCATGTTCTAAATTCTACATTCAGTATTCTGTATTCTATATTCTAAATTCTGGGTTCTGCATTCTATGTTCTAAACTCTATATTAAGTATTCTGTATTCTATTTTCTAAATTCTGTGTTCTGCAATCAATGTTTTAAATTCTGGGTTCTGTATTTTGTTTTACATATTTTATATTTTGTGTTGTACATTCTATATTCTGTATTCAATATTCTGCATTCTGTATTCTAAATTGTATTTCTGTGTTCTACATTCTAAATTCTGTGTTCTGCATTCCATGTTCTAAATTCAATATTCAGTATTCTGTATTCTATATTCTAAATTCTGTGTTCTGCTTTCTATGTTCTAAATTCTATATTCAGTATTCTGTATTCTATATTCTAAATTCTGTGTTCTGCATTACATGTTCTAAATTCTCGATTCTATGCTCTCTATTGTATATTCTATATTGTATATTCTGTGTTCTACATTCTATATTCTAAATTCTATATTCATTAATGTGTATTCTATACTCTTAATTCTGTGTTCTGCATTCCAAGTTCTAAATTCTGGGTTCTATATTCTGTTTTCCATATTTTAATTCTGTGTTCTACATTCTATTTTCTAAATTTTATATTCTGTATTATGTATTGTATAATCTAAATTCTGTGTTCTGCATTCCATGTTCTAAATTCTCTAATCTATATTCTGTGTTCTACTTTATATATTCTTAATTATATATTCTGTGTTCAGTATTCTATATTCTAAATTCTGTGTTCTGCATTCAATGTTCTAAATTCTGGTTTCTACCTTCTCTATTCTATATTCTATATTGTGTGTTTTTCATTCTAGATTTTACATACAATATTTTGCATTCCGTATACTATATTCTATATTTTGTGTTCTACATTCTATTTTCTAAATTCTATACTCAGTATTCCGTATTCTATATTCTAAATTCTCTGTTCTGCATTCCATGTTCTAAATTTGGGTTCTATATCCTCTTTTCTGTATTCTATATCCTGTGTTCCACATTGTATAGTCTAAATCCTATATTCAGCGTTCTGTATTCTATATTCTGCATTATGTGTTCTGCATTCCATGTTTTAAATTCTGGGTTCTATACTCTGTTTTCCATATTTTATATTCTGTATTCTACATTCTATATTCTGTATTCTATATTCTGCATTCCGTTTTCTACATTATATATTCTGTGTTCTACCTTCTATTTTCAAAATTCTATATTCAGTATTCTGTATTCTATATTCTAAATTCTGTGTTCTGCATTCCATGTTGTAAATTGTCTTTTCTATATTCTGTATTCTGTGTTCTTCTTTCTATATTCTAAATTCTATATTTAGTATTTTGTATTCTATATTATTAATTCTGTTCTCTGCATTCAATTTCTAAATTCTGGGTTCTATATTCTCTTTTATATATTCTATATACTGTGTTCTTCATTCTAGATCCTTCATACTCAATTTTGAATTCCGTATTCTATATTCTATATTCTGTGTTCTAAATTCTATATTCTAAATTCTATATTCCGTATTCTGTATTCTATATTCTAAATTCTGTGTTTTGTATTCCATGTTGTATATTCTGGCTTCTATATTCTTTATTCTATATTCTAAATTCTGTGTTCTGCATTCCATGTTGTAAATTCTATATTCAGTATTCTGTATTCTATATTCTATATTCTGTGTTCTGCATTCTATATTCTAAATTCTATATTTGGTATTCTGTATTCTATATTCTTAATTCTGTGAACTGGTTTCCATGTTCTAAATTCTGGGTTCTATATTCTCTATTCTATATTCTAAATTTTGTGCATTTCATTCTATATTCTACAATCTATATTCTGTATTAAGTATTCTATATTCTTTTTTTCCGTGTTCTACATTCCATATTCTAAATTCTATATGCACTATTCTGTATTCTATATTCTGAATTCTGTGTTCTGCATTCCATGTTCTAAATTCTGGGTTCTATACACTTTATTCTATATTCTATATTCTGTGTTCTACATTGTATATTCTAAATTCCATATTCAGTGTTCTGTATTGTATATTCTACATTCTGGGTTCTGATTCCATGTACTAAATTCTGGGTTCTTCATTCTCTAATCTATTTTCTATATTCTGTGTTTTACATTTTATATTCTAAATTCTATATTCAGTAATCTGTATTCCATATTCTAAATTCTGTGTTCTTCATTGTATATTCAAAATTCTATATTCAGTATTCTGTATTGTATGTTCTAAATACCGTGTTCTGCATTCAATGTTCTAAATTCTGTGTTCTGCATTCCATGATCTTAGGTCTGGGATCTATAATCTATATTCTATATTCTGTGTTCTACATTCTACATTCTAAATTCTATATTCAGTATTATTTAATCTATATTCTTAATTCTGTGTTCTGCATAGAATATTCTTTATTCTGGATTCTATATTCTGTATTCTACATTCTATATTCTGTGTTCTACATTCTATATTCTAAATTCTATATTCAGTATACTTTATTCTATATTCTAAATTCGGTGTCCTCATTCTATATTCTTAATAGTATATTCAGTATTCTGTATTCTATATTCTAAATTCTGTGGTGTGCATTCCATGTTCTAAATTCTGGCTTCTATATTCTCTATCATATATTCTATACTTTGGGTTCTACATTCTATATTCTAAATTCTATCTTAATTATTCTGTATTCTATATTTTAAATTCTGTGTTCTGCATTCCATGTTCTAAATTCTGGGTTCTGTATTCTGTTTTACATATTTTATATTTTGTGTTCTACATTCTATATTCTGTATTCAATATTCTGCATTCCGTATTCTAAATTCTATTTCTGTGTTCTACATTCTAAATTCTGGGTTCTGCATTCCATGTTCTAAATTCTGGGTTCTGTATTCTTCATTCTCTATCCTTTATTCTGTGTTCTGCATTCTCTATTCTTCATTCTCTATTCTGTATTCTATATTCTACATTCTGTGTTCTGCATTCAATGTTCTAAATTCTGGTTTCTGTATTCTGTATTCTATAGTCTGTTTTGTACATTCTAAAGTATACATTCTATATTCTGTATTCTGTGCTCTATATTCTAAATTCAGTGTTCTGAATTCTACATTCTAAACTCTGGGTTCTGTATTCTGTATTCTATATTCAATATTCTGTGTTATACATTCTATATTCAACATTCTGTATACTGTATTCTATATACTACATTGTGTTTTCTGAATTCCATGTTCTAAATAATGTGTTCTGCATTGTGTATTCTATATTCTATAATCTGTGTTGTATATTCTGTGTTATACATTCTATATTCAGTATTCAATATTCTAAAATCTAAACTCTGTGTTCTGAATTCCATGTTCTAAATTCTGTGTTCTGTAGTCTGTATTCTGAATTCCATATTCTCTTACTACATCCAGTATTCTACATTCTATATGCTGTATTCTGTACACAATATTCCATAAACTGTGTTCAACAATGTAAATTCTATATTCTATATTCTGTATTCTGCACTCTTTATTCTAAATTCTGTGTTCTGAATTACAACTTGTATAATCAAGTTTCTGCATTCTGTATTCTATATTCTATATTCTGTGTTCTACATTCTGTATTCTACATTGTATATTATGTATTCTGTATACTATATTCTATATTATGCGTTCTGATTTCCATGTTCTAAATTCTGGGTTCTGTATTCCGTAATCTGTATTCAATATTCTGTGTTCTACATTCTGTATTGTACATTCTATATACTGTATTCTATATTATAAATTATGTGTACATCATTCTATGTACCACATAATATTTCGGTATACTTTATTATATATTCTGTGTTCTGAATTCCTTGTTCTAAATTCTACATACTGCATTCTGTATTCTATATTCTATATTCTGTGTTCTACATTCTATATTCTACATTCTATTCCTTTATTCTATATTATGTATTGTGTGTTCTGAATTCCATGTTCTGAATCCTGCGTTCTGTATGCTGTATTCCATATTTTGTGTTTTGAATTCTATGTTCTAAATTCTGTATTCAGCATTCTGTAATCTAAAATCTTAATTCTGTGTTCTGCATTCTATGGTCTAAATTCTGGGTTCTGTATTCTGTTTTCCATATTTAATATTCTGTGTTCTATATTCTATATTATGTATTCCGTATTCTATATTCTATACTCTGTGTTCTACATTCTATATTCTGCATACTGTATTCAGTATACTGTATTCTATATTCTAAATTCTGTGTTCTGCACCCATGTACTAAATTCTGGGTTCTATATTTTCTTATCTATATTCTATATTCTGTGTTCTATATTCTACTTTCTAAATTCTATATTCAGTATTCTGGTATTTTATATTCTTTATTAAGTGTTCTACATTCTATATTCTAAGTTCTATATTCAATATTCTGTATTCTATATTCTTAATTCTATGTTCTGCATTCCGGGTTCTAAGTTCTGTGTTCTATTCTCTCTAGTATATATTCTATATTTGTGTTCTTCATTCTACATTCTACAAAGTATATTCTGCATTCCGTATTCTATATTCTATATTGTATGTTCTACATTCTATATTCTAAAATATTTATTCAGTTTTCTGAATTCTATATTCCAAATTCTCTGTTCTGCATTCCATTTCTAAATTCTGGTTGCTATATTCTCTATTCTACATTCTATACTTTGTGTTCTTCATTCTATATTCTACCTTCTTTATTCTGCATTCCGTATTTTATATTCTATATTCTGTGTTCTATTTCTATATTCTAAATTCTATATTCAGTATTTTGTATTCTATATTATAATTTTTGTGATCTGCATTCCATGTTCTAAATTCTGGGTTCTATATTCTCTATTCTATGTTATATATTCTGTGTTCTACATTCTATACTCTAAATTCTTTATTCAGTATTGTTTATTCTATGTTCTAAATTCTGTGTCTGAATTCTATGTTCTAAATTCTATATTCAGTATTCTGTATATCATATTCTAAATTCTGTGTTCTGCAATCCATGTTCTAAATTCTGGTTTCTGTAATCTGTTTTCCATTTTTTATATTCTGTGTTCTTCATTCTATATTCTGTATTGTATATTCTTTATGCTGTATTCTCTATTCTGTGTTTTTCATTCTATATTCTGTATTCTATATTCTGCATTCCGTATTCTATATTCTATATTCTGTGTTCTACATTCTATACTCTAAATTCTATATTCAGTATTCTGTATTCTATATTCCAAATTCTGTGTTCTGCAATCCATGTTCTAAATTCTGGTTTCTGTATTCTGTTTTCCATTTTTTATATTCTGTGTTCTACATTCTATATTGTGTATTGTATATTCTTTATGCCGTATGCTCTATTCTGAGTTTTTCATTCTACAGTCTGTATTCCATATTCTGCATTCCGTATTCTATATTCTATATTCTGTGTTCTACATTCTGTACTCTAAATTCTATATTCAGTTTTCTCTATTCTATATTCAAAATTCTGTGTTCTACATTGTATATTCTAAATTCTATATTCTATATTCAAAATTCTGTGTTCTTCATTCCGTGTTCTAAATTCTGGGTTCTCTATTCTCTATTCTATATTCTATATTGTGTGTTCTTCATTCTATATTCTACATTCTATATTCTAAATTCTATATTCTATATTCCAAATTCTGTGTTCTGCGTTTCATATTCTAAATTCTGGGTTATGTATTCTGTATTCCATATTTTATATTTTGTGTTCTATATTCTATATTTGGTATTGTATATTCTGCATTCCGTATTCTATATTCTATATCCTGTGTTCTAAATCCTATATTCAGTATTCTGTATTTTATTTTCTAAATTCTGTGTTCTGCATTCCATGTTCTAAATTCTGGGTTCTATATTCTCTATTCTATATACTATATTCTGTGTGCTACATTCTATATTCTAAATTCTATATTCATTATTCTGTATTCAATATTCTAAATTCTGTGTTCTGCATTCCATGTTCTAAATTCTACATTCAGTATTCTGTATTCTATATTCTAAATTCTGGGTTCTGCATTCTATGTTCTAAACTCTATATTAAGTATTCTGTATTCTATTTTCTAAATTCTGTGTTCTGCAATCAATGTTTTAAATTCTGGGTTCTGTATTTTGTTTTACATATTTTATATTTTGTGTTGTACATTCTATATTCTGTATTCAATATTCTGCATTCTGTATTCTAAATTGTATTTCTGTGTTCTACATTCTAAATTCTGTGTTCTGCATTCCATGTTCTAAATTCAATATTCAGTATTCTGTATTCTATATTCTAAATTCTGTGTTCTGCTTTCTATGTTCTAAATTCTATATTCAGTATTCTGTATTCTATATTCTAAATTCTGTGTTCTGCATTACATGTTCTAAATTCTCGATTCTATGCTCTCTATTGTATATTCTATATTGTATATTCTGTGTTCTACATTCTATATTCTAAATTCTATATTCATTAATGTGTATTCTATACTCTTAATTCTGTGTTCTGCATTCCAAGTTCTAAATTCTGGGTTCTATATTCTGTTTTCCATATTTTAATTCTGTGTTCTACATTCTATTTTCTAAATTTTATATTCTGTATTATGTATTGTATAATCTAAATTCTGTGTTCTGCATTCCATGTTCTAAATTCTCTAATCTATATTCTGTGTTCTACTTTATATATTCTTAATTATATATTCTGTGTTCAGTATTCTATATTCTAAATTCTGTGTTCTGCATTCAATGTTCTAAATTCTGGTTTCTACCTTCTCTATTCTATATTCTATATTGTGTGTTTTTCATTCTAGATTTTACATACAATATTTTGCATTCCGTATACTATATTCTATATTTTGTGTTCTACATTCTATTTTCTAAATTCTATACTCAGTATTCCGTATTCTATATTCTAAATTCTCTGTTCTGCATTCCATGTTCTAAATTTGGGTTCTATATCCTCTTTTCTGTATTCTATATCCTGTGTTCCACATTCTATAGTCTAAATCCTATATTCAGCGTTCTGTATTCTATATTCTGCATTATGTGTTCTGCATTCCATGTTTTAAATTCTGGGTTCTATACTCTGTTTTCCATATTTTATATTCTGTATTCTACATTCTATATTCTGTATTCTATATTCTGCATTCCGTTTTCTACATTATATATTCTGTGTTCTACCTTCTATTTTCAAAATTCTATATTCAGTATTCTGTATTCTATATTCTAAATTCTGTGTTCTGCATTCCATGTTGTAAATTGTCTTTTCTATATTCTGTATTCTGTGTTCTTCTTTCTATATTCTAAATTCTATATTTAGTATTTTGTATTCTATATTATTAATTCTGTTCTCTGCATTCAATTTCTAAATTCTGGGTTCTATATTCTCTTTTATATATTCTATATACTGTGTTCTTCATTCTAGATCCTTCATACTCAATTTTGAATTCCGTATTCTATATTCTATATTCTGTGTTCTAAATTCTATATTCTAAATTCTATATTCCGTATTCTGTATTCTATATTCTAAATTCTGTGTTTTGTATTCCATGTTGTATATTCTGGCTTCTATATTCTTTATTCTATATTCTAAATTCTGTGTTCTGCATTCCATGTTGTAAATTCTATATTCAGTATTCTGTATTCTATATTCTATATTCTGTGTTCTGCATTCTATATTCTAAATTCTATATTTGGTATTCTGTATTCTATATTCTTAATTCTGTGAACTGGTTTCCATGTTCTAAATTCTGGGTTCTATATTCTCTATTCTATATTCTAAATTTTGTGCATTTCATTCTATATTCTACAATCTATATTCTGTATTAAGTATTCTATATTCTTTTTTTCCGTGTTCTACATTCCATATTCTAAATTCTATATGCACTATTCTGTATTCTATATTCTGAATTCTGTGTTCTGCATTCCATGTTCTAAATTCTGGGTTCTATACACTTTATTCTATATTCTATATTCTGTGTTCTACATTGTATATTCTAAATTCCATATTCAGTGTTCTGTATTGTATATTCTACATTCTGGGTTCTGATTCCATGTACTAAATTCTGGGTTCTTCATTCTCTAATCTATTTTCTATATTCTGTGTTTTACATTTTATATTCTAAATTCTATATTCAGTAATCTGTATTCCATATTCTAAATTCTGTGTTCTTCATTGTATATTCAAAATTCTATATTCAGTATTCTGTATTGTATGTTCTAAATACCGTGTTCTGCATTCAATGTTCTAAATTCTGTGTTCTGCATTCCATGATCTTAGGTCTGGGATCTATAATCTATATTCTATATTCTGTGTTCTACATTCTACATTCTAAATTCTATATTCAGTATTATTTAATCTATATTCTTAATTCTGTGTTCTGCATAGAATATTCTTTATTCTGGATTCTATATTCTGTATTCTACATTCTATATTCTGTGTTCTACATTCTATATTCTAAATTCTATATTCAGTATACTTTATTCTATATTCTAAATTCGGTGTCCTCATTCTATATTCTTAATAGTATATTCAGTATTCTGTATTCTATATTCTAAATTCTGTGGTGTGCATTCCATGTTCTAAATTCTGGCTTCTATATTCTCTATCATATATTCTATACTTTGGGTTCTACATTCTATATTCTAAATTCTATCTTAATTATTCTGTATTCTATATTTTAAATTCTGTGTTCTGCATTCCATGTTCTAAATTCTGGGTTCTGTATTCTGTTTTACATATTTTATATTTTGTGTTCTACATTCTATATTCTGTATTCAATATTCTGCATTCCGTATTCTAAATTCTATTTCTGTGTTCTACATTCTAAATTCTGGGTTCTGCATTCCATGTTCTAAATTCTGGGTTCTGTATTCTTCATTCTCTATCCTTTATTCTGTGTTCTGCATTCTCTATTCTTCATTCTCTATTCTGTATTCTATATTCTACATTCTGTGTTCTGCATTCAATGTTCTAAATTCTGGTTTCTGTATTCTGTATTCTATAGTCTGTTTTGTACATTCTAAAGTATACATTCTATATTCTGTATTCTGTGCTCTATATTCTAAATTCAGTGTTCTGAATTCTACATTCTAAACTCTGGGTTCTGTATTCTGTATTCTATATTCAATATTCTGTGTTATACATTCTATATTCAACATTCTGTATACTGTATTCTATATACTACATTGTGTTTTCTGAATTCCATGTTCTAAATAATGTGTTCTGCATTGTGTATTCTATATTCTATAATCTGTGTTGTATATTCTGTGTTATACATTCTATATTCAGTATTCAATATTCTAAAATCTAAACTCTGTGTTCTGAATTCCATGTTCTAAATTCTGTGTTCTGTAGTCTGTATTCTGAATTCCATATTCTCTTACTACATCCAGTATTCTACATTCTATATGCTGTATTCTGTACACAATATTCCATAAACTGTGTTCAACAATGTAAATTCTATATTCTATATTCTGTATTCTGCACTCTTTATTCTAAATTCTGTGTTCTGAATTACAACTTGTATAATCAAGTTTCTGCATTCTGTATTCTATATTCTATATTCTGTGTTCTACATTCTGTATTCTACATTGTATATTATGTATTCTGTATACTATATTCTATATTATGCGTTCTGATTTCCATGTTCTAAATTCTGGGTTCTGTATTCCGTAATCTGTATTCAATATTCTGTGTTCTACATTCTGTATTGTACATTCTATATACTGTATTCTATATTATAAATTATGTGTTCATCATTCTATGTACCACATAATATTTCGGTATACTTTATTATATATTCTGTGTTCTGAATTCCTTGTTCTAAATTCTACATACTGCATTCTGTATTCTATATTCTATATTCTGTGTTCTACATTCTATATTCTACATTCTATTCCTTTATTCTATATTATGTATTGTGTGTTCTGAATTCCATGTTCTGAATCCTGCGTTCTGTATGCTGTATTCCATATTTTGTGTTTTGAATTCTATGTTCTAAATTCTATATTCAGCATTCTGTAATCTAAAGTCTTAATTCTGTGTTCTGCATTCTATGGTCTTAATTCTGGGTTCTGTATTCTGTTTTCCATATTCCATATTCTGTGTTCTATATTCTATATTCTGTATTCCGTATTCTATATTCTATACTCTGTGTTCTACATTCTATATTCTGCATACTGTATTCAGTATACTGTATTCTATATTCTAAATCCTGTGTTCTGCACCCATGTTCTAAATTCTGGGTTCTATATTTTCTTATCTATATTCTATATTCTGTGTTCTATATTCTACTTTCTAAATTCTATATTCAGTATTCTGGTATTTTATATTCTTTATTAAGTGTTCTACATTCTATATTCTAAGTTCTATATTCAATATTCTGTATTCTATATTCTTAATTCTATGTTCTGCATTCCGGGTTCTAAGTTCTGTGTTCTATTCTCTCTAGTATATATTCTATCTTTGTGTTCTTCATTCTACATTCTACAAAGTATATTCTGCATTCCGTATTCTATATTCTATATTGTATGTTCTACATTCTATATTCTAAAATATTTATTCAGTTTTCTGAATTCTATATTCTAAATTCTCTGTTCTGCATTCCATTTCTAAATTCTGGTTGCTATATTCTCTATTCTATATTCTAAATTTTGTGTTCTTCATTCTATATTCTACCTTCTTTATTCTGCATTCCGTATTTTATATTCTATATTCTGTGTTCTATTTCTATATTCTAAATTCTATGTTCACTATTTTGTATTCTATATTATAATTTTTGTGATCTGCATTACATGTTCTAAATTCTGGGTTCTATATTCTCTATTCTATGTTATATATTCTGTGTTCTACATTCTATATTCTAAATTCTATATTCAGTATTGTTTATTCTATGTTCTAAATTCTGTGTCTGAATTCTATGTTCTAAATTCTATATTCAGTATTCTGTATATCATATTCTAAATTCAGTGTTCTGCAATCCATGTTCTAAATTCTGGTTTCTGTAATCTGTTTTCCATTTTTTATATTCTGTGTTCTTCATTCTATATTCTGTATTGTATATTCTTTATGCTGTATTCTCTATTCTGTGTTTTTCATTCTATATTCTGTATTCTATATTCTGCATTCCGTATTCTATATTCTATATTCTGTGTTCTACATTCTATACTCTAAATTCTATATTCAGTATTCTGTATTCTATATTCCAAATTCTGTGTTCTGCAATCCATGTTCTAAATTCTGGTTTCTGTATTCTGTTTTTCATTTTTTATATTCTGTGTTCTACATTCTATATTGTGTATTGTATATTCTTTATGCCGTATTCTCTATAATGAGTTTTTCATTCTATAGTCTGTATTCCATATTCTGCATTCCGTATTCTATATTCTGTGTTCTACATTCTGTACTCTAAATTCTGTATTCAGTTTTCTCTATTCTATATTCAAAATTCTGTGTTCTACATTGTATATTCTAAATTCTATATTCTATATTCAAAATTCTGTGTTCTTCATTCCGTGTTCTAAATTCTGGGTTCTATATTCTCTATTCTATATTCTATATTGTGTGCTCTTCATTCTATATTCTACATTCTATATCCTAAATTCTATATTCTATATTCCAAATTCTGTGTTCTGCATTTCATATTCTAAATTCTGGGTTATGTATTCTGTATTCCATATTTTATATTTCGTGTTCTATATTCTATATTTGGTATTCTATATTCTGCATTCCGTATTCTATATTCTATATCCTGTGTTCTATATCCTATATTCAGTATTCTGTATTTTATTTTCTAAATTCTGTGTTCTGCATTCCATGTTCTAAATTCTGGGTTCTATATTCTCTATTCTATATACTATATTCTGTGTGCTACATTCTATATTCTAAATTCTATATTCATTATTCTGTATTCAATATTCTAAATTCTGTGTTCTGCATTCCATGTTCTAAATTCTACATTCAGTATTCTGTATTCTATATTCTAAATTCTGGGTTCTGCATTCTATGTTCTAAACTCTATATTAAGTATTCTGTATTCTATTTTCTAAATTCTGTGTTCTGCAATCCATGTTTTAAATTCTGGGTTCTGTATTTTGTTTTACATATTTTATATTTTGTGTTGTACATTCTATATTCTTTATTCAATATTCTGCATTCTTTATTCTAAATTGTATTTCTGTGTTCTACATTCTAAATTCTGTGTTCTGCATTCCATGTTCTAAATTCAATATTCAGTATTCTGTATTCTATATTCTAAATTCTGTGTTCTGCTTTCTATGTTCTAAATTCTATATTCAGTATTCTGTATTCTATATTCTAAATTCTGTGTTCTGCATTACATGTTCTAAATTCTCGATTCTATGCTCTCTATTGTATATTCTATATTGTATATTCTGTGTTCTACATTCTATATTCTAAATTCTATATTCATTAATGTGTATTCTATACTCTTAATTCTGAGTTCTGCATTCCAAGTTCTAAATTCTGGGTTCTATATTCTGTTTTCCATATTTTAATTCTGTGTTCTACATTCTATTTTCTTAATTTTATATTCAGTATTATGTATTGTATAATCTAAATTCTGTGTTCTGCATTCCATGTTCTAAATTCTCTATTCTATATTCTGTGTTCTACTTTATATATTCTTAATTATATATTCTGTGTTCAGTATTCTATATTCTAAATTCTGTGTTCTGCATTCCATGTTCTAAATTCTGGTTTCTGCATTCTCTATTCTATATTCTATATTGTGTGTTTTTCATTCTAGATTTTACATACAATATTTTGCATTCCGTATACTATATTCTATATTTTGTGTTCTACATTCTATTTTCTAATTTCTATACTCAGTATTCCGTATTCTATATTCTAAATTCTCTGTTCTGCATTCCATGTTCTAAATTTGGGTTCTATATCCTCTTTTCTGTATTCTATATCCTGTGTTCCACATTCTATAGTCTAAATCCTATATTCAGCGTTCTGTATTCTATATTCTACATTATGTGCTCTGCATTCCATGTTTTAAATTCTGGGTTCTATACTCTGTTTTCCATATTTTATATTCTGTATTCTACATTCTATATTCTGTATTCTATATTCTGCATTCCGTTTTCTACATTATATATTCTGTGTTCTACCCTCTATTTTCAAAATTCTATATTGAGTACTCTGTATTCTATATTCTAAATTCTGTGTTCTGCATTCCATGTTGTAAATTGTCTTTTCTATATTCTGTATTCTGTGTTCTTCTTTCTATATTCTAAATTCTATATTTAGTATTTTGTATTCTATATTATTAATTCTGTTCTCTGCATTCAATTTCTAAATTCTGGGTTCTATATTATCTTTTATATATTCTATATACTGTGTTCTTCATTCTAGATCCTTCATACTAAATTTTGAATTCCGTATTCTATATTCTATATTCTGTGTTCTAAATTCTATATTCTAAATTCTATATTCCGTATTCTGTATTCTATATTCTAAATTCTGTGTTTTGTATTCCATGTTGTATATTCTGGCTTTTATATTCTTTATTCTATATTCTAAATTCTGTGTTCTGCATTCCATGTTGTAAATTCTATATTCAGTATTCTGTATTCTATATTCTATATTCTGTGTTCTGCATTCTATATTCTAAATTCTATATTTGGTATTCTGTATTGTATATTCTTAATTCTGTGATCTGGTTTCCATGTTCTAAATTCTGGGTTCTATATTCTCTATTCTATATTCTAAATTTTGTGCATTTCATTCTATATTCTACAATCTATATTCTGTATTAGGTATTCTATATTCTTTTTTTCCGTGTTCTACATTCCATATTCTAAATTCTATATGCACTATTCTGTATTCTATATTCTGAATTCTGTGTTCTGCATTCCATGTTCTAAATTCTGGGTTCTATACACTTTATTCTATATTCTATATTCTGTGTTCTACATTCTATATTCTAAATTCCATATTCAGTGTTCTGTATTGTATATTCTAAATTCTGGGTTCTGATTCCATGTACTAAATTCTGGGTTCTACATTCTCTATTCTATTTTCTATATTCTGTGTTTTACATTTTATATACTAAATTCTATATTCAGTAATCTGTATTCCATATTCTAAATTCTGTGTTCTTCATTGTATATTCAAAATTCTATATTCAGTATTCTGTATTGTATGTTCTAAATACCGTGTTCTGCATTCAATGTTCTAAATTCTGTGTTCTGCATTCCATGTTCTTAAGTCTGGGATCTATAATCTATATTCTATATTCTGTGTTCTACATTCTACATTGTAAATTCTATATTCAGTATTTTTTAATCTTTATTCTTAATTCTGTGTTCTGCATAGCATGTTCTTTATTCTGGATTCTATATTCTGTATTCTACATTCTATATTCTGTGTTCTACATTCTATATTCTAAATTCTATATTCAGTATTCTTTATTCTATATTCTAAATTCGGTGTTCTACATTCTATATTCTAAATAGTATATTCAGTATTCTGTATTCTATATTCTAAATTCTGTGTTCAGCATTCCATGTTCCGAATTCTGATTTCTGTATTCTGTTTCCATATTCTATATTCTGTGTTCTACATTGTATATTATAAATTCTATGTTCAGTGTTCTGTAATCTATATTCTTAATTCTGTGTTCTGCATTCCATGTTCTAATTTCTCTATTCTATATTTTGTGTTCTACATTCTATATTCTGTATTCAATATTCTGCATTCCGTATTCTAAATTCTATTTCTGTGTTCTACATTCTAAATTCTGGGTTCTGCATTCCATGTTCTAAATTCTGGGTTCTGTATTCTTCATTCTCTATCCTTTATTCTGTGTTCTGCATTCTCTATTCTACATTCTCTATTCTGTATTCTATATTCTACATTCTGTGTTCTGCATTCAATGTTCTAAATTCTGGTTTCTGTATTCTGTATTCTATAGTCTGCTTTGTACATTCTAAAGTATACATTCTATATTCTGTATTCTGTGCTCTATATTCTAAATTCAGTGTTCTGAATTCTACGTTCTAAACTCTGGGTTCTGTATTCTGTTTTCTATATTCTATATTCTGTGTTATACATTCTATATTCAAAATTCTGTATACTGTATTCTATATACTAAATTCTGTTTTCTGAATTCCATGTTCTAAATAATGTGTTCTGCATTGTGTATTCTATATTCTATAATCTGTGTTGTATATTCTGTGTTATACATTCTATATTCAGTATTCAATATTCTAAAATCTTCACTCTGTGTTCTGAATTCCATGTTCTAAATTCTGTGTTCTGTAGTCTGTATTCTGAATTCCATATTCTCTTACTACATCCAGTATTCTACATTCTATATTCTGTATTCTGTATACAATATTCCATATTCTGTGTTCAACAATGTAAATTCTATATTCTATATTCTGTATTCTGCACTCTATATTCTAAATTCTGTGTTCTGAATTACAACTTGTATAATCAAGTTTCTGCATTCTGTATTCTATATTCTATATTCTGTGTTCTACATTCTGTATTCTACATTGTATATTATGTATTCTGTATACTATATTCTATATTATGCGTTCTGATTTCCATGTTCTAAATTCTGGGTTCTGTATTCCGTAATCTGTATTTAATATTCTGTGTTCTACATTCTGTATTGTACATTCTATATACTGTACTCTATATTATAAATTCTGTGTACAACATTCTATATACCACATAATATTTCGGTATACGTTATTATATATTATGTGTTCTGAATTCCTTGTTCTAAATTCTGCATAATGCATTCTGTATTCTATATTCTATATTCTGTGTTCTACATTCTATATTCTACATTCTATTTCTTTATTCTATATTATGTATTGTGTGTTCTGAATTCCATGTTCTGAATCCTGCGTTCTGTATGCTGTATTCCATAATTTGTGTTTTGAATTCTATGTTCTAAATTCTATATTCAGCTTTCTGTAATCTAAAGTCTTAATTCTGTGTTCTGCATTCTATGGTCTTAATTCTGGGTTCTGTATTCTGTTTTCCATATTCCATATTCTGTGTTCTATATTCTATATTCTGTATTCCGTATTCTATATTCTATACTCTGTGTTCTACATTCTATATTCTGCATACTGTATTCAGTATACTGTATTCTATATTCTAAATTCTGTGTTCTGCACCCATGTTCTAAATTCTGGTTTCTATATTTTCTTATCTATATTCTATATTCTGTGTTCTATATTCTACATTCTAAATTCTATATTCAGTATTCTGGTATTTTATATTCTTTATTAAGTGTTCTACATTCTATATTCTAAGTTCTATATTCAATATTCTGTATTCTATATTCTTAATTCTATGTTCTGCATTGCGGGTTCTAAGTTCTGTGTTCTATTCTCTCTAGTATATATTCTATATTTGTGTTCTTCATTCTACATTCTACAAAGTATATTCTGCATTCCGTATTCTATATTCTATATTGTATGTTCTACATTCTATATTCTAAAATATTTATTCAGTTTTCTGAATTCTATATTCTAAATTCTCTGTTCTGCATTCCATTTCTAAATTCTGGTTGCTATATTCTCTATTCTATATTCTATATTTTGTGTTCTTCATTCTATATTCTACCTTCTTTATTCTGCATTCCGTATTTTATATTCTATATTCTGTGTTCTATTTCTATATTCTAAATTCTATATTCACTATTTTGTATTCTATATTATAATTTTTGTGATCTGCATTCCATGTTCTCAATTCTGGGTTCTATATTCTCTATTCTATGTTATATATTCTGTGTTCTACATTCTATATTCTAAATTCTATATTCAGTATTGTTTATTCTATGTTCCAAATTCTGTGTCTGAATTCTATGTTCTAAATTCTATATTCAGTATTCTGTATATCATATTCTAAATTCTGTGTTCTGCAATCCATGTTCTAAATTCTGGTTTCTGTAATCTGTTTTCCATTTTTTATATTCTGTGTTCTTCATTCTATATTCTGTATTGTATATTCTTTATGCTGTATTCTCTATTCTGTGTTTTTCATTCTATATTCTGTATTCTATATTCTGCATTCCATATTCTATATTCTATATTCTGTGTTCTACATTCTATACTCTAAATTCTATATTCAGTATTCTGTATTCTATATTCCAAATTCTGTGTTCTGCAATCCATGTTCTAAATTCTGGTTTCGGTATTCTGTTTTCCATTTTTTATATTCTGTGTTCTACATTCTATATTGTGTATTGTATATTCTTTATGCCGTATTCTCTATTCTGAGTTTTTCATTCTATATTCTGTATTCCATATTCTGCATTCCGTATTCTATATTCTTTATTCTGTGTTCTACATTCTGTACTCTAAATTCTGTATTCAGTTTTCTCTATTCTATATTCAAAATTCTGTGTTCTACATTGTATATTCTAAATTCTATATTCTATATTCAAAATTCTGTGTTCTTCATTCCGTGTTCTAAATTCTGGGTTCTATATTCTCTATTCTATATTCTATATTGTGTGTTCTTCATTCTATATTCTACATTCTATATTCTAAATTCTATATTCTATATTCCAAATTCTGTGTTCTGCATTTCATATTCTAAATTCTGGGTTATGTATTCTGTATTCCATATTTTATATTTCGTGTTCTATATTCTATATTTGGTATTCTATATTCTGCATTCCGTATTCTATATTCTATATCCTGTGTTCTAAATCCTATATTCAGTATTCTGTATTTTATTTTCTAAATTCTGTGTTCTGCATTCCATGTTCTAAATTCTGGGTTCTATATTCTCTATTCTATATACTATATTCTGTGTGCTACATTCTATATTCTAAATTCTATATTCATTATTCTGTATTCAATATTCTAAATTCTGTGTTCTGCATTCCATGTTCTAAATTCTACATTCAGTATTCTGTATTCTATATTCTAAATTCTGGGTTCTGCATTCTTTGTTCTAAACTCTATATTAAGTATTCTGTATTCTATTTTCTAAATTCTGTGTTCTGCAATCCATGTTTTAAATTCTGGGTTCTGTATTTTGTTTTACATATTTTATATTTTGTGTTGTACATTCTATATTCTTTATTCAATATTCTGCATTCTGTATTCTAAATTGTATTTCTGTGTTCTACATTCTAAATTCTGTGTTCTGCATTCCATGTTCTAAATTCAATATTCAGTATTCTGTATTCTATATTCTAAATTCTGTGTTCTGCTTTCTATGTTCTAAATTCTATATTCAGTATTCTGTATTCCATATTCTAAATTCTGTGTTCTGCATTACATGTTTTAAATTCTCGATTCTATACTCTCTATTGTATATTCTATATTGTATATTCTGTGTTCTACATTCTATATTCTAAATTCTATATTCATTAATTTGTATTCTATACTCTTAATTCTGAGTTCTGCATTCCAAGTTCTAAATTCTGGGTTCTATATTCTGTTTTCCATATTTTAATTCTGTGTTCTACATTCTATTTTCTTAATTTTATATTCAGTATTATGTATTGTATAATCTAAATTCTGTGTTCTGCATTCCATGTTCTAAATTCTCTATTCTATATTCTGTGTTCTACTTTATATATTCTTAATTATATATTCTGTGTTCAGTATTCTATATTCTAAATTCTGTGTTCTGCATTCCATGTTCTAAATTCTGGTTTCTGCATTCTCTATTCTATATTCTATATTGTGTGTTTTTCATTCTAGATTTTACATACAATATTTTGCATTCCGTATACTATATTCTATATTTTGTGTTCTACATTCTATTTTCTAATTTCTATACTCAGTATTCCGTATTCTATATTCTAAATTCTCTGTTCTGCATTCCATGTTCTAAATTTGGGTTCTATATCCTCTTTTCTGTATTCTATATCCTGTGTTCCACATTCTATAGTCTAAATTCTATATTCAGCGTTCTGTATTCTATATTCTACATTATGTGCTCTGCATTCCATGTTTTAAATTCTGGGTTCTATACTCTGTTTTCCATATTTTATATTCTGTATTCTACATTCTATATTCTGTATTCTATATTCTGCATTCCGTTTTCTACATTATATATTCTGTGTTCTACCTTCTATTTTCAAAATTCTATATTGAGTACTCTATTCTGTATTCTAAATTCTGTGTTCTGCATTCCATGTTGTAAATTGTCTTTTCTATATTCTGTATTCTGTGTTCTTCTTTCTATATTCTAAATTCTATATTTAGTATTTTGTATTCTATATTATTAATTCTGTTCTCTGCATTCAATTTCTAAATTCTGGGTTCTATATTCTCTTTTATATATTCTATATACTGTGTTCTTCATTCTAGATCCTTCATACTAAATTTTGAATTCCGTATTCTATATTCTATATTCTGTGTTCTAAATTCTATATTCTAAATTCTATATTCCGTATTCTGTATTCTATATTCTAAATTCTGTGTTTTGTATTCCATGTTGTATATTCTGGCTTTTATATTCTTTATTCTATATTCTAAATTCTGTGTTCTGCATTCCATGTTGTAAATTCTATATTCAGTATTCTGTATTCTATATTCTATATTCTGTGTTCTGCATTCTATATTCTAAATTCTATATTTGGTATTCTGTATTCTATATTCTTAATTCTGTGATCTGGTTTACATGTTCTAAATTCTGGGTTCTATATTCTCTATTCTATATTCTAAATTTTGTGCATTTCATTCTATATTCTACAATCTATATTCTGTATTAGGTATTCTATATTCTTTTTTTCCGTGTTCTACATTCCATATTCTAAATTCTATATGCACTATTCTGTATTCTATATTCTGAATTCTGTGTTCTGCATTCCATGTTCTAAATTCTGGGTTCTATACACTTTAGTCTATATTCTATATTCTGTGTTCTACATTCTATATTCTAAATTCCATATTCAGTGTTCTGTATTGTATATTCTAAATTCTGGGTTCTGATTCCATGTACTAAATTCTGGGTTCTACATTCTCTATTCTATTTTCTATATTCTGTGTTTTACATTTTATATACTAAATTCTATATTCAGTAATCTGTATTCCATATTCTAAATTCTGTGTTCTTCATTGTATATTCAAAATTCTATATTCAGTATTCTGTATTGTATGTTCTAAATACCGTGTTCTGCATTCAATGTTCTAAATTCTGTGTTCTGCATTCCATGTTCTTAAGTCTGGAATCTATAATCTATATTCTATATTCTGTGTTCTACATTCTACATTCTAAATTCTATATTCAGTATTATTTAATCTTTATTCTTAATTCTGTGTTCTGCATAGCATGTTCTTTATTCTGGATTCTATATTCTGTATTCTACATTCTATATTCTGTGTTCTTCATTCTATATTCTAAATTCTATATTCAGTATTCTTTATTCTATATTCTAAATTCGGTGTTCTACATTCTATATTCTAAATAGTATATTCAGTATTCTGTATTCTATATTCTAAATTCTGTGTTCAGCATTCCATGTTCCGAATTCTGATTTCTGTATTCTGTTTCCATATTCTATATTCTGTGTTCTACATTGTATATTATAAATTCTATGTTCAGTGTTCTGTAATCTATATTCTTAATTCTGTGTTCTGCATTCCATGTTCTAATTTCTCTATTCTATATTTTGTGTTCTACATTCTATATTCTGTATTCAATATTCTGCATTCCGTATTCTAAATTCTATTTCTGTGTTCTACATTCTAAATTCTGGGTTCTGCATTCCATGTTCTAAATTCTGGGTTCTGTATTCTTCATTCTCTATCCTTTATTCTGTGTTCTGCATTCTCTATTCTACATTCTCTATTCTGTATTCTATATTCTACATTCTGTGTTCTGCATTCAATGTTCTAAATTCTGGTTTCTGTATTCTGTATTCTATAGTCTGCTTTGTACATTCTAAAGTATACATTCTATATTCTGTATTCTGTGCTCTATATTCTAAATTCAGTGTTCTGAATTCTACGTTCTAAACTCTGGGTTCTCTATTCTGTTTTCTATATTCTATATTCTGTGTTATACATTCTATATTCAAAATTCTGTATACTGTATTCTATATACTAAATTCTGTTTTCTGAATTCCATGTTCTAAATAATGTGTTCTGCATTGTGTATTCTATATTCTATAATCTGTGTTGTATATTCTGTGTTATACATTCTATATTCAGTATTCAATATTCTAAAATCTAAACTCTGTGTTCTGAATTCCATGTTCTTAGGTCTGGGATCTATAATCTATATTCTATATTCTGTGTTCTACATTCTGCATTCTAAATTCTATATACACTATTATTTAATCTATATTCTTAATTCTGTGTTCTGCATAGCATGTTCTTTATTCTGGATTCTATATTCTGTATTCAACATTCTATATTCTGTGTTCTACATTCTATATTCTAAATTCTATATTCAGTATTCTTTATTCTATATTCTAAATTCGGTGTTGTACATTCTATATTCTAAATAGTATATTCAGTATTCTGTATTCTATATTCTGAATTCTGTGTTCTGCATTCCATGTTCTAAATTCTCGATTCTATACTCTCTTATTGTATATTGTATATTCTATATTCTGTGTTATACTTTCTATATTCAACATTCTGTATACTGTATTCTATATACTAAATTCTGTTTTCTGAATTCCATGTTCTAAATAATGTGTTCTGCATTGTGTATTCTATATTCTATAATCTGTGTTGTATATTCTGTGTTATACATTCTATATTCAGTATTCAATATTCTAAAATCTAAACTCTGTGTTCTGAATTCCATGTTCTAAATTCTGTATTCTGTAGTCTGTATTCTGAATTACATATTCTCTTACTACATCCAGTATTCTACATTCTATATTCTGTATTCTGTATACAATATTCCATATTCTGTGTTCAACAATGTAAATTCTATATTCTATATTCTGTATTCTGCACTCTATATTCTAAATTCTGTGTTCTGAATTACAACTTGTATAATCAAGTTTCTGCATTCTGTATTCTATATTCTATATTCTGTGTTCTTCATTCTGTATTCTACATTGTATATTATGTATTCTGTATACTATATTCTATATTATGCGTTCTGATTTCCATGTTCTAAATTCTGGGTTCTGTATTCCGTAATCTGTATTCAATATTCTGTGTTCTACATTCTGTATTGTACATTCTATATACTGTATTCTATATTATAATTTCTGTGTACATCATTCTATATACCACATAATATTTCGGTATACTTTATTATATATTCTGTGTTCTGAATTCCTTGTTCTAAATTCTGCATTCTGCATTCTGTATTCTATATTCTATATTCTGTGTTCTACATTCTATATTCTACATTCTATTCCTTTATTCTATATTATGTATTGTGTGTTCTGAATTCCATGTTCTGAATCCTGCTTTCTTTATGCTGTATTCCATATTTTGTGTTTTGAATTCTATGTTCTAAATTCTATATTCAGCATTCTGTAATCTAAATTCTTAATTCTGTGTTCTGCATTCTATGGTCTTAATTCTGGGTTCTGTATTCTGTTTTCCATATTCCGTATTCTGTGTTCTATATTCTATATTCTGTATTCCGTATTCTATATTCTATACTCTGTGTTCTACATTCTATATTCTGCATACTGTATTCAGTATACTGTATTCTATATTCTAAATTCTGTGTTCTGCACCCATGTTCTAAATTCTGGGTTCTATATTTTCTTATCTATATTCTATATTCTGTGTTCTATATTCTACATTCTAAATTCTATATTCAGTATTCTGGTATTTTATATTCTTTATTAAGTGTTCTACATTCTATATTCTAAGTTCTATATTCAATATTCTGTATTCTATATTCTTAATTCTATGTTCTGCATTGCGGGTTCTAGGTTCTGTGTTCTATTCTCTCTAGTATATATTCTATATTTGTGTTCTTCATTCTACATTCTACAAAGTATATTCTGCATTCCGTATTCTATATTCTATATTGTATGTTCTACATTCTATATTCTAAAATATTTATTCAGTTTTCTGAATTCTATATTCTAAATTCTCTGTTCTGCATTCCATTTCTAAATTCTGGTTGCTATATTCTCTATTCTATATTCTATATTTTGTGTTCTTCATTCTATATTCTACCTTCTTTATTCTGCATTCCGTATTTTATATTCTATATTCTGTGTTCTATTTCTATATTCTAAATTCTATATTCACTATTTTGTATTCTATATTATAATTTTTGTGATCTGCATTCCATGTTCTCAATTCTGGGTTCTATATTCTCTATTCTATGTTATATATTCTGTGTTCTACATTCTATATTCTAAATTCTATATTCAGCATTGTTCATTCTATGTTCTAAATTCTGTGTCTGAATTCTATGTTCTAAATTCTATATTCAGTATTCTGTATATCATATTCTAAATTCTGTGTTCTGCAATCCATGTTCTAAATTCTGGTTTCTGTAATCTGTTTTCCATTTTTTATATTCTGTGTTCTTCATTCTATATTCTGTATTGTATATTCTTTATGCTGTATTCTCTATTCTGTGTTTTTCATTCTATATTCTGTATTCTATATTCTGCATTCCGTATTCTATATTCTATATTCTGTGTTCTACTTTCTATACTCTAAATTCTATATTCAGTATTCTGTATTCTATATTCCAAATTCTGTGTTCTGCAATCCATGTTCTAAATTCTGGTTTCTGTATTCTGTTTTCCATTTTTTATATTCTGTGTTCTACATTCTATCTTGTGTATTGTATATTCTTTATGCCGTATTCTCTATTCTGAGTTTTTCATTCTATATTCTGTATTCCATATTCTGCATTCCGTATTCTATATTCTATATTCTGTGTTCTACATTCTGTACTCTAAATTCTATATTCAGTTTTCTCTATTCTATATTCAAAATTCTGTGTTCTACATTGTATATTCTAAATTCTATATTCTATATTCAAAATTCTGTGTTCTTCATTCCGTGTTCTAAATTCTGGGTTCTATATTCTCTATTCTATATTCTATATTGTGTGTTCTTCATTCTATATTCTACATTCTATATTCTAAATTCTATATTCTATATTCCAAATTCTGTGTTCTGCATTTCATATTCTAAATTCTGGGTTATGTATTCTGTATTCCATATTTTATATTTTGTGTTATATATTCTATATTTGGTATTCTATATTCTGCATTCCATATTCTATATTCTATATCCTGTGTTCTAAATCCTATATTCAGTATTCTGTATTTTATTTTCTAAATTCTGTGTTCTGCATTCCGTGTTCTAAATTCTGGGTTCTATATTCTCTGTTCTATATTCTATATTCTGTGTGCTACATTCTATATTCTAAATTCTATATTCATTATTCTGTATTCAATATTCTAAATTCTCTGTTCTGCATTCCATATTCTAAATTCTACATTCAGTATTCTGTACTCTATATTCTAAATTCTGGGTTCTGCATTCTATGTTCTAAATTCTATATTAAGTATTCTGTATTCTATTTTCTAAATTCTGTGTTCTGCAATCCATGTTTTAAATTCTGGGTTCTGTATTTTGTTTTACATATTTTATATTTTGTTTTGTACATTCTATATTCTGTATTCAATATTCTGCATTCTGTATTCTAAATTGTATTTCTGTGTTCTATATTCTAAATTCTGTGTTCTGCTTTCCATGTTCTAAATTCAATATTCAGTATTCTGTATTCTATATTCTAAATTCTGTGTTCTGCATTCTATGTTCTAAATTCTATATTCAGTATTCTGTATTCTAAATTCTATATTCTGTGTTCTGCATTCCATGTTCTAAATTCTGGGTTCTGTATTCTCTTTTCCATATTCTATATTCTGTTTTTTACATTCTATATTCTGTATTCTATATTCTGCATTCCGTATTCTTTAATCTATATTCTGTGTTCTACATTCTGTACTCTAAATTCTATATTCAGTATTCTATATTCTATATTCAAAATTCTGTGTTCTACATTGTATATTGTAAATTCTATATTCTATATTCAAAATTCTGTGTTCTTCATTCCGTGTTCTAAATTCTGTGTTCTATATTCTCTTTTCTATATTCTATATTCTGTGTCCTTCATTCAATATTCTAAATTCTATATTCAGTATTCTCTATTCTATATTTTAAATTCTGTGTTCTGCATACCATGTTCGTAGTTCGGGATTCTGTATTCTGGTTCCATATTTTACATTCTGTGTTCTAAATTCTATATTCTGTATAATATATTCTGCATTATGTATTCAATATTGTATATTTTGTGTTCTACATTCTATATTCTAAATTCTATAATCTATATTCTAAATTCTGTGTTCTTTATTCCGTGTTCTTAATTCTGGGTTCTATAATCTCTTTTCTATATTCTATATTCTGTGTTCGACATTCAATATTCTAAATTCTATATTTAGTATTCTCAATTCTATATTCAAAATTCTGTGTTCTACATGCTATATTCTAAATTCTATATTCTATATGCAAAATTCTGTATTCTTCATTCTGTGTTCTAAATTCTGGGTTCTATATTCTCTATTCTATATTCTATATTCTGTGTTCTTCATTCTATATTCTACATTCTATATTCTGCACTCCGTATTCTATATTCTATATACTGTGTTCTACATTCTATATTCAAAATTCTATATTCATTATCTTGTATTCTATATTCTAAATTCTGTGCTTTGAATTCCATGTTCTAAATTCTGGGTTCTATATTCTCTATTATATATTCCATATTTTTTGTTCTTCATTCTATATTGTACGTTCTATATTCTGCATTCCGTGTTATATAATCTATATTATGTTTTCTACATTCTATATTATAAATTCTATATTCAGTATTTTGTATTCTATAATCTAAATTCTGTGCTCTGATTCAATTTTTAAATTCTGGGTTCTAAATTCTCTTTTATATATTCTATATTTTGTGTTCTTAGTTCTTTATTCTGCATTCTATATTCTGCATTCCGTATTCTATATTCTATATCCTGTGTTCTAAATTCTATATTCAGTATTCTGTGTTTTATTTTCTTAATTCTGTGTTTTGCATTCCATGTTCTAAATTCTGGGGTTTATATTCACTATTGTATATACTACATTCTGTGTGCTACATTCTATATTATAAATTCTATATTCAGTATTCTGTATTCTATATTCTAAATTCTGTGTTTACATTCTATGTTCTAAATTGCATATTCAGTATGCTGTATTCTATATTCTAAATTCTGAGTTCTGCTTTCCATGTTCCAAAATCTGGCTTCAATATATTCCTTGCTATTTTTTTTCTGTTTTCTACATTATATATTGTAAATTATTTATTCAGTATTATGTATTTTATATTCTATATTCTATGTCCTACATAGAATTTTTTAATTGTTTATAAAATATTCCGTATATTATGTTCTAAATTCTGTGTTCTATATTCTCTTTTCTATTTTCTATATTCTGTGTTCTACATTCTATATTGTAAATTTGATATTCTGCATTCTGTATTCTATATTCTAAATTCTGTGTTCTGCATCACATGTTCAAAATTCTCGATACTATACTCTCTATTGTATATTCTATATTCTATATAATGTGTTCTACATTCTATATTCTAAAATCTATATTAATTAATGTGTATTCTATAGTCTAAATTCTGTGTTCTGCATTCAAAGTTCTAAATTCTGGGTTCTATATTCTGTTTTCCATATTTTAATACTGTGTTCTACATTCTATATTCTAAATTCAATATTCAGTATTATATATTCTATAATCTAAATTCTGTGTTCTGCATTCCATGTTCTAAATTCTGGTTTCTACATTCTCTATTCTCTATTCTATATTGTGTGTTTTTCATTCTAGATTTTACATACAATATTTTGCATTCCGTATACTATATTCTATATTCTGTGTTCTACATACTATATTCTAAATTCTATATTCAGCATTCCGTATTCTATATTCTAAATTCTCTGTTCTGCATTCCATGTTCTAAATTCTGGTTTCTATATCATCTTTTCTATATTCTATATCCTTTGTTCCACATTCTATAGTCTAAATCCTATATTCAGCGTTCTGTATTATATATTCAAATTATGTGTTCTGCATTCCATGTTTTATATTCTGTGTTCTAAATTCTATATTCTGTATTCTATATTCTGCATTCAGTATTCTGCATTATATATTCTGTGTTCTACCTTCTATTTTCAAAATTCTATATTCAGTATTCTGTATTCTATATTCTAAATTCTGTGTTCTGCATTCCATGTTGTAAATTGTCTTTTCTATATTCTGTATTCTGTGTTCTTCTTTCTATATTCTAAATTCTATATTTAGTATTTTGTATTCCATATTATTAATTCTGTTCTCTGCATTCAATTTCTAAATTCTGGGTTCTATATTCTCTTTTATATATTCTATATACTGTGTTCTTCATTCTAGATCCTTCATACTAAATTTTGAATTCCGTATTCTATATTCTATATTCTGTGTTCTAAATTCTATATTCTAAATTCTATATTCTGTATTCTGTATTCTATATTCTAAAATCTGTGTTTTGTATTCCATCTTGTATATTCTGGCTTCTATATTCTTTATTCTATATTCTAAATTCTGTGTTCTGCATTCCATGTTGTAAATTCTATATTCAGTATTCTGTATTCTATATACTAAATTCTGTGTTCTGCATTACATGTTCTAAATTCTCGATTCTATACTCTCTATTGTATATTCTATATTGTATATTCTGTGTTCTACATTCTATATTCTAAATTCTATATTCATTAATTTGTATTCTATACTCTTAATTCTGTGTTCTGCATTCCAAGTTCTAAATTCTGGGTTCTATATTCTGTTTTCCATATTTTAATTCTGTGTTCTACATTCTATTTTCTTAATTTTATATTCAGTATTATGTATTGTATAATCTAAATTCTGTGTTCTGCATTCCATATTCTAAATTCTCTATTCTATATTCTGTGTTCTTCTTTATATAGTCTTAATTATATATTCTGTGTTCAGTATTCTATATTCTAAATTCTGTGTTCTGCATTCCATGTTCTAAATTCTGGTTTCTACATTCTCTATTCTATATTCTATATTGTGTGTTTTTCATTCTAGATTTTACATACAATATTTTGCATTCCGTATACTATATTCTATATTTTGTGTTCTACATTCTATTTTCTAAATTCTATACTCAGTATTCCGTATTCTATATTCTAAATTCTCTGTTCTGCATTCCATGTTCTAAATTTGGGTTCTATATCCTCTTTTCTGTATTCTATATCCTGTGTTCCACATTCTATAGTCTAAATCCTATATTCAGCGTTCTGTATTCTATATTCTACATTATGTGTTCTGCATTCCATGTTTTAAATTCTGGGTTCTATACTCTGTTTTCCATATTTTATATTCTGTATTCTACATTCTATATTCTGTATTCTATATTCTGCATTCCGTTTTCTACATTTTATATTCTGTGTTCTACCTTCTATTTTCAAAATTCTATATTCAGTATTCTGTATTCTATATTCTAAATTCTGTGTTCTGCATTCCATGTTATATATTGTCTTTTCTATATTCTGTATTCTGTGTTCTTCTTTCTATATTCTAAATTCTATATTTAGTATTTTGTATTCTATATTAATAATTCTGTTCTCTGCATTCAATTTCTAAATTCTGGGTTCTATATTCTCTTTTATATATTCTATATACTGTGTTCTTCATTCTAGATCCTTCATACTAAATTTTGAATTCCGTATTCTATATTCTATATTCTGTGTTCTAAATTCTATATTCTAAATTCTATATTCCGTATTCTGTATTCTATATTCTAAATTCTGTGTTTTGTATTCCATGTTGTATATTCTGGCTTCTATATTCTTTATTCTATATTCTAAATTCTGTGTTCTGCATTCCATGTTGTAAATTCTATATTCAGTATTCTGTATTCTATATTTTATATTCTGTGTTCTGCATTCTATATTCTAAATTCTATATTTGGTATTCTGTATTCAATATTCTTAATTCTGTGATCTGGTTTCCATGTTCTAAATTCTGGGTTCTATATTCTCTATTCTATATTCTAAATTTTGTGCATTTCATTCTATATTCTACAATCTATATTCTGTATTAGGTATTCTATATTCTTTTTTTCCGTGTTCTACATTCCATATTCTAAATTCTATATGCACTATTCTGTATTCTATATTCTGAATTCTGTGTTCTGCATTCCATGTTCTAAATTCTGGGTTCTATACACTTTATTCTATATTCTATATTCTGTGTTCTACATTCTATATTCTAAATTCCATATTCAGTGTTCTGTATTGTATATTCTAAATTCTGGGTTCTGATTCCATGTACTAAATTCTGGGTTCTACATTCTCTATTCTATTTTCTATATTCTGCGTTTTATATTTTATATTCTAAATTCTATATTCAGTAATCTGTATTCCATATTCTAAATTCTGTGTTCTTCATTCTATATTCAAAATTCTATATTCAGTATTCTGTATTGTATATTCTAAATACCGTGTTCTGCATTCAATGTTCTAAATTCTGTGTTCTGCATTCCATGTTCTTAGGTCTGGGATCTATAATCTATATTCTGTATTCTGTGTTCTACATTGTACATTCTAAATTCTATATTCAGTATTATTTAATCTATATTCTTAATTCTGTGTTCTGCATAGCATGTTCTTTATTCTGGATTCTTCATTCTGTATTCTACATTCTATATTCTGTGTTCTACATTCTATATTCTAAATTCTATATTAAGTATTCTTTATTCTATATTCTAAATTCGGTGTTCTACATTCTATATTCTAAATAGTATATTCAGTATTCTGTATTCTATATTCTAAATTCTGTGTTCAGCATTGCATGTTCTGAATTCTGATTTCTGTATTCTGTTTCCATATTCTATATTCTGTGTTCTACATTGTATATTATAAATTCTATGTTCAGTGTTCTGTAATCTATATTCTTAATTCTGTGTTCTGCATTCCATGTTCTAATTTCTCTATTCTATATTTTGTGTTCTACATTCTATATTCTGTATTCAATATTCTGCATTCCGTATTCTAAATTCTATTTCTGTGTTCTACATTCTAAATTCTGGGTTCTGAATTCCATGTTCTAAATTCTGGTTTCTGTATTCTTCATTCACTATCCTTTTTTCTGTGTTCTGCATTCTCTATTCTACATTCTCTATTCTGTATTCTATATTCTACATTCTGTGTTCTGCATTCAATGTTCTAAATTCTGGTTTCTGTATTCTGTATTCTATAGTCTGTTTTGTACATTTTAAAGTATACATTCTATATTCTGTATTCTGTGCTCTATATTCTAAATTCAGTGTTCTGAATTCTATGTTCTAAACTCTGGGTTCTGTATTCTGTTTTCTATATTCTATATTCTGTGTTATACATTATATATTCAAAATTCTGTATACTATATTCTTTAGTGTAAATTCTGTTTTCTGAATTCCATGTTCTAAATAATGTGTTCTGCATTGTGTATTCTATATTCTATAATCTGTGTTGTATATTCTGTGTTATACATTCTATATTCAGTATTCAATATTCTAAAATCTAAACTCTGTGTTCTGAATTCCATGTTCTAAATTCTGTGTTCTGTAGTCTGTATTCTGAATTCCATATTCTCTTACTACATCCAGTATTCTACATTCTATATTCTGTATTCTGTATACAATATTCCATATATTGTGTTCAACAATGTAAATTCTATATTCTATATTCTGTATTCTGCACTCTTTATTCTAAATTCTGTGTTCTGAATTACAACTTGTAGAATCAAGTTTCTGCATTCTGTATTCTATATTCTATATTCTGTGTTCTACATTCTGTATTCTACATTGTATATTATGTATTCTGTATACTATATTCTATATTATGCGTTCTGATTTCCATGTTCTAAATTCTGGGTTCTGTATTCCGTAATCTGTATTCAATATTCTGTGTTCTACATTCTGTATTGTACATTCTATATACTGTATTCTATATTATAAATTCTGTGTACAACATTCTATATACAACATAATATTTCGGTATACTTTGTTATATATTCTGTGTTCTGAATTCCTTGTTCTAAATTCTGCATACTGCATTCTGTATTCTATATTCTATATTCTGTGTTCTACATTCTATATTCTACATTCTATTCCTTTATTCTATATTATGTATTGTGTGTTCTGAATTCCATGTTCTGAATCCTGCGTTCTGTATGCTGTATTCCATAATCTGTGTTTTGAATTCTATGTTCTAAATTCTATATTCAGCATTCTGTAATCTAAAGTCTTAATTCTGTGTTCTGCATTCTATGGTCTAAATTCTGGGTTCTGTATTCTGTTTTCCATATTCCATATTCTGTGTTCTATATTCTATATTCTGTATTCCGTATTCTATATTCTATACTCTGTGTTCTACATTCTATATTCTGCATACTGTATTCAGTATACTGTATTCTATATTCTAAATTCTGTGTTCTGCACCCATGTTCTAAATTCTGGGTTCTATATTTTCTTATCTATATTCTATATTCTGTGTTCTATATTCTACATTCTAAATTCTATATTCAGTATTCTGTATATTATATTCTTTATTAAGTGTTCTACATTCTATATTCTAAGTTCTATATTCAATATTCTGTATTCTATATTCTTAATTCTATGTTCTGCATTCCGGGTTCTAAGTTCTGTGTTCTATTCTCTCTAGTATATATTCTATATTTGTGTTCTTCATTCTACATTCTACAAAGTATATTCTGCATTCCGTATTCTATATTCTATATTGTATGTTCTACATTCTATATTCTAAAATATTTATTCAGTTTTCTGAATTCTATTTTCTAAATTCTCTTTTCTGCATTCCATTTCTAAATTCTGGTTGCTATATTCTCTATTCTCTCTTCTATATTTTGTGTTCTTCATTCTATATTCTACCTTCTTTATTCTGCATTCCCTATTTTATATTCTATATTCTGTGTTCTATTTCTATATTCTAAATCCTATATTCACTATTTTGTATTCTATATTATAATTTTTGTGATCTGCATTACATGTTCTCAATTCTGGGTTCTATATTCTCTATTCTATGTTATATATTCTGTGTTCTACATTCTATATTCTAAATTCTATATTCAGTATTGTTTATTCTATGTTCTAAATTCTGTGTCTGAATTCTATGTTCTAAATTCTATATTCAGTATTCTGTATATCATATTCTAAATTCTGTGTTCTGCAATCCATGTTCTAAAATCTGGTTTCTGTAATCTGTTTTCCAATTTTTATATTCTGTGTTCTTCATTCTATATTCTTCATTGAATATTCTTTATGCTGTATTCTCTATTCTGTGTTTTTCATTCTATATTCTGTATTCTATATTCTGCATTCCGTATTCTATATTCTATATTCTGTGTTCTAATTTCTATACTCTAAATTCTATATTCAGTATTCTGTATTCTATATTCCAAATTCTGTGTTCTGCAATACATGTTCTAAATTCTGGTTTCTGTATTCTGTATTCCATTTTTATATTCTGTGTTCTACATTCTATATTGTGTATTGGATATTCTTTATGGCGTATTCTCTATTCTGAGTTTTTCATTCTAAATTCTGTATTCCATATTCTGCATTCCGTATTCTATATTCTATATTCTGTGTTCTACATACTGTACTCTAAATTCTATATTCAGTTTTCTCTTTTCTATATTCAAAATTCTGTGTTCTACATTGTATATTCTAAATTCTATTTTCTATATTCAAAATTCTGTGTTCTTCATTCCGTGTTCTAAATTCTGGGTTCTATATTCTCTATTCTATATTCTATATTGTGTGCTCTTCATTCTATATTCTACATTCTATATTCTAAATTCTATATTCTATATTCCAAATTTTGTGTTCTGCCTTTCATATTCTAAATTCTGGGTTATGTATTCTGTATTCCATATTTTATATTTTGTGTTCTATATTCTATATTTGGTATTCTATATTCTGCATTCCGTATTCTATATTCTATATCCTGTGTTCTAAATCCTATATTCAGTATTCTGTATTTTATTTTCTAAATTCTGTGTTCTGCATTCCATGTTCTAAATTCTGGGTTCTGTATTCTTCATTCTCTATCCTTTATTCTGTGTTCTGCATTCTCTATTCTACATTCTCTATTCTGTATTCTATATTCTACATTCTGTGTTCTGCATTCAACGTTCTAAATTCTGGTTTCTGTATTCTGTATTCTATAGTCTGTTTTGTACATTCTAAAGTATACATTCTATATTCTGTATTCTCTTCTCTATATTCTAAATTCAGTGTTCTGAATTCTACGTTCTAAACTCTGGGTTCTGTATTCTGTTTTCTATATTCTATATTCTGTGTTATACATTCTATATTCAACATTCTGTATAGTGTATTCTATATTCTAAATTCTGTTTTCTGAATTCCATGTTCTAAATAATGTGTTCTGCATTGTGTATACTATATTCTATAATCTGTGTTGTATATTCTGTGTTATACATTCTATATTCAGTATTCAATATTCTAAAATCTAAACTCTGTGTTCTGAATTCCATGTTCTAAATTCTGTGTTCTGTAGTCTGTATTCTGAATTCCATATTCTCTTACTACATCCAGTATTCTACATTCTATATTCTGTATTCTGTGTTCTACATTCTATATTCTACATTATATTCCTTTATTCTATATTATGTATTGTGTGTTCTGAATTCCATGTTCTGAATCCTGCGTTCTGTATGCTGTATTCCATATTCTGTGTTATGAATTCTATGTTCTAAATTCTATATTCAGCATTCTGTAATCTAAAGTCTTAATTCTGTGTTCTGCATTCTATGGTCTAAATTCTGGGTTCTGTATTCTGTTTTCCATATTCCATATTCTGTGTTCTATATTCTATATTCTAAATTCTATATTCAGTATTCTGTATTCTATATTCTTAATTCTCTGTTCTTCATTCCATGTTCTAAGTTCTGGTTCCTATTCTCTCTATTATATATTCTATATTTTAGTTCTTCATTCTATATTCTACATGGTATATTCTGCATTCCGTATCCTATATTCTATATTCTATGTTCTACATTCTAAATTCTAAAATCTATATTCAGTATTCTGTATTCTATAGTATAAATTCTCTGTTCTGCATTCAATTTCTAAATTGTGGTTTCCATATTCTCTATTCTATATTATATATTTGGGTCATTCATTCTATATTCTACGTCCTATATTCTGCCATCCGTATTTTATATTCTATATTGTTTGTTCTATATTCTATATTCTAAATTCTATATTCTGTATTTTGTATTCTATATTCTAATTTGTGTGTTCTGCATTCCATGTACTAAATTCTGGATTCTCTAATCTCTATTCTCTATTCTATATTCTGTGTTTACATTCTATATTCTAAATTCTATATTCAGTAATCTGTATTCTATATTCTAAATTCTGCGTTCTGCTTTTCTTTTTATAAATACTATATTCAGTACTGTGCATTCTATATTCTAAATTCTGTGTTCTGCATTCTATTTTCTAAATTCTATATTCAGTATTCTGTATATTATATTCTAAAATCTGTGTTCTGCATTCCATGTTCTAAATTCTGGGTTCTGTATTGTTTTCCATATTCTATATATGGTGTGCTTCATTCTATATCCTGTATTGTATATTATTTATGCCGTATTATATATTCTGTGTTCTTCATTCTATATTCTGTGTTCTATATTCTGCATTCCGTATTCTATATTCTAAAATCTGTGTTGTATATTCTGTGTTATACATTCTATATTCAGTATACAATATTCTAAAATCTAAACTCTGTGTTCTGAATTCCATGTTCTAAATACTGTATTCTGTAGTCTGTATTCTGAATTACATATTCTCTTACTACATCCAGTATTCTACATTCTATATTCTGTATTCTGTATACAATATTCCATATTCTGTGTTCAACAATGTAAATTCTATATTCTATATTCTGTATTCTGCACTCTATATTCTAAATTCTGTGTTCTGAATTACAACTTGTAGAATCAAGTTTCTGCATTCTGTATTCTATATTCTATATGCTGTGTTCTACATTCTGTATTCTACATTGTATATTATGTATTCTGTATACTATATTCCATATTATGCGTTCAGATTTCCATGTTCTAAATTCTGGGTTCTGTATTCCGTAATCTGTATTCAATATTCTGTGTTCTACATTCTGTATTGTACATTCTATATACTGTATTCTATATTTTAAATTCTGTGTACATCATTCTATATACCACATAATATTTCGGTATACTTTATTATATATTCTGTGTTCTGAATTCCTTGTTCTAAATTCTGCATACTGCATTCTGTATTCTATATTCTATATTCTGTGTTCTACATTCTATATTCTACTTTCTATTCCTTTATTCTATATTATGTATTGTGTGTTCTGAATTCCATGTTCTGAATCCTGCGTTCTGTATGCTGTATTCCATATTTTGTGTTTTGAATTCTATGTTCTAAATTCTATATTCAGCATTCTGTAATCTAAAGTCTTAATTCTGTGTTCTGCATTCTATGGTCTTAATTCTGGGTTCTGTATTCTGTTTTCCATATTCCATATTCTGTGTTCTATATTCTATATCCTGTATTCCGTATTCTATATTCTATACTCTGTGTTTTACATTCTATATTCTGCATACTGTATTCAGTATAGTGTATTCTATATTCTAAATTCTGTGTTCTGCACCCATGTTCTAAATTCTGGGTTCTATATTTTCTTATCTATATTCTATATTCTGTGTTCTATATTCTACATTCTAAATTCTCTATTCTGTATTCTGGTATTTTATATTCTTTATTAAGTGTTCTACATTCTATATTCTAAGTTCTATATTCAATATTCTGTATTCTATATTCTTAATTCTATGTTCTGCATTCCGGGTTCTAAGTTCTGTGTTCTATTCTCTCTAGTATATATTCTATACTTGTGTTCTTCATTCTACATTCTACAAAGTATATTCTGCATTCCGTATTCTATATTCTATATTGTATGTTCTACATTCTATATTCTAAAATATTTATTCAGTTTTCTGAATTCTATATTCTAAATTGTCTGTTCTGCATTCCATTTCTAAATTCTGGTTGCTATATTCTCTATTCTATATTCTATATTTTGTGTTCTTCATTCTATATTCTACCTTCTTTATTCTACATTCCGTATTTTATATTCTATATTCTGTGTTTTATTTCTATATTCTAAATTCTATATTCACTATTTTGTATTCTATATTATAATTTTTGTGATCTGCATTCCATGTTCTCAATTCTTGGTTCTATATTCTCTATTCTATGTTATATATTCTGTGTTCTACATTCTATATTCTAAATTCTATATTCAGTATTGTTTATTCTATGTTCTAAATTCTGTGTCTGAATTCTATGTTCTAAATTCTATATTCAGTATTCTGTATATCATATTCTAAATTCTGTGTTCTGCAATCCATGTTCTAAATTCTGGTTTCTGTAATCTGTTTTCCATTTTTTATATTCTGTGTTCTTCATTCTATATTCTGTATTGTATATTCTTTATGCTGTATTCTCTACTCTGTGTTTTTCATTCTATATTCTGTATTCTATATTCTGCATTCCGTATTCTATATTCTATATTCTGTGTTCTACTTTCTATACTCTAAATTCTATATTCAGTATTCTGTATTCTATATTCCTAATTCTTTGTTCTGCAATCCATGTTCTAAATTCTGGTTTCTGTATTCTGTTTTCCATTTTTTATATTCTGTGTTCTACATTCTATATTGTGTATTGTATATTCTTTATGCCGTATTCCCTATTCTGAGTTTTTCATTTTATATTCTGTATTCCATATTCTGCATTCCGTATTCTATATTCTATATTCTGTGTTCTACATTCTGTACTCTAAATTCTATATTCAGTTTTCTCTATTCTATATTCAAAATTCTGTGTTCTACATTGTATAATCTAAATTCTATATTCTATATTCAAAATTCTGTGTTCTTCATTCCGTGTTCTAAATTCTGGGTTCTATATTCTATATTCTATATTCTAGATTGTGTGTTCTTCATTATATATTCTACATTCTATATTCTAAATTCTATATTCTATATTCCAAATTCTGTGTACTGCATTCTGGGTTATGTTTTCTGTATTCCATATTTTATATTTTGTGTTCTATATTCTATATTTGGTATTCTATATTCTGCATTCCGTATTCTATATTCTATATCCTGTGTTCTAAATTCTATATTCTGTATTCTGTATTTTATTTTCTAAATTCTGTGTTCTGCATTACATGTTCTAAATTCTGGGTTCTATATTCTCTATTCTATATACTTTATTCTGTGTGCTACATTCTATATTCTAAATTCTAAAATCATTATTCTGTATTCAATATTCTAAATTCTGTGTTCTGCATTCCATGTTCTAAATTCTACATTCAGGATTCTGTATTCTATATTCTAAATTCTGGGTTTGGCATTCTATGTTGTAAACTCTATATTAAGTATTCTGTATTCTATTTTCTAAATTCTGTGTTCTGCAATCCATGTTTTAAATTCTGGGTTCTGTATTTTGTTTTACATATTTTATATTTTGTGTTGTTCATTCTATATTCTGTATTCAATATTCTGCATTCTGTATTCTAAATTGTATTTCTGTATTCTAAATTCTAAATTCTGTGTTCTGCATTCCATGTTCTAAATTCAATATTCAGTATTCTGTATTCTATATTCTAAATTCTGTGTTCTGCATTCTATGTTCTAAATTCTATATTCAGTATTCTGTATTCTATATTCTATATTCTGTGTTCTGCATTCCATGTTCTAAATTCTGGGTTCTGTATTCTCTTTTCCATATTCTATATTCTGTTTTCTACATTCTATATTCTGTATTCTATATTCTGCATTCCGTATTCTTTAATCTATATTCTGTGTTCTACATTCTGTACTCTAAATTCTATATTCAGTATTCTCTATTCTATATTCAAAATTCTGTGTTCTACATTGTATATTGTAAATTCTATATTCTATATTCAAAATTCTCTGTTCTTCATTCCGTGTTCTAAATTCTGTTTTCTATATTCTCTATCCTATATTGTGTGTTCTTCATTCTATATTCTACATTCTATATTCTAAATTCTATATTGTATATTCCAAATTCTGTGTTCTGCATTTCATATTCTAAATTCTGGGTTATGTATTCTGTATTCCATATTTTATATTTTGTTTTCTATATTCTATATTTGGTATTCTATATTCTGCATTCCGTATTCTATATTCTATATCCTGTGTTCTAAATCCTATATTCAGTATTCTGTATTTTATTTTCTAAATTCTGTGTTCTGCATTCCATGTTCTAAATTCTGTGTTCTATATTCTTTTTTCCATATTCTAGATTCAGTGTTCTATATTCTATATTCTGTATTCTGTATTCTGCATTCCGTATTCTACAATGTATATTCTGTGTTCTAAATTTTATTTTCCAAATTCTATATGTAGTATTCTGTATTGTATATTCTATATGCTGTTTTCTAAATTCTGTATTCTAAATTCTATATTCTTTATTCTAAATTCTGTGTTCTGCATACCGTGTTCAAAATTCTGTGTTCTATATTCTCTATTCTGTATTCTATAATTTGTGTTCTTCATTCTATATTCTATATCCTATATTCTGCATTCAGTTGTCTATATTGTATATTCTGTGTTCTACGTTCTATATTCTAAATTCTATATTCAGTATTCTGTTTTATATATTCTAATTTCTGTGTTCTGTATTCTATGTTCTAAATTCTGGCTTCTATATTCTCCAGTCTATATTCTATATTTTGTGAAATCCATTCTTATTTCTACATTCTTTATTCTGCATTCCATATTCTATATTATATATTCTGTGTTCTACATTCTATATTCTAAATTCTATATTCCTTATTCCGTAGTATATATTCTATATTCTATGTTCTGCATTGAATATTCTAAATTCTACATTCAGTAATCTGTATTCTAAATACTAAATTCTGTGTTCTGCATTTCATGTTCTAAATTCTGTGTTCTATATTCTCTTTTCTTTATTCTATATTCTGTGTCCTTCATTCAATATTCTAAATTCTATATTCAGTATACTCTATTCTATATTCTAAATTCTGTGTTCTGCATACCATGTTCGTAGTTCGGGATTCTGTATTCTGTTTCCATATTTTACATTCTGTGTTCTAAATTCTATATTCTGTATAATATATTCTGCATTATGTATTCAATATTTTATATTTTGTGTTCTACATTCTATATTCTAAATTCTATAATCTATATTCTAAATTCTGTGTTCTTTATTCCGTGTTCTTAATTCTGGGTTCTATAATCTCTTTTCTATATTCTATATTCTGTGTTCGACATTCAATATTCTAAATTCTATATTTAGTATTCTCAATTCTATATTCAAAATTCTGTGTTCTACATGCTATATTCTAAATTCTATATTCTATATTCAAAATTCTGTATTCTTCATTCCGTGTTCTAAATACTGGGTTCTATATTCTCTATTCTATATTCTATATTCTGTGTTCTTCATTCTATATTCTACATTCTATATTCTGCATTCCGTATTCTATATTCTATATACAGTGTTCTACATTCTATATTCAAAATTCTATATTCATTATCCTGTATTCTATATTCTAAATTGTGTGCTTTGAATTCCATGTTCTAAATTCTGGTTTCTATATTCTCTTTTATATATTCCATATTTTTTGTTCTTCATTTTATATTGTACGTTCTATATTCTGCATTCCGTGTTATATATTCTATATTATGTTTTCTACATTCTATATTCTAAATTCTATATTCAGTATTCTGTATTCTATAATCTAAATTCTGTGTTCTGATTCAATTTTTAAATTCTGGGTTCTAAATTCTCTTTTATATATTCTATATTTTGTGTTCTTAGTTCTTTATTCTGCATTCTATATTCTGCATTCTGTATTTATGTTCTATATTCTGTGTTCTACATCTACTTTCTAAATTCTATATTCTGTATTCTGTATTCAATATTCTAAATTCTGGGTTCTGCATTCTATGTTCTAAATTCTGGGTTCTGTTTACTGTTTTCCATATTCTATATTCTGTGTTCTATATTCTATATTCTGTATTCTATATTCTGCATTCCGTATTCTATACTCTATATTCTGTGTTCTTCATTCTATTATCCAAATTCTATATTCAGTATTCTGTATTCTATATTCTAAATTCTGTGTTCTGCATTCCATGTTCTAAATTCTGTGTTCTATATTGTCTATTCTATTTTCTATATTCTGTGTTCTATATTCAATATTCTAAATTCTATATTCAGTATTCTGTATTGTATATTCTAAATTCTGTGTTCTGCATACCATGTTCAAATTTCGGGGTTCTGTATTCTGTTTCCAAATTTTATATTCTGTGTTCTAATTTCTATATTCTGTATGCTATATTCTGAATTATGTATTCTATATTCTATATTTTGTGTTCTACATTCTATATTCTAAATTTTATATTCAGTATTCTTTATTCTATTTTCTAAATTCTGGGTTCTGCATTCCATTTTCTAAATCCTATATTCAGTATTCTGTATTCTATATTCTAAATTCTGTGTTCTGCATTCTATGTTCTATATTCTATATTCAGTATTCTGTATTATAAATTCTAAATTCTGTGTTCTGCATTCCATGTTGTAAATACTGGGTTGTCTATTCTGTTTTCCATATGGTATAATCTGTGTTCTACATTCTATATTCTGTATTCTATATTCTGCATTCCGTATTCCATATTCTATATTCTGTGTTTTACATTCTATATTCTAAATTCTATATTCTGTATTCCGTATTCTATATTCTGAACTCTGTGTTCTACATTCTATTTTCTAAATTCTATATTCAGTGGTCTGTATTCTATATTCTAAATTCTGTGTTCTGCATTACATGCTCTAAATTTTGGCTTCTATATTCTCTATTCTATATTCTATATGCTGTGTTCTACATTCTATATTCTGAATTGTATATTGAGTTTTCTGTATTCTATATTCTAAATTCTGTGTCCTGCATTCCATTTTCTAAATTCTGGTTTCTATATTCTCTATTCTATTTTCTGAGTTGTATATTCTATATTCTAAATTCTATATTCAGTATTCTGAATTCTATATTCTAAATTTTGTGTTCTACATCCGTGTTCTAAATTCTGGGTTCTATATTCTCTATTCTATATTCTATACATTGTGTTCTTCATTCCATATTCTACATTCCTTATTCTGCATTCCGTATTCTATATTCTATATTCTGTGTTCTACATTCTATATTCTAAAAACTATATTCAGTCTTCTGTATTGTATATTCTAAATTCTTTGTTCTGCATTCCATTTCTTAATTCTGGGTTCTATATTCTCTATTAATTTCTATATTTTTTGTTTACATTCTATATTGTACGTTCTATATTCTGCATTCCGTGTTTTATATTCTAAATTATGTTTTCAACATTCTATATTCTAAATTCTATATTCATTATTCTGTATTCTACATTCTTAATTCTGTGTTCTACATTCTATATTCAAAATTCTATATTCAGTATTCTGTATTCTATATTCTTAATTCTCTGTTCTTCATTCCATGTTCTAAGTTCTGGGTCCTATACTCTCTATTATATATTCTATATTTGTGTTCTGTATTCTATATTCTACATAGTATATTCTGCATTCCGTATCCTATATTCTATATTCTATGTTCTGCATTCTAAATTCTAAAATCTATATTCAGTATTCTGTATTCTATAGTATAAATTCTCTGTTCTGCATTCCATTTCTAAATTGTGATTTCTATGTTCTCTATTCTCTATTATATATCTGGGTCGTTCATTCTATATTCTACGTCCTCTATTCTGCCATCCGTATTTTATATTCTATATTGTTTGTTCTATATTCTATATTCTAAATTCTATATTCAGTATTTTGTATTCTATATTCTAATTTGTGTGTTCTGCATTCCATGTACTAAATTCTGGGTTCTCTATTCTCTATTCTCTATTCTGTGTTTACATTCTATATTCTAAATACTATATTCAGTATTCTGTATTCTATTTTCTAAATTCTGTGTTCTGCAATCCATGTTTTAAATTCTGGGTTCTGTATTTTGTTTTACATATTTTATATTTTGTGTTGTTCATTCTATATTCTGTATTCAATATTCTGCATTCTGTATTCTAAATTGTATTTCTGTATTCTAAATTCTAAATTCTGTGTTCTGCATTCCATGTTCTAAATTCAATATTCAGTATTCTGTATTCTATATTCTAAATTCTGTGTTCTGCATTCTATGTTCTAAATTCTATATTCAGTATTCTGTATTCTATATTCTATATTCTGTGTTCTGCATTCCATGTTCTAAATTCTGGGTTCTGTATTCTCTTTTCCATATTCTATATTCTGTTTTCTACATTCTATATTCTGTATTCTATATTCTGCATTCCGTATTCTTTAATCTATATTCTGTGTTCTACATTCTGTACTCTAAATTCTATATTCAGTATTCTCTATTCTATATTCAAAATTCTGTGTTCTACATTGTATATTGTAAATTCTATATTCTATATTCAAAATTCTCTGTTCTTCATTCCGTGTTCTAAATTCTGTTTTCTATATTCTCTATCCTATATTGTGTGTTCTTCATTCTATATTCTACATTCTATATTCTAAATTCTATATTGTATATTCCAAATTCTGTGTTCTGCATTTCATATTCTAAATTCTGGGTTATGTATTCTGTATTCCATATTTTATATTTTGTTTTCTATATTCTATATTTGGTATTCTATATTCTGCATTCCGTATTCTATATTCTATATCCTGTGTTCTAAATCCTATATTCAGTATTCTGTATTTTATTTTCTAAATTCTGTGTTCTGCATTCCATGTTCTAAATTCTGTGTTCTATATTCTTTTTTCCATATTCTAGATTCAGTGTTCTATATTCTATATTCTGTATTCTGTATTCTGCATTCCGTATTCTACAATGTATATTCTGTGTTCTAAATTTTATTTTCCAAATTCTATATGTAGTATTCTGTATTGTATATTCTATATGCTGTTTTCTAAATTCTGTATTCTAAATTCTATATTCTTTATTCTAAATTCTGTGTTCTGCATACCGTGTTAAAATTCTGTGTTCTATATTCTCTATTCTGTATTCTATAATTTGTGTTCTTCATTCTATATTCTATATCCTATATTCTGCATTCAGTTGTCTATATTGTATATTCTGTGTTCTACGTTCTATATTCTAAATTCTATATTCAGTATTCTGTTTTATATATTCTAATTTCTGTGTTCTGTATTCTATGTTCTAAATTCTGGCTTCTATATTCTCCAGTCTATATTCTATATTTTGTGAAATCCATTCTTATTTCTACATTCTTTATTCTGCATTCCATATTCTATATTATATATTCTGTGTTCTACATTCTATATTCTAAATTCTATATTCCTTATTCCGTAGTATATATTCTATATTCTATGTTCTGCATTGTATATTCTAAATTCTACATTCAGTAATCTGTATTCTAAATACTAAATTCTGTGTTCTGCATTTCATGTTCTAAATTCTGTGTTCTATATTCTCTTTTCTATATTCTATATTCTGTGTCCTTCATTCAATATTCTAAATTCTATATTCAGTATTCTCTATTCTATATTCTAAATTCTGTGTTCTGCATACCATGTTCGTAGTTCGGGATTCTGTATTCTGTTTCCATATTTTACATTCTGTGTTCTAAATTCTATATTCTGTATAATATATTCTGCATTATGTATTCAATATTTTATATTTTGTGTTCTACATTCTATATTCTAAATTCTATAATCTATATTCTAAATTCTGTGTTCTTTATTCCGTGTTCTTAATTCTGGGTTCTATAATCTCTTTTCTATATTCTATATTCTGTGTTCGACATTCAATATTCTAAATTCTATATTTAGTATTCTCAATTCTATATTCAAAATTCTGTGTTCTACATGCTATATTCTAAATTCTATATTCTATATTCAAAATTCTGTATTCTTCATTCCGTGTTCTAAATACTGGGTTCTATATTCTCTATTCTCTATTCTATATTCTGTGTTCTTCATTCTATATTCTACATTCTATATTCTGCATTCCGTATTCTATATTCTATATACAGTGTTCTACATTCTATATTCAAAATTCTATATTCATTATCCTGTATTCTATATTCTAAATTGTGTGCTTTGAATTCCATGTTCTAAATTCTGGTTTCTATATTCTCTTTTATATATTCTATATTTTTTGTTCTTCATTTTATATTGTACGTTCTATATTCTGCATTCCGTGTTATATATTCTATATTATGTTTTCTACATTCTATATTCTAAATTCTATATTCAGTGGTCTGTATTCTATATTCTAAATCCTGTGTTCTGCATTACATGCTCTAAATTTTGGCTTCTATATTCTCTATTCTATATTCTATATGCTGTGTTCTACATTCTATATTCTGAATTGTATATTGAGTTTTCTGTATTCTATATTCTAAATTCTGTGTCCTGCATTCCATTTTCTAAATTCTGGTTTCTATATTCTCTATTCTATTTTCTGAGTTGTATATTCTATATTCTAAATTCTATATTCAGTATTCTGAATTCTATATTCTAAATTTTGTGTTCTACATCCGTGTTCTAAATTCTGGGTTCTATATTCTCTATTCTATATTCTATACATTGTGTTCTTCATTCCATATTCTACATTCCTTATTCTGCATTCCGTATTCTATATTCTATATTCTGTGTTCTACATTCTATATTCTAAAAACTATATTCAGTCTTCTGTATTGTATATTCTAAATTCTTTGTTCTGCATTCCATTTCTTAATTCTGGGTTCTATATTCTCTATTAATTTCTATATTTTTTGTTTACATTCTATATTGTACGTTCTATATTCTGCATTCAGTGTTTTATATTCTAAATTATGTTTTCAACATTCAATATTCTAAATTCTATATTCATTATTCTGTATTCTACATTCTTAATTCTGTGTTCTACATTCTATATTCAAAATTCTATATTCAGTATTCTGTATTCTATATTCTTAATTCTCTGTTCTTCATTCCATGTTCTAAGTTCTGGGTCCTATACTCTCTATTATATATTCTATATTTGTGTTCTGTATTCTATATTCTACATAGTATATTCTGCATTCCGTATCCTATATTCTATATTCTATGTTCTGCATTCTAAATTCTAAAATCTATATTCAGTATTCTGTATTCTATAGTATAAATTCTCTGTTCTGCATTCCATTTCTAAATTGTGATTTCTATGTTCTCTATTCTCTATTATATATCTGGGTCGTTCATTCTATATTCTACGTCCTCTATTCTGCCATCCGTATTTTATATTCTATATTGTTTGTTCTATATTCTATATTCTAAATTCTATATTCAGTATTTTGTATTCTATATTCTAATTTGTGTGTTCTGCATTCCATGTACTAAATTCTGGGTTCTCTATTCTCTATTCTCTATTCTGTGTTTACATTCTATATTCTAAATACTATATTCAGTATTCTGTATTCTATATTCTAAATTCTGTGTTCTATTTTCCTTTTTATAAATTCTATATTCAGTACTGTGCATTCTATATTCTAAATTCTGTGTTCTGCATTCTATTTTCTAAATTCTATATTCATTATTCTGTATATTATATTCTAAAATCTGTGTTCTGCATTCCATGTTCTAAATTCTGGGTTCTGTATTGTTTTCCATATTCTATATACTGTGTTCTTCATTCTATATTCTGTATTGTATATTATTTATGCCGTATTATATATTCTGTGTTCTTCATTCTATATTCTGTATTCTATATTCTGCATTCCGTATTCTATATTCTATATTCTGTGTTCTACATTTTATACTCTAAATTCTATATTCAGTATTCTGTATTGTATATTCCAAATTCTGTGTTCTGCATTGTATGTTCTAAACTTTGGGTTCTGTATTCTGTATTCCATATTCTAAATTTTGTGTTCTATAGTCTATATTTGGTATTCAATATTCTGCATTCCGTATTCTATATTCTATATCCTGTGTTCTAAATTCTATATTCAGTATTCTTTGTTTTATTTTCTATATTCTGTGTTCTGCATTCCATGTTCTAAATTCTGGGTTTTATATTCACTATTGTATATACTACATTCTGTGTGCTACATTCTATATTATCAATTCTATATTCAGTATTCTGTATTCTATATTCTAAATTCTGCGTTTACATTCTATATTCTAAATTGCATGTTCAGTATGGTGTATTCTATATTCTAAATTCTGAGTTCTGCTTTCCATGTTCCAAAATCTGTCTTCAATATATTCCTTGCTATTTTTTTTCTGTTTTCTACATTATATATTCTAAATTATTTATTCAGTATTATGTATTTTATATTCTATATTCTATGTCCTACATAGAATTTTTTAATTGTTTATAAAATATTCCGTATATTATGTTCTAAATTCTGTGTTCTATATTCTCTTTTCTATTTTCTATATTCTGTGTTCTACATTCTATATTGTAAATTTTATATTCAGCATTCTGTATTCTATATTCTAAATTCTGTGTTCTACATTCTATATTCTATATTCAGTATAATGTATTCTATATTCTAAATTCTGTGTTCTGCATCACATGATCAAAATTCTCGATACTATACTCTCTATTGTATATTCTATATTCTATATACTGTGTTCTACATTCTATATTCTAAAATCTATATTAATTAATGTGTATTCTATAGTCTTAATTCTGTGTTCTGCATTCAAAATTCTAAATTCTGGGTTCTATATTTGTTTTCCATATTTTAATACTGTGTTCTACATTCTACATTCTAAATTCTATATTCAGTATTATATATTCTATAATCTAAATTCTGTGTTCTGCATTCCATGTTCTAAATTCTCTATTCTATATTCTGTGTTCTACTTTCTATATTCTTAATTATATATTTTGTATTCAGTATTCTATATTCTAAATTCTGTGTTCTGCATTCCATGTTCTAAATTCTGGTTTCTACATTCTCTATTCTATATTCTATATTGTGTGTTTTTCATTGTAGATTTTACATGCAATATTTTGCATTCCGTATTCTATATTCTGTGTTCTACATACTTTATTCTAAATTCTATATTCAGCATTCCGTATTCTATATTCTAAATTCTCTGTTCTGCATTCCATGTTCTAAATTCTGGTTTCTATATCCTCTTTTCTATATTCTATATCCTGTGTTCCACATTCTATAGTCTAAATCCTATATTCAGCGTTCTGTATTCTATATTCTAAATTATGTGTTCTGCATTCAATATTTAAATTCTGGGTTCTATATTCTGTTTTCCATATTTTATATTGTGTGTTCTACATTCTATATTCTGTATTCTATATTCTGCATTCCGTATTCTATTCTCTATATTCTGTGTTCTTCATTCTATTATCCAAATTCTATATTCAGTATTCTGTATTCTATATTCTAAATTCTGTGTTCTGCATTCCATGTTCTAAATTCTGTGTTCTATATTGTCTATTCTATATTCTATATTCTGAGTTCTGCATTCAGTATTCTAAATTCTATATTCAGTATTCTGTATTGTATATTCTAAATTCTGTGTTCTGCATACCATGTTCAAATTTCGGGTTTCTGTATTCTGTTTCCATATTTTATATTCTGTGTTCTAATTTCTATATTCTGTATACTATATTCTGCATTATGTATTCTATATTCTATATTTTGTGTTCTACATTCTATATTCTAAATTTTATATTCAGTATTTATTCTATTTTCAGTATTCTGTATTCTATATTCTAAATTCTGTGTTCCGCATTCTATGTTCTAAATTCTATATTCAGTATTCTCTATTATAAATTCTAAATTCTGTGTTCTGCATTCCATGTTGTAAATACTGGGTTGTCTATTCTGTTTTCCATATTGTATAATCTGTGTTCTACATTCTATATTCTGTATTCTATATTCTGCATTCCGTATTCCATATTCTATATTCTGTGTTTTACATTCTATATTCTAAATTCTATATTCTGTATTCCGTATTCTATATTCTGAACTCTGTGTTCTACATTCTATATTCTAAATTCTATATTCAGTGGTCTGTATTCTATATTCTAAATTCTGTGTTCTGCATTACATGCTCTAAATTTTGGCTTCTATATTCTCAATTCTATATTCTATATGCTGTGTTCTACATTCTATATTCTGAATTGTATATTGAGGTTCTGTATTCTATATTCTAAATTCTGTGTCCTGCATTCCATTTTCTAAATTCTGGTTTCTATATTCTCTATTCTATTTTCTGAGTTGTATATTCTATATTCTAAATTCTATATTCAGTATTCTGAATTCTATATTCTAAATTTTGTGTTCTACATCCGTGTTCTAAATTCTGGGTTCTATATTCTCTATTCTATATTCTATACATTGTGTTCTTCATTCCATATACTACATACCATATTCTGCATTCCTATTCTATATTCTATATTCTGTGTTCTACATTCTATATTCTAAAAATTATATTCAGTCTTCTGTATTGTATATTATAAATTCTTTCTTCTGCACTCCATTTCATAATTCTGGGTTCTATATTCTCTATTCATTTCTATATTTTTTGTTTACATTCTATATTGTACGTTATATATTCTGCATTCCGTGTTTTATATTCTATATTATGTTTTCAACATTCTATATTCTAAATTCTATATTCAGTATTCTGAATTCTATATTCTAAATTCTGTGTTCTGCATTCCATGTTCTTAATTCTATGTTCAGTATACTGTATTATATATTCTAAGTTCTGTGTTCCGCATTCCATGTTCTAAATTCTGGGTTCTTTATTCTTTATTCTTTATTCTACATTCTATATTCTGTGTTCTACATACTTTATTCTAATTTCTATATTCAGTATTCTGTATTCTATATTCTAAATTCTGTGGTGTGCATTCCATGTTCTATATTCTGGCTTCTATATTCTCTATCCTATATTCTATACTTTGTGTTCTTCATTCTATATTCTAAATTCTATATTCTGCATTCCGTATTCTATATTCTTTATACTGTGTTCTACATTCTATATTCTAAATTCTATCTTCATTATTCTGTATTCTATATTCTATATTCTGTGTTGTGCATTCCATGTTCTAAATTCTGGGTTCTGTATTCTGTTTTACATGTTTTATATTTTGTGTTCTACATTCTATATTCTGTATTCAATATTCTGCATTCCGTATTCTAAATTCTATTTCTGTGTTCTACATTCTAAATTCTGGGTTCTGCATTCCATGTTCTAAATTCTGGGTTTTGTATTCTTCATTCTCTATTCTTTATTCTGTGTTCTGCATTCTCTATTCTACATTCTCTATTCTGTATTCTATATTCTACATTCTGTGTTCTGCATTCAATGTTCTAAATTCTGGTTTCTGTATTCTGTATTCTATAGTCTGTTTTGTACATTCTAAAGTATACATTCTATATTCTGTATTCTCTTCTCTATATTCTAAATTCAGTGTTCTTAATTCTACATTCTAAACTCTGGGTTCTGTATTCTGTTTTCTATATTCTATATTCTGTGTTATACATTCTATATTCAACATTCTGTATACTTTATTCTATATTCTAAATTCTGTTTTCTGAATTCCATGTTCTAAATAATGTGTTCTGCATTGTGTATTCTATATTCTATAATCTGTGTTGTATATTCTGTGTTATACATTCTATATTCAGTATTCAATATTCTAAAATCTAAACTCTGTGTTCTGAATTCCATGTTCTAAATTCTGTGTTCTGTAGTCTGTATTCTGAATTCCATATTCTCTTACTACATCCAGTATTCTACATTCTATATTCTGTATTCTGTATAATATTCCATATACTGTGTTCAACAATGTAAATTCTATATTCGATATTCTGTATTCTGCACTCTATATTCTAAATTTTGTGTTCTGAATTACAACTTGTATAATCAAGTTTCTGCATTCTGTATTCTATATTCTATATTCTGTGTTCTACATTCTGTATTCTATATTGTATATTATGTATTCTGTATACTATATACTATATTATGCGTTCTGATTTCCATGTTTTAAATTCTGGGTTCTGTATTCCGTAATCTGTATTCAATATTCTGTGTTCTACATTCTGTATTGTACATTCTATATACTGTATTCTATATTATAAATTCTGTGTACAACATTCTATATACAACATAATATTTCGGTATACTTTATTTTATATTCTGTGTTCTGAATTCCTTGTTCTAAATTCTGCATACTGCATTCTATATTCTATATTCTATATTCTGTGTTCTACATTCTATATTCTACATTCTATTCCTTTATTCTATATTATGTATTGTGTGTTCTGAATTCCATGTTCTGAATCCTGCGTTCTGTATGCTGTATTCCATATTCTGTGTTTTGAATTCTATGTTCTAAATTCTGTATTCAGCATTCTGTAATCTAAAATCTTAATTCTGTGTTCTGCATTCTATGGTCTAAATTCTGGGTTCTGTATTCTGTTTTCCATATTCCATATTCTGTGTTCTATATTCTATATTCTAAATTCTATATTCAGTATTCTGTATTCTATTTTCTTAATTTTCTGTTCTTCATTCCATGTTCTAATTTCTGGGTCCTATACTCTCTATTATATATTCTATATTTGTGTTCTTCATTCTATATTCTACATAGTATATTCTGCATTCCGTATCCTATATTCTATATTCTATGTTCTACATTCTAAATTCTAAAATCTATATTCAGTATTCTGTATTCTATAGTATAAATTCTCTGTTCTGCATTCCATTTCTAAATTGTGGTTTCTATATTTCCTATTCTATATTATATATTTGGGTCGTTCATTCTATATTTTACGTCCTATATTCTGCCATCCGTATTTTATATTCTATATTGTTTGTTCTATATTCTATATTCTAAATTCTATATTAAGTATTTTGTATTCTATATTCTAATTTGTGTGTTCTGCATTCCATGTACTAAATTCTGGATTCTCTAATCTCTATTCTCTATTCTATATTCTGTGTTTACATTCTATATTCTAAATTCTATATTTAGTAATCTGTATTCTATATTCTAAATTCTGTGTTCTGCTTTTCTTTTTATAAATACTATATTCAGTACTGTCATTCTATATTCTAAATTCTGTGTTCTGCATTCTATTTTCTAAATTCTATATTCAGTATTCTGTATATTATATTCTAAAATCTGTGTTCTGCATTCCATGTTCTAAATTCTGGGTTCTGTATTGTTTTCCATATTCTATATACTGTGTTCTTCATTCTATATTCTGTGTTCTATATTCTGCATTCCGTATTCTATATTTTAAAATCTGTGTTGTATATTCTGTGTTATACATTCTATATTCAGTATTCAATATTCTAAAATCTAAACTCTGTGTTCTGAATTCCATGTTCTAAATTCTGTATTCTGTAGTCTGTATTCTGAATTCCATATTCTCTTAATACATCCAGTATTCTACATTCTATATTCTGTATTCTGTATACAATATTCCATATTCTGTGTTCAACAATGTAAATCCTATATTCTATATTCTGTATTCTGCACTCTATATTCTAAATTCTGTGTTCTGAATTACAACTTGTAGAATCAAGTTTCTGCATTCTGTATTCTATATTCTATATTCTGTGTTCTACATTCTGTATTCTACATTGTATATTATGTATTCTGTATACTATATTCTATATTATGCGTTCTGATTTCCATGTTCTAAATTCTGGGTTCTGTATTCCGTAATCTGTATTCAATACTCTGTGTTCTACATTCTGTATTGTACATTCTGTATACTGTATTCTATATTATAAATTCTGTGTACAACATTCTATATACCACATAATATTTCGGTATACTTTATTATATATTCTGTGTTCTGAATTCCTTGTTCTAAATTCTGCATACTGCATTCTGTATTCTATATTCTATATTCTGTGTTCTACATTCTATATTCTACATTCTATTCCTTTATTCTATATTATGTATTGTATGTTCTGAATTCCATGTTCTGAATCCTGCGTTCTGTATGCTGTATTCCATATTCTGTGTTTTGAATTCTATGTTCTAAATTCTGTATTCAGCATTCTGTAATCTAAAGTCTTTATTCTGTGTTCTGCATTCTATGGTCTAAATTCTGGGTTCTGTATTCTGTTTTCCATATTTAATATTCTGTGTTCTATATTCTATATTATGTATTCCGTATTCTATATTCTATACTCTGTGTTCTACATTCTATATTCTGCATACTGTATTCAGTATACTGTATTCTATATTCTAAATTCTGTGTTCTGCACCCATGTACTAAATTCTGGGTTCTATATTTTCTTATCTATATTCTATATTCTGTGTTCTATATTCTACATTCTAAATTCTATATTCAGTATTCTGGTATTTTATATTCTTTATTAAGTGTTCTACATTCTATATTCTAAGTTCTATATTCAATATTCTGTATTCTATATTCTTAATTCTATGTTCTGCATTCCGGGTTCTAAGTTGTGTGTTCTATTCTCTCTAGTATATATTCTATATTTGTGTTCTTCATTCTACATTCTACAAAGTATATTCTGCATTCCGTATTCTATATTCTATATTGTATGTTCTACATTCTATATTCTAAAATATTTATTCAGGTTTCTGAATTCTATATTCTAAATTCTCTGTTCTGCATTCCATTTCTAAATTCTGGTTGCTATATTCTCTATTCTACATTCTATACTTTGTGTTCTTCATTCTATATTCTACCTTCTTTATTCTGCATTCCGTATTTTATATTCTATATTCTGTGTTCTATTTCTATATTCTAAATTCTATATTCACTATTTTGTATTCTATATTATAATTTTTGTGATCTGCATTCCATGTTCTCAATTCTGGGTTCTATATTCTCTATTCTATGTTATATATTCTGTGTTCTACATTCTATACTCTAAATTCTATATTCAGTATTGTTTATTCTTTGTTCTAAATTCTGTGTCTGAATTCTATGTTCTAAATTCTATATTCAGTATTCTGTATATCATATTCTAAATTCTGTGTTCTGCAATCCATGTTCTAAATTCTGGTTTCTGTAATCTGTTTTCCATTTTTTATATTCTGTGTTCTTCATTCTATATTCTGTATTGTATATTCTTTATGCTGTATTCTCTATTCTGTGTTTTTCATTCTATATTCTGTATTCTATATTCTGCATTCCGTATTCTATATTCTATATTCTGTGTTCTGCTTTCTACACTCTAAATTCTATATTCAGTATTCTGTATTCTATATTCCAAATTCTGTGTTCTGCAATCCATGTTCTAAATTCTGGTTTCTGTATTCTGTTTTCCATTTTTTATATTCTGTGTTCTACATTCTATATTGTGTATTGTATATTCTTTATGCCGTATGCTCTATTCTGAGTTTTTCATTCTATAGTCTGTATTCCATATTCTGCATTCCGTATTCTATATTCTATATTCTGTGTTCTACATTCTGTACTCTAAATTCTATATTCAGTTTTCTCTATTCTATATTCAAAATTCTGTGTTCTACATTGTATATTCTAAATTCTATATTCTATATTCAAAATTCTGTGTTCTTCATTCCGTGTTCTAAATTCTGGGTTCTATATTCTCTATTCTATATTCTATATTGTGTGTTCTTCATTCTATATTCTACATTCTATATTCTAAATTCTATATTCTATATTCCAAATTCTGTGTTCTGCGTTTCATATTCTAAATTCTGGGTTATGTATTCTGTATTCCATATTTTATATTTTGTGTTCTATATTCTATATTTGGTATTGTATATTCTGCATTCCGTATTCTATATTCTATATCCTGTGTTCTAAATCCTATATTCAGTATTCTGTATTTTATTTTCTAAATTCTGTGTTCTGCATTCCATGTTCTAAATTCTGTGTTCTATATTCTTTTTTCCATATTCTAGATTCAGTGTTCTATATTCTATATTCTGTATTCTGTATTCTGCATTCCGTATTCTACAATGTATATTCTGTGTTCTAAATTTTATTTTCCAAATTCTATATGTAGTATTCTGTATTGTATATTCTATATGCTGTTTTCTAAATTCTGTATTCTAAATTCTATATTCTTTATTCTAAATTCTGTGTTCTGCATACCGTGTTAAAATTCTGTGTTCTATATTCTCTATTCTGTATTCTATAATTTGTGTTCTTCATTCTATATTCTATATCCTATATTCTGCATTCAGTTGTCTATATTGTATATTCTGTGTTCTACGTTCTATATTCTAAATTCTATATTCAGTATTCTGTTTTATATATTCTAATTTCTGTGTTCTGTATTCTATGTTCTAAATTCTGGCTTCTATATTCTCCAGTCTATATTCTATATTTTGTGAAATCCATTCTTATTTCTACATTCTTTATTCTGCATTCCATATTCTATATTATATATTCTGTGTTCTACATTCTATATTCTAAATTCTATATTCCTTATTCCGTAGTATATATTCTATATTCTATGTTCTGCATTGTATATTCTAAATTCTACATTCAGTAATCTGTATTCTAAATACTAAATTCTGTGTTCTGCATTTCATGTTCTAAATTCTGTGTTCTATATTCTCTTTTCTATATTCTATATTCTGTGTCCTTCATTCAATATTCTAAATTCTATATTCAGTATTCTCTATTCTATATTCTAAATTCTGTGTTCTGCATACCATGTTCGTAGTTCGGGATTCTGTATTCTGTTTCCATATTTTACATTCTGTGTTCTAAATTCTATATTCTGTATAATATATTCTGCATTATGTATTCAATATTTTATATTTTGTGTTCTACATTCTATATTCTAAATTCTATAATCTATATTCTAAATTCTGTGTTCTTTATTCCGTGTTCTTAATTCTGGGTTCTATAATCTCTTTTCTATATTCTATATTCTGTGTTCGACATTCAATATTCTAAATTCTATATTTAGTATTCTCAATTCTATATTCAAAATTCTGTGTTCTACATGCTATATTCTAAATTCTATATTCTATATTCAAAATTCTGTATTCTTCATTCCGTGTTCTAAATACTGGGTTCTATATTCTCTATTCTCTATTCTATATTCTGTGTTCTTCATTCTATATTCTACATTCTATATTCTGCATTCCGTATTCTATATTCTATATACAGTGTTCTACATTCTATATTCAAAATTCTATATTCATTATCCTGTATTCTATATTCTAAATTGTGTGCTTTGAATTCCATGTTCTAAATTCTGGTTTCTATATTCTCTTTTATATATTCCATATTTTTTGTTCTTCATTTTATATTGTACGTTCTATATTCTGCATTCCGTGTTATATATTCTATATTATGTTTTCTACATTCTATATTCTAAATTCTATATTCAGTGGTCTGTATTCTATATTCTAAATCCTGTGTTCTGCATTACATGCTCTAAATTTTGGCTTCTATATTCTCTATTCTATATTCTATATGCTGTGTTCTACATTCTATATTCTGAATTGTATATTGAGTTTTCTGTATTCTATATTCTAAATTCTGTGTCCTGCATTCCATTTTCTAAATTCTGGTTTCTATATTCTCTATTCTATTTTCTGAGTTGTATATTCTATATTCTAAATTCTATATTCAGTATTCTGAATTCTATATTCTAAATTTTGTGTTCTACATCCGTGTTCTAAATTCTGGGTTCTATATTCTCTATTCTATATTCTATACATTGTGTTCTTCATTCCATATTCTACATTCCTTATTCTGCATTCCGTATTCTATATTCTATATTCTGTGTTCTACATTCTATATTCTAAAAACTATATTCAGTCTTCTGTATTGTATATTCTAAATTCTTTGTTCTGCATTCCATTTCTTAATTCTGGGTTCTATATTCTCTATTAATTTCTATATTTTTTGTTTACATTCTATATTGTACGTTCTATATTCTGCATTCAGTGTTTTATATTCTAAATTATGTTTTCAACATTCAATATTCTAAATTCTATATTCATTATTCTGTATTCTACATTCTTAATTCTGTGTTCTACATTCTATATTCAAAATTCTATATTCAGTATTCTGTATTCTATATTCTTAATTCTCTGTTCTTCATTCCATGTTCTAAGTTCTGGGTCCTATACTCTCTATTATATATTCTATATTTGTGTTCTGTATTCTATATTCTACATAGTATATTCTGCATTCCGTATCCTATATTCTATATTCTATGTTCTGCATTCTAAATTCTAAAATCTATATTCAGTATTCTGTATTCTATAGTATAAATTCTCTGTTCTGCATTCCATTTCTAAATTGTGATTTCTATGTTCTCTATTCTCTATTATATATCTGGGTCGTTCATTCTATATTCTACGTCCTCTATTCTGCCATCCGTATTTTATATTCTATATTGTTTGTTCTATATTCTATATTCTAAATTCTATATTCAGTATTTTGTATTCTATATTCTAATTTGTGTGTTCTGCATTCCATGTACTAAATTCTGGGTTCTCTATTCTCTATTCTCTATTCTGTGTTTACATTCTATATTCTAAATACTATATTCAGTATTCTGTATTCTATATTCTAAATTCTGTGTTCTATTTTCCTTTTTATAAATTCTATATTCAGTACTGTGCATTCTATATTCTAAATTCTGTGTTCTGCATTCTATTTTCTAAATTCTATATTCATTATTCTGTATATTATATTCTAAAATCTGTGTTCTGCATTCCATGTTCTAAATTCTGGGTTCTGTATTGTTTTCCATATTCTATATACTGTGTTCTTCATTCTATATTCTGTATTGTATATTATTTATGCCGTATTATATATTCTGTGTTCTTCATTCTATATTCTGTATTCTATATTCTGCATTCCGTATTCTATATTCTATATTCTGTGTTCTACATTTTATACTCTAAATTCTATATTCAGTATTCTGTATTGTATATTCCAAATTCTGTGTTCTGCATTGTATGTTCTAAACTTTGGGTTCTGTATTCTGTATTCCATATTCTAAATTTTGTGTTCTATAGTCTATATTTGGTATTCAATATTCTGCATTCCGTATTCTATATTCTATATCCTGTGTTCTAAATTCTATATTCAGTATTCTTTGTTTTATTTTCTATATTCTGTGTTCTGCATTCCATGTTCTAAATTCTGGGTTTTATATTCACTATTGTATATACTACATTCTGTGTGCTACATTCTATATTATCAATTCTATATTCAGTATTCTGTATTCTATATTCTAAATTCTGCGTTTACATTCTATATTCTAAATTGCATGTTCAGTATGGTGTATTCTATATTCTAAATTCTGAGTTCTGCTTTCCATGTTCCAAAATCTGTCTTCAATATATTCCTTGCTATTTTTTTTCTGTTTTCTACATTATATATTCTAAATTATTTATTCAGTATTATGTATTTTATATTCTATATTCTATGTCCTACATAGAATTTTTTAATTGTTTATAAAATATTCCGTATATTATGTTCTAAATTCTGTGTTCTATATTCTCTTTTCTATTTTCTATATTCTGTGTTCTACATTCTATATTGTAAATTTTATATTCAGCATTCTGTATTCTATATTCTAAATTCTGTGTTCTACATTCTATATTCTATATTCAGTATAATGTATTCTATATTCTAAATTCTGTGTTCTGCATCACATGATCAAAATTCTCGATACTATACTCTCTATTGTATATTCTATATTCTATATACTGTGTTCTACATTCTATATTCTAAAATCTATATTAATTAATGTGTATTCTATAGTCTTAATTCTGTGTTCTGCATTCAAAATTCTAAATTCTGGGTTCTATATTTGTTTTCCATATTTTAATACTGTGTTCTACATTCTACATTCTAAATTCTATATTCAGTATTATATATTCTATAATCTAAATTCTGTGTTCTGCATTCCATGTTCTAAATTCTCTATTCTATATTCTGTGTTCTACTTTCTATATTCTTAATTATATATTTTGTATTCAGTATTCTATATTCTAAATTCTGTGTTCTGCATTCCATGTTCTAAATTCTGGTTTCTACATTCTCTATTCTATATTCTATATTGTGTGTTTTTCATTGTAGATTTTACATGCAATATTTTGCATTCCGTATTCTATATTCTGTGTTCTACATACTTTATTCTAAATTCTATATTCAGCATTCCGTATTCTATATTCTAAATTCTCTGTTCTGCATTCCATGTTCTAAATTCTGGTTTCTATATCCTCTTTTCTATATTCTATATCCTGTGTTCCACATTCTATAGTCTAAATCCTATATTCAGCGTTCTGTATTCTATATTCTAAATTATGTGTTCTGCATTCAATATTTAAATTCTGGGTTCTATATTCTGTTTTCCATATTTTATATTGTGTGTTCTACATTCTATATTCTGTATTCTATATTCTGCATTCCGTATTCTATTCTCTATATTCTGTGTTCTTCATTCTATTATCCAAATTCTATATTCAGTATTCTGTATTCTATATTCTAAATTCTGTGTTCTGCATTCCATGTTCTAAATTCTGTGTTCTATATTGTCTATTCTATATTCTATATTCTGAGTTCTGCATTCAGTATTCTAAATTCTATATTCAGTATTCTGTATTGTATATTCTAAATTCTGTGTTCTGCATACCATGTTCAAATTTCGGGTTTCTGTATTCTGTTTCCATATTTTATATTCTGTGTTCTAATTTCTATATTCTGTATACTATATTCTGCATTATGTATTCTATATTCTATATTTTGTGTTCTACATTCTATATTCTAAATTTTATATTCAGTATTTATTCTATTTTCAGTATTCTGTATTCTATATTCTAAATTCTGTGTTCCGCATTCTATGTTCTAAATTCTATATTCAGTATTCTCTATTATAAATTCTAAATTCTGTGTTCTGCATTCCATGTTGTAAATACTGGGTTGTCTATTCTGTTTTCCATATTGTATAATCTGTGTTCTACATTCTATATTCTGTATTCTATATTCTGCATTCCGTATTCCATATTCTATATTCTGTGTTTTACATTCTATATTCTAAATTCTATATTCTGTATTCCGTATTCTATATTCTGAACTCTGTGTTCTACATTCTATATTCTAAATTCTATATTCAGTGGTCTGTATTCTATATTCTAAATTCTGTGTTCTGCATTACATGCTCTAAATTTTGGCTTCTATATTCTCAATTCTATATTCTATATGCTGTGTTCTACATTCTATATTCTGAATTGTATATTGAGGTTCTGTATTCTATATTCTAAATTCTGTGTCCTGCATTCCATTTTCTAAATTCTGGTTTCTATATTCTCTATTCTATTTTCTGAGTTGTATATTCTATATTCTAAATTCTATATTCAGTATTCTGAATTCTATATTCTAAATTTTGTGTTCTACATCCGTGTTCTAAATTCTGGGTTCTATATTCTCTATTCTATATTCTATACATTGTGTTCTTCATTCCATATACTACATACCATATTCTGCATTCCTATTCTATATTCTATATTCTGTGTTCTACATTCTATATTCTAAAAATTATATTCAGTCTTCTGTATTGTATATTATAAATTCTTTCTTCTGCACTCCATTTCATAATTCTGGGTTCTATATTCTCTATTCATTTCTATATTTTTTGTTTACATTCTATATTGTACGTTATATATTCTGCATTCCGTGTTTTATATTCTATATTATGTTTTCAACATTCTATATTCTAAATTCTATATTCAGTATTCTGAATTCTATATTCTAAATTCTGTGTTCTGCATTCCATGTTCTTAATTCTATGTTCAGTATACTGTATTATATATTCTAAGTTCTGTGTTCCGCATTCCATGTTCTAAATTCTGGGTTCTTTATTCTTTATTCTTTATTCTACATTCTATATTCTGTGTTCTACATACTTTATTCTAATTTCTATATTCAGTATTCTGTATTCTATATTCTAAATTCTGTGGTGTGCATTCCATGTTCTATATTCTGGCTTCTATATTCTCTATCCTATATTCTATACTTTGTGTTCTTCATTCTATATTCTAAATTCTATATTCTGCATTCCGTATTCTATATTCTTTATACTGTGTTCTACATTCTATATTCTAAATTCTATCTTCATTATTCTGTATTCTATATTCTATATTCTGTGTTGTGCATTCCATGTTCTAAATTCTGGGTTCTGTATTCTGTTTTACATGTTTTATATTTTGTGTTCTACATTCTATATTCTGTATTCAATATTCTGCATTCCGTATTCTAAATTCTATTTCTGTGTTCTACATTCTAAATTCTGGGTTCTGCATTCCATGTTCTAAATTCTGGGTTTTGTATTCTTCATTCTCTATTCTTTATTCTGTGTTCTGCATTCTCTATTCTACATTCTCTATTCTGTATTCTATATTCTACATTCTGTGTTCTGCATTCAATGTTCTAAATTCTGGTTTCTGTATTCTGTATTCTATAGTCTGTTTTGTACATTCTAAAGTATACATTCTATATTCTGTATTCTCTTCTCTATATTCTAAATTCAGTGTTCTTAATTCTACATTCTAAACTCTGGGTTCTGTATTCTGTTTTCTATATTCTATATTCTGTGTTATACATTCTATATTCAACATTCTGTATACTTTATTCTATATTCTAAATTCTGTTTTCTGAATTCCATGTTCTAAATAATGTGTTCTGCATTGTGTATTCTATATTCTATAATCTGTGTTGTATATTCTGTGTTATACATTCTATATTCAGTATTCAATATTCTAAAATCTAAACTCTGTGTTCTGAATTCCATGTTCTAAATTCTGTGTTCTGTAGTCTGTATTCTGAATTCCATATTCTCTTACTACATCCAGTATTCTACATTCTATATTCTGTATTCTGTATAATATTCCATATACTGTGTTCAACAATGTAAATTCTATATTCGATATTCTGTATTCTGCACTCTATATTCTAAATTTTGTGTTCTGAATTACAACTTGTATAATCAAGTTTCTGCATTCTGTATTCTATATTCTATATTCTGTGTTCTACATTCTGTATTCTATATTGTATATTATGTATTCTGTATACTATATACTATATTATGCGTTCTGATTTCCATGTTTTAAATTCTGGGTTCTGTATTCCGTAATCTGTATTCAATATTCTGTGTTCTACATTCTGTATTGTACATTCTATATACTGTATTCTATATTATAAATTCTGTGTACAACATTCTATATACAACATAATATTTCGGTATACTTTATTTTATATTCTGTGTTCTGAATTCCTTGTTCTAAATTCTGCATACTGCATTCTATATTCTATATTCTATATTCTGTGTTCTACATTCTATATTCTACATTCTATTCCTTTATTCTATATTATGTATTGTGTGTTCTGAATTCCATGTTCTGAATCCTGCGTTCTGTATGCTGTATTCCATATTCTGTGTTTTGAATTCTATGTTCTAAATTCTGTATTCAGCATTCTGTAATCTAAAATCTTAATTCTGTGTTCTGCATTCTATGGTCTAAATTCTGGGTTCTGTATTCTGTTTTCCATATTCCATATTCTGTGTTCTATATTCTATATTCTAAATTCTATATTCAGTATTCTGTATTCTATTTTCTTAATTTTCTGTTCTTCATTCCATGTTCTAATTTCTGGGTCCTATACTCTCTATTATATATTCTATATTTGTGTTCTTCATTCTATATTCTACATAGTATATTCTGCATTCCGTATCCTATATTCTATATTCTATGTTCTACATTCTAAATTCTAAAATCTATATTCAGTATTCTGTATTCTATAGTATAAATTCTCTGTTCTGCATTCCATTTCTAAATTGTGGTTTCTATATTTCCTATTCTATATTATATATTTGGGTCGTTCATTCTATATTTTACGTCCTATATTCTGCCATCCGTATTTTATATTCTATATTGTTTGTTCTATATTCTATATTCTAAATTCTATATTAAGTATTTTGTATTCTATATTCTAATTTGTGTGTTCTGCATTCCATGTACTAAATTCTGGATTCTCTAATCTCTATTCTCTATTCTATATTCTGTGTTTACATTCTATATTCTAAATTCTATATTTAGTAATCTGTATTCTATATTCTAAATTCTGTGTTCTGCTTTTCTTTTTATAAATACTATATTCAGTACTGTCATTCTATATTCTAAATTCTGTGTTCTGCATTCTATTTTCTAAATTCTATATTCAGTATTCTGTATATTATATTCTAAAATCTGTGTTCTGCATTCCATGTTCTAAATTCTGGGTTCTGTATTGTTTTCCATATTCTATATACTGTGTTCTTCATTCTATATTCTGTGTTCTATATTCTGCATTCCGTATTCTATATTTTAAAATCTGTGTTGTATATTCTGTGTTATACATTCTATATTCAGTATTCAATATTCTAAAATCTAAACTCTGTGTTCTGAATTCCATGTTCTAAATTCTGTATTCTGTAGTCTGTATTCTGAATTCCATATTCTCTTAATACATCCAGTATTCTACATTCTATATTCTGTATTCTGTATACAATATTCCATATTCTGTGTTCAACAATGTAAATCCTATATTCTATATTCTGTATTCTGCACTCTATATTCTAAATTCTGTGTTCTGAATTACAACTTGTAGAATCAAGTTTCTGCATTCTGTATTCTATATTCTATATTCTGTGTTCTACATTCTGTATTCTACATTGTATATTATGTATTCTGTATACTATATTCTATATTATGCGTTCTGATTTCCATGTTCTAAATTCTGGGTTCTGTATTCCGTAATCTGTATTCAATACTCTGTGTTCTACATTCTGTATTGTACATTCTGTATACTGTATTCTATATTATAAATTCTGTGTACAACATTCTATATACCACATAATATTTCGGTATACTTTATTATATATTCTGTGTTCTGAATTCCTTGTTCTAAATTCTGCATACTGCATTCTGTATTCTATATTCTATATTCTGTGTTCTACATTCTATATTCTACATTCTATTCCTTTATTCTATATTATGTATTGTATGTTCTGAATTCCATGTTCTGAATCCTGCGTTCTGTATGCTGTATTCCATATTCTGTGTTTTGAATTCTATGTTCTAAATTCTGTATTCAGCATTCTGTAATCTAAAGTCTTTATTCTGTGTTCTGCATTCTATGGTCTAAATTCTGGGTTCTGTATTCTGTTTTCCATATTTAATATTCTGTGTTCTATATTCTATATTATGTATTCCGTATTCTATATTCTATACTCTGTGTTCTACATTCTATATTCTGCATACTGTATTCAGTATACTGTATTCTATATTCTAAATTCTGTGTTCTGCACCCATGTACTAAATTCTGGGTTCTATATTTTCTTATCTATATTCTATATTCTGTGTTCTATATTCTACATTCTAAATTCTATATTCAGTATTCTGGTATTTTATATTCTTTATTAAGTGTTCTACATTCTATATTCTAAGTTCTATATTCAATATTCTGTATTCTATATTCTTAATTCTATGTTCTGCATTCCGGGTTCTAAGTTGTGTGTTCTATTCTCTCTAGTATATATTCTATATTTGTGTTCTTCATTCTACATTCTACAAAGTATATTCTGCATTCCGTATTCTATATTCTATATTGTATGTTCTACATTCTATATTCTAAAATATTTATTCAGGTTTCTGAATTCTATATTCTAAATTCTCTGTTCTGCATTCCATTTCTAAATTCTGGTTGCTATATTCTCTATTCTACATTCTATACTTTGTGTTCTTCATTCTATATTCTACCTTCTTTATTCTGCATTCCGTATTTTATATTCTATATTCTGTGTTCTATTTCTATATTCTAAATTCTATATTCACTATTTTGTATTCTATATTATAATTTTTGTGATCTGCATTCCATGTTCTCAATTCTGGGTTCTATATTCTCTATTCTATGTTATATATTCTGTGTTCTACATTCTATACTCTAAATTCTATATTCAGTATTGTTTATTCTTTGTTCTAAATTCTGTGTCTGAATTCTATGTTCTAAATTCTATATTCAGTATTCTGTATATCATATTCTAAATTCTGTGTTCTGCAATCCATGTTCTAAATTCTGGTTTCTGTAATCTGTTTTCCATTTTTTATATTCTGTGTTCTTCATTCTATATTCTGTATTGTATATTCTTTATGCTGTATTCTCTATTCTGTGTTTTTCATTCTATATTCTGTATTCTATATTCTGCATTCCGTATTCTATATTCTATATTCTGTGTTCTGCTTTCTACACTCTAAATTCTATATTCAGTATTCTGTATTCTATATTCCAAATTCTGTGTTCTGCAATCCATGTTCTAAATTCTGGTTTCTGTATTCTGTTTTCCATTTTTTATATTCTGTGTTCTACATTCTATATTGTGTATTGTATATTCTTTATGCCGTATGCTCTATTCTGAGTTTTTCATTCTATAGTCTGTATTCCATATTCTGCATTCCGTATTCTATATTCTATATTCTGTGTTCTACATTCTGTACTCTAAATTCTATATTCAGTTTTCTCTATTCTATATTCAAAATTCTGTGTTCTACATTGTATATTCTAAATTCTATATTCTATATTCAAAATTCTGTGTTCTTCATTCCGTGTTCTAAATTCTGGGTTCTATATTCTCTATTCTATATTCTATATTGTGTGTTCTTCATTCTATATTCTACATTCTATATTCTAAATTCTATATTCTATATTCCAAATTCTGTGTTCTGCGTTTCATATTCTAAATTCTGGGTTATGTATTCTGTATTCCATATTTTATATTTTGTGTTCTATATTCTATATTTGGTATTGTATATTCTGCATTCCGTATTCTATATTCTATATCCTGTGTTCTAAATCCTATATTCAGTATTCTGTATTTTATTTTCTAAATTCTGTGTTCTGCATTCCATGTTCTAAATTCTGGGTTCTATATTCTCTATTCTATATACTATATTCTGTGTGCTACATTCTATATTCTAAATTCTATATTCATTATTCTGTATTCAATATTCTAAATTCTGTGTTCTGCATTCCATGTTCTAAATTCTACATTCAGTATTCTGTATTCTATATTCTAAATTCTGGGTTCTGCATTCTATGTTCTAAACTCTATATTAAGTATTCTGTATTCTATTTTCTAAATTCTGTGTTCTGCAATCAATGTTTTAAATTCTGGGTTCTGTATTTTGTTTTACATATTTTATATTTTGTGTTGTACATTCTATATTCTGTATTCAATATTCTGCATTCTGTATTCTAAATTGTATTTCTGTGTTCTACATTCTAAATTCTGTGTTCTGCATTCCATGTTCTAAATTCAATATTCAGTATTCTGTATTCTATATTCTAAATTCTGTGTTCTGCTTTCTATGTTCTAAATTCTATATTCAGTATTCTGTATTCTATATTCTAAATTCTGTGTTCTGCATTACATGTTCTAAATTCTCGATTCTATACTCTCTATTGTATATTCTATATTGTATATTCTGTGTTCTACATTCTATATTCTAAATTCTATATTCATTAATGTGTATTCTATACTCTTAATTCTGTGTTCTGCATTCCAAGTTCTAAATTCTGGGTTCTATATTCTGTTTTCCATATTTTAATTCTGTGTTCTACATTCTATTTTCTAAATTTTATATTCTGTATTATGTATTGTATAATGTAAATTCTGTGTTCTGCATTCCATGTTCTAAATTCTCTAATCTATATTCTGTGTTCTACTTTATATATTCTTAATTATATATTCTGTGTTCAGTATTCTATATTCTAAATTCTGTGTTCTGCATTCAATGTTCTAAATTCTGGTTTCTACATTCTCTATTCTATATTCTATATTGTGTGTTTTTCATTCTAGAATTTACATACAATATTTTGCATTCCGTATACTATATTCTATATTTTGTGTTCTACATTCTATTTTCTAAATTCTATACTCAGTATTCCGTATTCTAAATTCTAAATTCTCTGTTCTGCATTCCATGTTCTAAATTCTGGTTTCTACATTCTCTATTCTATATTCTATATTGTGTGTTTTTCATTGTAGATTTTACATGCAATATTTTGCATTCCGTATTCTATATTCTGTGTTCTACATACTTTATTCTAAATTCTATATTCAGCATTCCGTATTCTATATTCTAAATTCTCTGTTCTGCATTCCATGTTCTAAATTCTGGTTTCTATATCCTCTTTTCTATATTCTATATCCTGTGTTCCACATTCTATAGTCTAAATCCTATATTCAGCGTTCTGTATTCTATATTCTAAATTATGTGTTCTGCATTCAATATTTAAATTCTGGGTTCTATATTCTGTTTTCCATATTTTATATTGTGTGTTCTACATTCTATATTCTGTATTCTATATTCTGCATTCCGTATTCTATTCTCTATATTCTGTGTTCTTCATTCTATTTTCCAAATTCTATATTCAGTATTCTGTATTCTATATTCTAAATTCTGTGTTCTGCATTCCATGTTCTAAATTCTGTGTTCTATATTGTCTTTTCTATATTCTAAATTCTGTGTTCTGCATAGCATGTTCTTTATTCTGGATTCTTTATTCTGTATTCTACATTCTATATTCTGTATTCTACATTTTATCTTCTAAATTCTATATTCATTATTCTGTATTCAATATTCTAAATTCTGTGTTCTGCATTCCATGTTCTAAATTCTATATTCAGTATTCTGTATTCTATATTCTGTATTCTGTGTTCTGCATTCTATGTTCTAAACTCTATATTAAGTATTCTGTATTCTATTTTCTAAATTCTGTGTTCTGCAATCCATGTTTTAAATTCTGGGTTCTGTATTTTGTTTTACATATTTTATATTTTGTGTTGTACATTCTATATTCTGTATTCAATATTCTGCATTCTGTATTCTAAATTGTATTTCTGTGTTCTACATTCTAAATTCTGTGTTCTGCATTCCATGTTCTAAATTCAATATTCAGTAGTCTGTATTCTATATTCTAAATTCTGTGTTCTGCATTCTATGTTCTAAATTCTATATTCAGTATTCTGTATTCTATATTCTATATTCTGTGTTCTGCATTCCATGTTCTAAATTCTGGGTTCTGTATTCTCTTTTCCATATTCTATATTCTGTTTTCTACATTCTATATTCTGTATTCTATATTCTGCATTCCGTATTCTTTAATCTATATTCTGTGTTCTACATTCTGTACTCTAAATTCTATATTCAGTATTCTCTATTCTATATTCAAAATTCTGTGTTCTACATTGTATATTGTAAATTCTATATTCTATATTCAAAATTCTCTGTTCTTCATTCCGTGTTCTAAATTCTGTTTTCTATATTCTCTATCCTATATTGTGTGTTCTTCATTCTATATTCTACATTCTATATTCTAAATTCTATATTGTATATTCCAAATTCTGTGTTCTATATTTCATATTCTAAATTCTGGGTTATGTATTCTGTATTCCATATTTTATATTTTGTTTTCTATATTCTATATTTGGTATTCTATATTCTGCATTCCGTATTCTATATTCTATATCCTGTATTCTAAATCCTATATTCAGTATTCTGTATTTTTTTTCTAAATTCTGTGTTCTGCATTCCATGTTCTAAATTGTGTGTTCTATATTCTTTTTTCCATATTCAAGATTCAGTGTTCTATATTCTACATTCTGTATTCTGTATTCTGCATTCCGTATTCTACAATGTATATTCTGTGTTCTAAATTTTATTTTCCAAATTCTATATGTAGTATTCTGTATTGTATATTCTATATGCTGTTTTCTAAATTCTGGATTCTAAATTCTATATTCTTTGTTCTAAATTCTGTGTTTTGCATACCGTGTTCAAAATTCTGTGTTCTATATTGTCTATTCTGTATTCTATAATTTGTGTTCTTCATTCTATATTCTATATCCTATATTCTGCATTCAGTTGTCTATATTGTATATTCTGTGTTCTACATCCTATATTCTAAATTCTATATTCAGTATTCTGTTTTATATATTCTAAATTCTGTGTTCTGTATTCTATGTTCTAAATTCTGGCTTCTATATTCTCCAGTCTATATTCTATATTTTGTGAACTCCATTCTTATTTCTACATTCTTTATTCTGCATTCCATATTCTATATTATATATTCTGTGTTCTAAATTCTATATTCTAAATTCTATATTCCTTATTCCGTAGTATATATTCTCTATTCTATGTTCTGCATTGTATATTCTAAATTCTACATTCAGTATTCTGTATTCTAAATACTAAATTCTGTGTTCTACATTTCATGTTCTAAATTCTGTGTTCTATATTCTCTTTTCTATATTCTATATTCTGTGTCCTTCATTCAATATTCTAAATTCTATATTCAGTATTCTCTATTCTATATTCTAAATTCTGTGTTCTGCATACCATGTTCGTATTTCGGTATTCTGTATTCTGTTTCCATATTTTAAATTCTGTGTTCTAAATTCTATATTCTGAATAATATATTCTGCATTATGTATTCAATATTGTATATTTTGTGTTCTACATTCTATATTCTAAATTCTATAATCTATATTCTAAATTCTGTGTTCTTTATTCCGTGTTCTTAATTCTGGGTTCTATAATCTCTTTTCTATATTCTATATTCTGTGTTCGACATTCAATATTCTAAATTCTATATTTATTATTCTCAATTCTATATTCAAAATTCTGTGTTCTACATGCTATATTCTATATTCTATATTCTGTATTCAATATTCTGTATTCTTCATTCCGTGTTTTAAATTCTGGATTCTATATTCTCTATTCTATATTCTATATTCTGTGTTCTTCATTCTATATTTTACATTCTTTATTCTGCATTCCGTATTCTATATTCTATATACTGTGTTCTACATTCTATATTCAAAATTCTATATTCATTATCTTGTATTCTATATTCTAAATTCTGTGCTTTGAATTCCATGTTCTAAATTCTGGGTTCTATATTCTCTATTATATATTCTATATTTTTTGTTCTTCATTCTATATTGTACGTTCTATATTCTTCATTCCGTGTTATATATTCTATATTATGTTTTCTACATTCTATATTCTAAATTCTATATTCAGTATTATGTATTCTATAATCTAAATTCTGTGTTCTGATTCAATTTTTAAATTCTGGTTTCTAAATGTTCTTTTATATATTCTATATTTTGTGTTCTTAGTTCTTTATTCTGCATTGTATATTCTGCATTCTGTATTTATGTTCTATATTCTGTGTTCTACATCTACTTTCTAAATTCTATAGTCAGTATTCTGTATTCAATATTCTACATTCTGTGTTCTGCATTCTATGTTCCAAATTCTGGGTTCTGTATTGTGTTTTCCATATTCTATATTCTGTGTTCTATATTCTATATTCTGTATTCTATATTCTGCATTCCGTATTCTATACTCTATATTCTGTGTTCTTCATTCTATTATCCAAATTCTATATTCAGTATTCTGTATTCTATATTCTAAATTCTGTGTTCTGCATTCCATGTTCTAAATTCTGTGTTCTATATTGTCTTTTCTATATTCTATATTCTGTGCTCTACATTCAATATTCTAAATTCTATATTCAGTATTCTGTATTGTTTATTGTAAATTCTGTCTTCGGCATACCATGTTCAAATTTCGGGGTTCTGTATTCTGTTTCCATATTTTATATTCTGTCTTCTAATTTCTATATTCTGTATACTATATTCTGCATTATGTATTCTATATTCTATATTTTGTGTTCTACATTCTATATTCTAAATTTTATATTCAGTATTCTTTATTCTATTTTCTAAATTCTGGGTTCTGCATTCCATGTTCTAAATCCTATATTCAGTATTCTGTATTCTATATTCTAAATTCTGTGTTCCGCATTCTATGTTCTAAATTCTATATTCAGTATTCTGTATTATAAATTCTAAATTCTGTGTTCTGCATTCAATGTTGTAAATAGTGGGTTGTCTATTCTGTTTTCCATATTGTATAATCTGTGTTCTACATTCTATATTCTGTATTCTATATTCTGCATTCCGTATTCCATATTCTATATTCTGTGTTTTACATTCTATATTCTAAATTCTATATTCTGTATTCCGTATTCTATATTCTGAATTCTGTGTTCTACCTTCTATATTCTAAATTCTATATTCAGTGGTCTGTATTCTATATTCTAAATTCTGTGTTCTGCATTACATGCTCTAAATTTTGGCTTCTATATTCTCTATTCTATATTCTATATGCTGTGTTCTACATTCTATATTCTGAATTGTATATTGAGGTTTCTGTATTCTATATTCTAAATTCTGTGTCCTGCATTCCATTTTCTAAATTCTGGTTTCTATATTCTCTATTCTATTTTCTGAGTTGTATATTCTATATTCTAAATTCTATATTCAGTATTCTGAATTCTATATTCTAAATTTTGTGTTCTACATCCGTGTTCTAAATTCTGGGTTCTATATTCTCTATTCTCTATTCTATACATTGTGTTCTTCATTCCATATTCTACATACCATATTCTGCATTCCGTTTTCTATATTCTATATTCTGTGTTCTACATTCAATATTCTAAAAACTATATTCAGTCTTCTGTATTGTATATTCTAAATTCTTTGTTCTGCACTCCATTTCTTAATTCTGGGTTGTATATTCTCTATTCATTTCTATATTTTTTGTTTACATTCTATATTGTACGTTCTATATACTGCATTCCGTGTTTTATATTCAATATTATGTTTTCAACATTCTATATTCTAAATTCTATATTCAGTATTCTGAAGTCTACATTCTAAATTCTGTGTTCTGCATTCCATGTTCTAAATTCTGGGTTCTATATTTTCTATACTATATTCTATATATTGTGTTCTATATTCTATATTCTAAATTCTATATTCATTATTCTGTATTCTATTTTCTTAATTCTGTGTTCTACAATCTATAATCTAAATTCTATATTCAGTATTCTGTATTCTATATTCTTAATTCTCTGTTCTTCATTCCATGTTCTAAGTTCTGGGTCCTATACTCTCTATTATATATTCTATATTTGTGTTCTGCATTCTATATTCTCCATAGTATATTCTGCATTCCGTATCCTATATTCTATATTCTATGTTCTACATTCTAAATTCTAAAATCTATATTCAGTATTCTGTATTCTATAGTTTAATTCTCTGTTCTGCATTCCATTTCTAAATTGTGGTTTCTATATTCTCTATTCTATATTATATATTTGGGTCGTTCATTCTATATTCTACGTCCTATATTCTGCCATCCGTATTTTATATTCTATATTGTTTGTTCTATATTCTATATTCTAAATTCTATATTAGGTATTTTGTATTCTATATTCTAATTTGTGTGTTCTGCATTCCATGTACTAAATTCTGGGTTCTCTATTCTCTATTCTCTATTCTATATTCTGTGTTTACATTCTATATTCTAAATTCTATATTCAGTATTCTGTATTCTATATTCTAAATTCTGTGTTCTGCTTTCCTTTTTATAAATTCTATATTCAGTACTATGCATTCTATATTCTAAATTCTGTGTTCTGCATTCTATTTTCTAAATTCTATATTCATTATACTGTATATTATATTCTAAAATCTGTGTTCTGCATTCCATGTTCTAAATTCTGGGTTCTGTATTGTTTTCCATATTCTATATACTGTGTTCTTCATTCTATATTCTGTATTGTTTATTATTTATGCCGTATTATATATTCTGTGTTCTTCTTTCTATATTCTGTATTCTATATTCTGCATTCCGTATTCTATATTCTATATTCTGTGTTCTACATTTTATACTCTAAATTCTATATTCAGTATTCTGTATTGTATATTCCAAATTCTGTGTTCTGCATTGTATGTTCTAAACTTTGGGTTCTGTTTTCTGTATTCCATATTCTATATTTTGTGTCCTATAGTCTATATTTGGTATTCAATATTCTGCATTCCATATTCTATATTCTATATCCTGTGTTCGAAATTCTATATTCAGTATTCTGTGTTTTATTTTCTAAATTCTGTGTTCTGCATTCCATGTTCTTAATTCTGGGTTTTATATTCACTATTGTATATACTACATTCTGTGTGCTACATTCTATATTATCAATTCTATATTCAGTATTCTGTATTCTATATTCTAAATTCTGTGTTTACATTCATATTCTAAATTGCATATTCAGTATGCTGTATTCTATATTCTAAAATCTGAGTTCTGCTTTCCATGTTCCAAAATCTGGCTTCAATATTTTCCTTGCTATTTTTTTTCTTTTTTCTACATTATATATTCTAAATTATTTATTCAGTATTATGTATTTTATATTCTATATTCTATGTCCTACATAGAATTTTTTAATTTTTTATAAAATATTCCGTATATTATGTTGTAAATTCTGTGTTCTATATTCTCTTTTCTATTTTCTATATTTTGTGTTCTACATTCTATACTGTAAATTTTATATTCAGCATTCTGTATTCTATATTCTAAATTCTGTGTTCTACATTCTATATTCTAAATTCTGTATTCAGTGTTCTGTATTCTATATTCTAAATTCTGTGTTCTGCATTCCATTTCCTAAATTCTCGGTTCTGTATTCTGTTCTCCATATTCTACATTCTGTGTTCTATATTCCATATTCTGTATTCTATTTTCGGCATTCCGTATTCTATATTCTATATTTTGTGTTCTAAATTCTATATTCTATATTGTATATTCAGTATTCCGTATTCTATATTCTATACTCTGTGTTCTACATTTTATATTCTAAATTCTATATTCAGTATTACGTATTCTATATTCTATATTCTGGGTTCTGCATTCCATGGTCTAAAATCTATATTCAGTATTCTTTATTCTATATTTTAAATTTTGATTTTGCATTACAACTTCTAAATTATATATTCAGTATAAATAATCTATATTCTACTTTCTGTGTTCTGCATTCCATTTTCTTAATTCAGTTTACTGTATTCTGTTTTCCATATTCTATATACTGTGTTCTAGATTGTATATTCTGTATTCTATATTCTGCATTCCGTATTCTATATTCTATATTCTGTGTTCTACATTCTATATTCTAAATACATATTTCAGTGTTCTGTATTCTATATTCTTAATTCTGTGTTCTGCATTCCATGTTGTAAATTCTGGGTTCTGTATTCTGTTTTCCATATTCTAAATTCTGTGTTCTACATTCTATATTCTGTATTCTATATTCTGCATTCCGTATTCTATATTCTATATTCTGTGTTCTTTATTCTATATTCTAATTTCTGTATTCAGTATTCTGTATTCTACATTGCAAATTCTGTGTTCTGCATTCCATTTTCTAAATTCTGGGTTCTATAAACTTTATCCTATATTCTATATTCTGTGTTGTACATTCTATATTCTAAATACTATATTCAGTATTCCATGTTCTATATTCTAAATACTGTGTTCTACATTCTATATTCTATATTCTGTATCCAGTATTCTGTATTCTATATTCTAAATTGTGTGTTCTGCATTCCGTGTTCCAAATTCAGTGTTCTATAAACTTTATTCTATATTCTATATTCTGTGTTCTCCACTTCATTCTAAATACTATATTCAGTATTCTGTGTTCTATATTCTAAATTCTGTGTTCTGCATTCTATATTCTATATTCTATATCCAGTATTCTGTATTCTATATTCTAAATTCTGTGTTCTGCATTCCATGTTCTAAATTTTGGGTTCTTTATTCTCTATACTATATTTTATATTCTGTGTTCTACATTCTATATTCTAAATATTGTATTCAGTATTCTGTATTCTATATTCTAAATTCTGTGTTCTACATTATATATTTTAAATTCTATATTCAGTAATCTGTGTTTTATATTCTAAATTCGGTGTTCTGCATTCCATGTTCTAAATTCTATATTCAGTATTCGGTATTCTATATTCTAATTTCTATGTTATGCATTCTATATTATAAATTCTATATTCAGTATTCCGTATGCTATATTCTAAATTCTGTGTTCTGTATTCCATGTGCTAAATTCTGGGATCTATAATCTATATTCTATATTCTATATTCTGTGTTCTACACTCTATATTCTAAATACTATATTCAGCTTTCTGTATTCTATATTATAAATTCTGTGTTCTACATTCTATATTCTAAATTCTATATTCAGTATTATTTAATCTATATTCTAAATTCTGTGTTCTGCATAGCATGTTCTTTATTCTGGATTCTTTATTCTGTATTCTACATTCTATATTCTGTATTCTACATTTTATATTCTTAATTGTATATTCAATATTCTTTATTGTATATTCTAAATTCTGTGTTCTACATTCTATATTCTATATTGTATGTTCAGTATTCTGTATTCTATATTCAAAATTCTGAGTTCTGCTTTCCATGTTCCAAAATCAGGCTTCAATATTCTCTAAGCTAAATTTTTTATTTTGTTTTCTGAATTCAATATTCTAAATTATATATTCAGTATTACTTATATTATATTCTATAATCTGTCATCTACATTCAATTTTATAATTGCTTATTAAGTATTCTGTATTATATATTCTAAATTCTGTGTTCTGCATTCCATGATCTAAATTTTCTTTTCTGTATTCTTTTTTCCATATTATATATTCTGTTTTCTACATTGTATATTCTGTATTCTATTCTCTGCATTCCGTATTCTATATACAATATTCTGTGTTCTACATTCTATATTCTAAATTCTATATTCAGCATTCCGTATGCTATATTCTAAATTCTGCATTCCATGTTCTAAATTCTGGGATCTATAATCTATATTCTATATTCTATTCTCTGTGTTATATATTCTATATTCTAAACACTATATTCAGTTTTCTGTATTCTATATTATAAATTCTGTGTTCTACATTCTATTTTCTAAATTCTATATTCAGTATTATTTAATCTATATTCTAAATTCTGTGTTCTGCATAGCATGTTCTTTATTCTGGATTCTATATTCTGTATTCTACATTCTATATTCTGTGTTCTGCATTCTATATTCTAAATTCTATATTCAGTATTCTTTATTCTATATTCTAAATTCTGTGTTCTACATTCTATATTATAAATTGTATATTCAGTATGCTGTATTCTATTTTCTAAATTCTGAGTTCTGCTTTCCATGTTCCAAATACTGGCTTCAATATTTTCTAAGCTATTTTTTTATTGTGTTTTCTACATTATATATTCTAAATTATTTATTCAGTATTATGTATTTTATATTCTATATTCTTTGTCCTACATAGAATTTTTTAATTGTTTATAAAATATTCCGTATATTATATTCTAAATTTTATGTTCTGCATTCCATGTCCTAAATTCTGGGTTCTATATTCTCCATTCTATATTCTACAATTTGTGTTCTTCATTCTATAAACGATATTCTGCATTCTGTAGTGTATATTCTATGTTTTGTGTTGTACATTGTACATTCTCAATTCTATATTCAGTATTCTGTATTCTAAATTGTAAATTCTGCGTTCTTCATTCCATGTTCTAAATTCTGGGTTCTATTTTCTCTATTCTATATTCTGTGTTCTTCATTCTATATTCTAAATTCTTTTTTCAGTATTCTCTATTCAATATTCTAAATTCTGTTTTCTGCATTCCATGGTCTAAATTCTGGCTTCAATATTCTCTATTCTATATTCAAAATTTTGTACTGATTTCTATATTCTAAATTCAATATTCTGCATTCCGTATTCTATATTCTGTGTTGTACATTCTATATTCTAAATTCTATATTCAGTGTTCTGAATGCTATATTTAAATTCTGTGTTCTGCATTCCATGTCCTAAATTCTCGGTTCTGTATTCTGTTATCTATATTCTATATTCTGTGTCCTATATTCCATATTCTGTATTCTACTTTTGGCATTCCATATTCTATGTTCTATATTCTGTGTTCTAAATTCTATATTCTAAATTCTATATTCAGTATTCCGTATTCTATATTCTATACTGTGTTTTCTACATTTTATATTATAAATTCTATATTCAGTATTCTTTATTCTATATTCTAAATTCTGTGTTCTACATCTATGTTCTTAATTCTCTATTGTATATTCTGTTTTCTACTTTATATATTCTTAATTATATGTTCTGTATTCAGTATTCTGTATTCTAAATTCTGTGTTCTGCATTCCATGTTCTAAATTCTGGTTTCTACATTCTCTATTCTATATTCAATATTGTGTGTTTTTCAGTCTAGATTTTACATACAATATTATGCATTCCGTATACTATATTCTATATTCTGTGTTCACATTCTATATTGTAAATTTTATATTCAGCATTCTGTATTCTATATTCTAAATTCTGTGTTCTACATACTATATTCTATATTCTATATTCAGTTTAATGTATTCTATATTCTAAATTATGTGTACTGCATCACATGTTCTAAATTCTCGATACTATACTCTCTATTGTATATTCTATATTCTATATACTGTGTTCTACATCCTATATTCTAAATTCTATATTCATTATTCTGCATTCTATACACTTAATTCTGTGTTCTGCATTCCAAGTTCTAAATTCTGGGTTCTATATTCTGTTTTCCATATTTTAATTCTGTGTTCAACATTCTATATGCTAAATTCTATATTCAGTATTATGTATTCTATAATCTAAATTCTGTGATCTTCATTCCATGTTCTAAATTCTGGGTTCTATATTCTCTATTCTATATTCTACATTCTGTGTTCTTCATTCTATATTCGAAATTCTATTTTAAGTATTCTCTATTCAATATTCTAAATTCTGTTTTCTGCATTCCATGGTCTAAATTCTGGCTTCAATGTTCTCTATTCTATATTCAAAATTTTTGTAGTGATTTCTATAATCTAAATTCAATATTCTGCATTCCGTATTCTATATTCTATATTCTGTGTTCTACATTCTATATTCTAAATTCTATATTCAGTGTACTTTATGCTATTTTTAAATTGTGTTCTGCATTCCATGTCCTAAATTCTCGGTTTTTTATTCTGTTATCTATATTCTATATTCTGTGTCCTATATTCCATATTCTGCATTCTATTTTTGGCATTCCATAATCTATATTCTATATTCTGTGTTCTAAATTCTATACTCTAAATTCTATATTCAGTATTCCGTATTCTATATTCTATACTCTGTGTTCTACATTCTATATTCTAAATTCTATATTCAGTATTATGTATTCTATATTCTAAATTCTGGGTACGGCATCTATGTTCTAAATTCTATATTCAGTAAAAAGTATTCTATACACTAAATTCTGTGTTCTGGATACCATGTTCTAAATCCTATATTTAGTTTTCTGTTTTCTATATTATAAATTCTGTGCTATGCATTCCATGATATAAATTCTTTATCCAGTATTCTGTATTCTAAATTCTAAATTCTGTGTTCTGCATTCCATGTTCTAACTTCTGGTTTCTACATTCTCTATTCTATATTCAATATCGTGTGTTTTTCATTCTAGATTTTACATTCAATATTTTGCATTCCGTATACTATATTCTATATTCTGTGTTCTACATTCTTTATTCTAAATTCTATATTCAGCATTCCGTATTCTATATTCTAAATTCTCTGTTCTGCATTCCTTGTGCTAAATTCTGGTTTCCATATCCTCTTTTCTATATTCTATATCCTGTGTTACACATTCTATATTCTAAATCCTATATTTAGCGTTCTGTATTCTATATTCTAAATTATGTGTTCTGCATTCCATGTTTAAATTCTGGGTTCTATATTCAGTTTTCCAAATTTTATATTCTGTGTTCTACATTCTATATTCTGTATTCTATATTCTGCATTCCGTATTCTACATTATATATTCTGTGTTCAACCTAGTATTATCAAAATTCTATATTCAGTATTCTGTATTCTATATTCTAAATTCTGTGTTCTGCATTCCATGTTGTAAATTGTCTTTTCTATATTCTGTATTCTGTGTTCTACTTTCTGTATTCTAAATTCTATAGACAGTATTTTGTATTCTATATTATTAATTCTGTTTTCTGCATTCCATTTCTAAATTCTGGGTTCTATATTCTCTATTCTATATTCTATAATTTGTGTTCTTCATTCTACATACTAATTTCTGCATTCCGTATTCTATATTCTATATTTTGTGTTGTACATTCTATATTCTAAATTCTATATTCAGTATTCTGTATTCTAAATTCATAATTCTGTGTCCTTCATTCCATTTTCTATATCTGGGTTCTATATTCTCTATTCTATATTTTATATTCTGAGTTCTTCATTCTATATTCTAAATTCTATATTCAGTATTCTTTATTCAATATTCTAAATTCTGTTTTCTGCATTTCATGATCTAAATTCTGTCTTTTCTATTCTCTACTGTATATTCTTTATTTTGTGTACTCCATTCTATATTCTACATTCTTTATTCTGCATTCCATATTCTATATTCTATATTGTGTGTTCTACAATCTGTAATCTTAGTTCTATATTCAGTGTTCTGTATACTATATTCTAAATTCTGTGTTCTGCATTCCATGTCCTAAATTCTGGGTTGTGTATTCTGTTTTCCATATTCTAAATTGTGTGTTCTATATTCTATATTCTGTATTCTATTTTCGGCATTCCGTATTCTATATTCTATACTCTGTGTTCTGCATTCTATATTCTAAATTCTATATTCAGTATTCTGTATTCTATATTCTAAATTCTGTGTTCTACATTCCATGTTCTAAATTCTGGGTTCTATATTCTCCATTCTATATTCTATAATTTGTGTTCTTCATTCTATATACTATATTCTGCATTCCGTAGTGTATATTCTGTATTTTGTCTTGTACATTCTATATTCTAAATTCTATATTCAGTATTCTGAATTCTAAATTCCTAATTATGTGTTCTTCATTCCATGTTCTAAATTCTGGGTTCTATATTCTCTATTCTACATTCTATATTCTATGTTCTTCATTCTATATTCTAAATTCTGTGTTCTGCATTCCATGTTCTAAATTCTGGGATCTATAATCTATATTATATATTCTATATTCTGTGTTCTACACTCAATTTTCTAAATACTATATTCAGCTTTCTGTATTCTATATTATAAATTCTGTGTTCTACATTCTATAATTTATATAATATATTCAGTATTATTTAATCTATATTCTACATTCTGTGTTCTGCATAGCATGTTCTTTATTCTGGATTCTATATTCTGTATTCTACATTCTATATTCTGTGTTCTGCATTCTATAATCTAAATCCTATATTCAGTATTCTTTATTCTAAATTCTAAATTCTGTTTTCTACATTCTATAATCTAAATTGTATATTCAGTATGCTGTAATCTATATTCTAAATTCTGAGTTCTGTTTCCATGTTCCAAAATCTGGCTTCAATATATCTTAAGCTATATTTTTTATTCTGTTTTCTACATTATATATTCTTAATTATTTATTCAGTATTATGTATTTTATACTCTATATTCTGTGTCCTACATAGAATTTTTTAATTGTTTATAAAGTATTCCGTATTTTATATTCTAAATTTTGTGTTGTGTATTCCATGTTCTAAATTCTGGGTTCTTTATTCTATTTTCTATTTTCTATATTCTGTGTTCTACATTCTATATTCTTTATTCTATATCCAGTATACTGTATTCTGTATTCTAAATTCTGTGTTCTACATTCCATGTTCCAAATTCTGGGTTCTATAAACTTTATCCTATATTCTGTATTCTGTGTTCTACATTCTATATTCTAAATTCTATATTCAGTAGTCTGTATTCTATATTCTAAATTCTGTGTTCTGCATTGCATGTTCTAAATTCTGGCTTCTATATTCTCTATTCTCTGTTCTATATTCTGTGTTCTACATTCTATATTCTAAATTGTATATTCAGTTTTCTGTATTCCATGTTATAATTCTGTGTTCTGCATTCCACTTTCTAAATTTTGGTTTGTATATTCTCTATTCTATATTCTATACTTTGTGTTCTTCATTTTATATTCTACATACTATATTCTGCATTCCGTATTCTATATTCTATATTTTGTGTTCTACATTATATATTCTAATTTCTGTTTTCAGTATTCTGTATTCTACATTCTAAATTCTGTGTTCTGCATTCCATGTTCCAAATTCTGGGTTCTATAAACTTTATTCTATATTCTATATTCTGTGTTCTACATTTTATATTCTAAATACTATATTCAGTATTCTGTGTTCTATATTCAAATTCTGTGTTCTACATTCTATATTCTTTATTCTATATCCAGTATACTGTATTCTATATTATAAATTCTGTGTTCTACATTCCATGTTCCAAATTCTGGGTTCTATAAACTTTATTCTATATTCTGTATTCTGTGTTTTACATTCTATATTCTAAATACTATATTCAGTATTCTGAGTTCTATATCCTAAATTCTGTGTCTACATTGTATATTCTATAATCTATATCCAGTATTCTGTATTCTATATTCTAAATTCTGTGTTCTACATTCCATGTTCTAAATTCTGGGCTCTATATTCTCCATTCTATATTCTACAATTTGTGTTCTTCATTCTATATACTATATTCTGCATTCCGTAGTGTATATACTATATTTTGTGTTGTACATTGTACATTCTCAATTCTATATTCAGTATTCTGTATTCTAAATTGTAAATTCTGTGTTCTTCATTCCATGTTCTAAATTCTGGGTTCTATTTTCTCTATTCTATATTCTGTGTTCTTCATTCTATATTCTAAATTCTATTTTCAGTATTCTCTACTCAATATTCTAAATTCTGTTTTCTGCATTCCATGGTCTAAATTCTGGCTTCAATATTCTCTATTCTATATTCAAAATTTTGTACTGATTTCTATATTCTAAATTCAATATTCTGCATTCCGTATTCTATATTCTATATTCTGTGTTGTACATTCTATGTTCTAAATTCTATATTCAGTGTTCTGAATGCTATATTTAAATTCTGTGTTCTGCATTCCATGTCCTAAATTCTCGGTTCTGTATTCTGTTATCTATATTCTATATTCTGTGTCCTATATTCCATATTCTGTATTCTATTTTTGGCATTCCATATTCTATATTCTATTTTCTGTGTTCTAAATTCTATATTCTAAATTCTATATTCAGTATTCAGTATTCTATATTCTAGACTCTGTTTTCTACATTTTATATTATAAATTCTATATTCAGTATTTTTTATTCTATATTCTAAATTCTGTGTTCTACATCTATGTTCTAAATTTTATATTCAGTATTAATATACTATATTCTACATTCTGTGTTCTGCATTCCATTTTCTTAATTCAGTTTACTGTATACTGTTTTCCATATTCTATATTCTGTGTTCTAGATTGTATATTCTGTATTCTATATTCTGCATTCCGTATGCTATATTCTATATTCTGTGTTCTACATTCTATATTCTAAATTCTTATTTCAGTGTTCTGTATTCTATATTCTTAATTCTGTGTTCTGCATTCTATGTTGTAAATTCTGGGTTCTGTATTCTGTTTTCCATATTCTAAATTCTGTGTTCTACATTCTATATTCTGTATTCTATATTCTGCATTCCATATTATATATTCTATATTCTGTGTTCTACATTCTATATTCTAATTTCTGTATTCAGTATTCTGTATTCTACATTCTAAATTCTGTGTTCTGCTTTCCATGCTCCAAATTCTGGGTTCTATAAACTTTATTGTATATTCTACATTCTGTTTTCTACATTTTATATTATAAATACTATATTCAGTATTCTGTGTTTTATATTTTAAAATCTGTGTTCTACATTCAATATTCTTTATTCTATATCCAGTATTCTGTATTCTATGTTATAAATTCTGTGTTCTTCATTACATGTTCCAAAGTCTGGGTTCTATAAACTTTATTCTATATTCTATATTCTGTGTAATTCATTTTATATTCTAAATACTATATGCAGTATTCTGAGTTCTATATTCTAAATTCTGTGTCTACATTGTATATTCTGTATTCTATATCCAGTATTCTGTATTCTATATTATAAATTCTGTGTTCTACATTCCATGTTCTAAATTCTGGGTTCTATATTCTCCATTCTATATTCTACAATTTGTGTTCTTGATTCTATATACTATATTCTGCATTCCGTAGTTTATATTCTATATTTTGTGTTGTACATTGTACATTCTCAATTCTATATTCAGTATTCTGTATTCTAAATTGTAAATTCTGTGTTATTCATTCCATGTTCTAAATTCTGGGTTCTATTTTCTCTATTCTATATTCTATATTCTGTGTTCTTCATTCTATATTCTAAATTCTATTTTCAGTATTCTCTATTCAATATTCTAAAATCTGTTTTCTGCATTCCATGGTCTAAATTCTGGGTTCTATATTCTCTTTTCTATTTTCTATATTCTGTGTTCTACATTCTATATTGTAAATTTTATATTCAGCATTCTGTGTTCTATATTCTAAATTCTGTGTTCTACATACTATATTCTATATTCTATATTCAGTTTAATGTATTCTATATTCTAAATTCTGTGTTCTGCATCACATGTTCTAAATTCTCGATACTATACTCTCTATTGTATATTCTATATTCTATATACTGTGTTCTACATTGTATATTCTTAATTCAATATTCATTATTCTGCATTCTATACACTTAATTCTGCTTTCTGCATTCCAAGTTCTAAATTCTGGGTTCTATATTCTGTTTTCCATATTTAAATTCTGTGTTCAACATTCTATATGCTAAATTCTATATTCAGTATTATGTGTTCTATAATCTAAATTCTGTGTTCTTCATTCCATATTCTAAATTCTGGGTTCTATTTTCTCTATTCTATATTCTATATTCTGTGTTCTTCATTCTATATTCTAAATTCTATTTTCAGTATTCTCTATTCAATATTGTAAATTCTGTTTTCTGCATTCCATGGTCTAAATTCTGGCTTCAATATTCTCTATTTTATATTCAAAGTTTTTGTACTGATTTCTATATTCTTAATTCAATATTCTTCATTCCGTATTCTATATTCTATATTCTGTGTTCTACATTCTCTATTCTAAATTCTATATTCAGTGTTCTTTATGCTATATTTAAATTGTGTTCTGCATTCCATGTCCTAAATTCTCGGTTTTGTATTCTGTTATCTATATTCTATATTCTGTGTCCTATATTCCATATTCTGTATTCTATTTTTGGCATTCCATATTCTATATTCTATATTCTGTGTTCTAAATTCTATATTCTAAATTCTATATTCAGTATTCAGTATTCTATATTCTATACTCTGTGTTCTACATTCTATATTCTAAATTCTATATTCAGTATTATTTATTCTCTATTCTAAATTCTGTGTTCTGCATCTATGTTCTAAATACTATATTCAGTAAAATGTATTCTATACTCTAAATTCTGTGTTCTGGATTCCATATTCTAAATCCTATATTTAGTTTTCTGTATTCTATATTATAAATTCTGTGCTATGCATTCCATGTTCTAAATACTTTATTCAGTATTCTGTATTCTAAATTCTAAATTCTGTGTTCTGCATTCTATGTTCTAAATTCTATATTCAGTATTCTGTATTCTATATTCTATGTTCTGTGTTCTGCTTTCCGTGTTCTAAATTCTGGGTTCTGTATTCTAGTTTCCATATTCTATATTCTGTTTTCTACATTCTATAATCTGTATTCTATATTCGGCATTCCGTATTCTATATTCTATATTCTGTGTTCTACATTCTATATTATAAATTCTATATTCAGTATTCTGTATTCTATATTCTAAATTCTGTGTTCTACATTACATGTTCTAAATTCTGGATTCTATATTCTCCATTCTATATTCTATAATTTGTGTTCTTCATTCTATATACTATAGTCTGCATTCTGTTGTGTATATTCTATATTTTGTGTTGTACATTCTATATTCTAAATTCTATATTCAGTATTCTGTATTCTAAATTATAAATTCTGTGTTCTTCATTCCATGTTCTAAATTCTGGGTTCTATTTTCTCTCTTCTATATTCTATATTCAGTGTTCTTCATTCTATATTCTAAATTCTAATTCCAGTATTCTCTGTTCAATATTCTAAATTCTGTTTTCTGCATTCCATGGTCTAAATTCTGGCTTCAATATTCTCTATTCTATATTCAATAGTTTGTGTTCTGCTTTCTATATTCTAAATTCAATATTCTGCATTCCGTATACTATATTCTATATTCTGTGTTCTACATTCTATATTCTAATATCTGTATTCATTATTCTGTATTCTACTTTCTAAATTCTGTGTTCTGCATTCCATATTCCAAATTCTGGTTTCTATAAACTTTATTCTATATTCTATATTCTGTGTTCTACATTCTATATTCTAAATACTATATTCAGTATTCTGTGTTGTATATTCTGAATTCTGTGTTCTACATTCTATATTCTATATTCTATATCCAGTATTCTTTATTCTATATTCTAAACTCTGTGTTCTGCATTCCATGTTCCAAATTCTGGGTTCTATAAACATTATTCTATATTCTATATTCTGTATTCTACATTTTATATTCTAAATACTATATTCACTATTCTGAGTTCTATATTCTAAATTCTGTGTTCTACATTCTATATTATTTATTCTATATCCAGTATTCTGTATTCTATATTCTAAATTCTGTGTTCTGCATTCCATGTTCTCAATTTTTTGTTCTATATTCTCTATTCTATATTTTATATTCTATTTTCTACATTCTATATTCTAAATTCTATATTCAGTATTTTGTATTCTATATTCTAAATTCAGTGTTCTACATTCTCTATTTTAAATTCTATTTTCAGTAATCTGTATTCTATATTCAATATGCTGTGTTCTGCATTCCATGTTCTCAATTCTGGGTTCTGTATTCTGTTTTCCATTTTCTATATTCTGAGTTCTGCATTCCATGATCTAAATACTGGGTTCTATATTCTGTTTTCCATATTCTATATTCTGTGTTCTACATTCTATATTCTGTATTCTATATTCTGCTTTTCTAATTCTATAATCTATATTCTGTGTTCTTCATACTATATTCTAATTTCTTTATTCAGTATTCCGTATTCTATATTCTATACTCTGTGTTCTACATTCTATATTCTAAATCCTATATTCAGTATTATGTATTCTATATTCTAAATTCTGGGTTCTGCATCTATGTTCTAAATTCTATATTCAGTAAAAAGTATTCTATACTCTAAATTCTGTGTTCTGGATACCATGTTCTAAATCCTATATTTAGATTTCTGTATTCTATATTATAAATTCTGTGCTATGCATTCCATGATCTAAATTCTTTATCCAGTATTCTGTATTCTAAATTCTAAATTCTGTGTTCTGCAGTCCATGTTCTAACTTCTGGTTTCTACATTCTCTATTCTATATTCAATATCGTGTGTTTTTCATTCTAGATTTTACATTCAATATTTTGCATTCCGTATACTATATTCTATATTCTGTGTTCTACATTCTATATTCTAAATTCTATATTCAGCATTCCGTATTCTATATTCTAAATTCTCTGTTCTGCAATCCATGTGCTAAATTCTGGTTTCTATATCCTCTTTTCTATATTCTGTATCCTGTGTTCCACATTCTATAGTCTAAATCCTATATTCAGCGTTCTGTATTCTATATTCTAAATTATGTGTTCTGCATTCCATGTTTAAATTCTGGGTTCTATATTCAGTTTTCCAAATTTTATATTCTGTGTTCTACATTCTATATTCTGTATTCTATATTCTGCATTCCGTATTCTACATTATATATTCTGTGTTCAACCTAGTATTATCAAAATTCTATATTCAGTATTCTGTATTCTATATTCTAAATTCTGTGTTCTGCATTCCATGTTGTAAATTGTCTTTTCTATATTCTGTATTCTGTGTTCTACTTTCTGTATTCTAAATTCTATAGTCAGTATTTTGTATTCTATATTATTAATTCTGTTTTCTCCATTCAATTTCTAAATTCTGGGTTCTGTATTCTCTATTCTATATTCTATAATTTGTGTTCTTCATTCTACATACTAATTTCTGCATTCCGTAGTCTATATTCTATATTTTGTGTTGTACATTCTATATTCTAAATACTATATTCAGTAGTCTGTATTCTATATTCTAAATTCTGTGTTCTACATTCTATATTCTATATTCTATATCCAGTATATGTATTCTATATTCTAAATACTGTGTTCTGTATTGCATGTTCTAAATTCTGGGTTCTGTATTCTGTTTTCCATTTTCTATATTCTGAGTTCTACATTCTATATTCTGTATTCTGTATTCTGCTTTCCTTATTCTATATTCTATATTCTGTGTTCTTCATTCTATATTCTAAATTCTTTATTCAGTATTCCTTATTCTATATTATATACTCTGTGTTTTACATTCTATATTCCAAAACCTATATTCAGTATTTGTATTCTATATTCTAAATTCTGTGTTCTGCATTCCATGTTCTAAATTCTGGGATCTATAATCTATATTCTATATTCTATACTCTGTGTTCTACATTCCATAATCTAAAGACTATATTCAGCTTTCTGTATTCTATATTATAAATTCTGTGTTCTACATTCTATATTCTAAATTTTATTTTCAGTATTATTTAATCTATATTCTAATTCTGTTTTCTGCATAGCATGTTCTTTATTCTGGATTCTATATTCTGTATTCTACATTCTATATTCTGTGTTCTGCATTCTATATTCTAAATTCTATATTTAGTATTCCTTATTCTATATTCTAAATTCTGTGTTCTACATTCTATATTCTAAATTGTATATTCAGTATGCTGTATTCCATATTCTAAATTCTGAGTTCTGCTTTCCATGTTCCAAAATCTGGCTTCAATATTTTCTAAGCTATTTTTATTCTGTTTTCTACATTATATATTCTAAATTGTTTATTCATATTTATGTATTTTATATTCTATATTCTGTGTCCTACATAGAATTTTTAATTGTTTATAAAGTATTCCGTATATTATATTCTAAATTTTGTGTTGTGCATTCCATGTTCTAAATTCTGGGTTCTATATTCTCGTTTCTATTTTCTATATTCTGTGTTCTACAATCTATATTGTAAATTTTATATTCAGCATTCTTATTCTATATTCTAAATTCTGTGTTCTACATTCTATAATCTATATTCTATATTCAGTATAATGTATTCTATATTCTAAATTCTGTGTTCTGCATCACATATTCTAAATTCTCGATACTATACTCTCTATTGTATATTCTACATTCTTTATACTGTGTTCTACATTCTATATTCTAAATTCTATATTCATTATTCTGTATTCTTACACTTAATTCTGCGTTCTGCATTCCAAGTTCTAAATTCTGGGTTCTATATTCTGTTTTCCATATTTTAATTCTGTGTTCTACATTCTATATGCAAAATTTTATATTCAGTATTATGTATTCTATAATCTAAATTCTGTGTTCTGCATTCCATGTTCTAAATTCTCTATTCTATATTCTGTGTTCTACTTTATATATTCTTAATTATATATTCTGTATTCAGTATTCTATATTCTAAATTCTGTGTTCTGCATTCCATGTTCTAAATTCTGGTTTCTACATTCTCTATTCTTTATTCTATATGTGTGTTTTTCATTCTAGATTTTACATACAATATTTTGCATTCCGTATACTATATTCTATATTCTGTGTTCGACATTCTATATTCTAAATTCTATATTCAGCATTCCGTATGCTATATTCTAAATTCTCTGTTGTGCATTCCATGTGCTAAATTCTGGTTTCTATATCCTCTTTTATATATTCTATATCCTGTGTTCCACATTCTATAGTCTAAATCCAATATTCAGCGTTCTGTATTCTATATTCTAAATTATGTGTACTGCATTCCATGTTTAAATTTTGGGTTCTATATTCTGTTTTCCAAATTTTATATGCTGTGTTCTACATTCTATATTGTGTATTCTATATTCTGCAATCCGTATTCTACATTATATATTCTGTGTTTCACTTACTATTTTCAAAATTCTATATTCAGTATACTGTATTCCAGATTCTAAATTCTGTGTTCTGCATTCCATGTTGCAAATTGTCTTTTCTATATTCTGTATTCTGTGTTCTACTTTCTGTATTCTAAATTCTATACTCAGTATTTTGCATTCTATATTATTAATTCTGTTTTCTGCATTCCATTTCTAAATTCTGGGTTCTATATTATCTATTACATATTCTATATTCTTTGATCTTCATTCTAGATCCTTCATATTAATTTTGCATTCCGTATTCTATATTTTATATTCTGTGTTCTACATTCTATATTCTAAATTCTAAATTCAGTATTCTGTATTCTATGTTATAAATTCTGTGTTCTACATTCCATGTTCTAAATTCTGGGTTCTATATTCACTATTCTATATTCTATAATTTGTGTTCTTCATTCTATATACTATATTCTGCATTCCGTATTCTATATTCTATATTTTGTGTTGTATATTCTATATTCTAAATTCTATATTCAGTATTCTTTATTCGATATTCTAAATTCTGTTTTCTGATTCCATGATCTATATTCTGTCTTCTCTATTCTCTACTCTATATTCTATATTTTGTGTACTCCATTCTATATTCTACATTCTTTATTCTGCATTCCGTATTCTATATTTTATATTCTGTGTTCTACAATCTATAATCTTTTTTCTATATTCAGTGTTATGTATTCTATATTCTAAATTCTGTGTTCTGCATTCCATGTCCTAAATTCTTGGTTGTGTATTCTCTTTACCATATTGTATATTGTAAGTTCTATATTCTATATTCTGTATACTATTTTCGGTATTCCGTATTCTATATTCTATACTCTGTGTTGTACATTTTATATTCTAAATTCTATATTCAGTATTCTGTATTCTATATTCTAAATTCTGTGTTCTACATTCCATGTTCTAAATTCTGGGTTCTATATTCTCCATTCTATATTCTATAATTTGTGTTCTTCATTCTATATACTATATTCTGCATTCTGTAGTGTATATACTATATTTTGTGTTGTACATTCTATTTTCTAAATTCTATATTCAGTATTCTGTATTCTAAATTGTAAATTCTGTGTTCTGCATTCCATGTCCTAAATTCTGGGTTGTGTATTCTGTTTTCCATATTCTATATTGTGTGTTTTATATTCTATATTCTGTATTCTATATTCTTCATTCCATATTATCTATTCTGCGTTCTACATTCTATATTCTAAATTCTATATTCAGTATTTTGTATTCTATATTGTAAATTCAGTGTTCTGCATTCCATGTTCTAAATTCTGGGTTCTATATTCTCTATTCTATATTCTATATTCTGTGTTCTTCATTCTATATTCTACATTCTATATTCTGCATTCCGTATACTATATTCTATATACTGTGTTCTACATTCTATATTCATTATCCTGTATTCTATATTCTAAATTCTGTGCTTTGCATTCCATCTTCTAAATTCTGGGTTCTATATTCTCTATTCTCTATTTGATATTTTATGTACTTCATTCTTTATTGTACGTTCTATATTCTGCATTCCGTGTTTTATATTCTATATTATGTTTTCTACATTATGTATTCTAAATTCTATATTCAGTATTCTGTATTCTATAATCTAAATTCTGTGTTCTGAATCCACGTTTAAATTCTGGGTTCTAAATCCTCTTTTATGTATTCTATATTTTGTGTTCTTAATTCAATATTCTACATTCTATACTCTGCATTCCGTAATTATTTTCTATATTATATTTTCTACATTCTATATTCTAAATTCCATATTCAGTATTATGTATTCTATAATCTAAATACTGTGTTCTGATTCCATTTTTAAATTCTGGTTTCTAAATTCCCTTATATATATTGCATATTTGTGTTCTTCATTCTATATTCTGCATTCTATATTCTGCATTCCGTATTCTATATTCTATATTCTGTGTTCTACATTCTATATTCTAAATTCTATATTCAGTATTCTGTATTCTATATTCTAAATTCTGTGTTCTGCATTCTATTTTCAAAATTCTATATTCAGTATTCTGTATTATAAATTCTAAACTCTATGTTCTGCATTCCATGTTCTAAATACTATATTCAGTTTTTTGTATTATACATTCTAAATTCTTTGTTCTGCATTGCATGTTGTTAATTGTGGGTTCTCTATTCTTTATTCCATATTCTATAATCTGTGTTATACATTCTATATTCTGTATTTATATTCTGCATTCCGTATTCCATATTCTATATTCTGGGTTCTACATTCTATATTCTTAATTCTAAATTCAGTATTCTGTATTCTATGTTATAAATTCTGTGTTCTACATTCCATGTTCTAAATTCTGGGTTCTATATTCTCTATTCTATATTCTATAATTTGTGTTCTTCATTCTATATTCTATATTCTGCATTCCGTATTCTATATTCTATATTTTGTGTTGTATATTCTATATTCTAAATTCTATATTCAGTATTCTTTATTCGATATTCTAAATTCTGTTTTCTGATTCCATGATCTATATTCTGTCTTCTCTATTCTCTACTCTATATTCTATATTTTGTGTACTCCATTCTATATTCTACATTCTTTATTCTGCATTCCGTATTCTATATTTTATATTCTGTGTTCTACAATCTATAATCTTTTTTCTATATTCAGTGTTATGTATTCTATATTCTAAATTCTGTGTTCTGCATTCCATGTCCTAAATTCTTGGTTGTGTATTCTCTTTACCATATTGTATATTGTAAGTTCTATATTCTATATTCTGTATACTATTTTCGGTATTCCGTATTCTATATTCTATACTCTGTGTTGTACATTTTATATTCTAAATTCTATATTCAGTATTCTGTATTCTTTATTCTAAATTCTGTGTTCTACATTCCATGTTCTAAATTCTGGGTTCTATATTCTCCATTCTATATTCTATAATTTGTGTTCTTCATTCTATATACTATATTCTGCATTCCGTAGTGTATATACTATATTTTGTGTTGTACATTCTATTTTCTAAATTGTATATTCAGTATTCTGTATTCTAAATTGTAAATTCTGTGTTCTGCATTCCATGTCCTAAATTCTGGGTTGTGTATTCTGTTTTCCATATTCTATATTGTGTGTTTTATATTCTATATTCTGTATTCTATATTCTGCATTCCATATTCTCTATTCTGCGTTCTACATTCTATATTCTAAATTCTATATTCAGTATTTTGTATTCTATATTTTAAATTCAGTGTTCTGAATTCCATGTTCTAAATTCTGGGTTCTATATTCTCTATTCTATATTCTATATTCTGTGTTCTTCATTCTATATTCTACATTCTAAATTCTGCATTCCGTATACTATATTCTATATACTGTGTTCTACATTCTATATTCATTATCCTGTATTCTATATTCTAAATTCTGTGCTTTGCATTCCATCTTCTAAATTCTGGGTTCTATATTCTCTATTCTCTATTTGATATTTTATGTACTTCATTCTTTATTGTACGTTCTATATTCTGCATTCCATGTTTTATATTCTATATTATGTTTTCTACATTATGTATTCTAAATTCTATATTCAGTATTCTGTATTCTATAATCTAAATTCTGTGTTCTGATTCCACGTTTAAATTCTGGGTTCTAAATCCTCTTTTATGTATTCTATATTTTGTGTTCTTATTTCAATATTCTACATTCTATATTCTGCATTCCGTATTTATTTTCTATATTATGTTTTCTACATTCTATATTCTAAATTCCATATTCAGTATTATGTATTCTATAATCTAAATACTGTGTTCTGATTCCATTTTTAAATTCTGGTTTCTAAATTCCCTTATATGTATTGCATATTTGTGTTCTTCATTCTATATTCTGCATTCTATATTCTGCATTCCGTATTCTATATTCTATATTCTGTGTTCAACATTCTATATTCTAAATTCTATATTCAGTATTCTGTATTCTATATTCTAAATTCTGTGTTCTGCATTCTATGTTCAAAATTCTATATTCAGTATTCTGTATTATAAATTCTAAATTCTATGTTCTGCATTCCATGTTCTAAATACTATATTCAGTTTTTTGTATTATACATTCTAAATTCTTTGTTCTGCATTCCATGTTGTTAATTGTGGGTTCTCTATTCTTTATTCCATATTCTATAATCTGTGTTATACATTCTATATTCTGTATTTATATTCTGCATTCCGTATTCCATATTCTATATTCTGTGTTTTACATTCTATATTCTAAATTCTATATTCAGTAGTCTGTATTCTATATTCTAAATTCTGTGTTCTGCATTCCATGTTCTAAATTCTATGTTCTATATTCTTATTCTATATTCTATACTTTGTATTTTTTATTCTATATTCTACATACGATATTTTGCTTTCCATATTCTATATTCTATATTCTGTGTTCTACATTCTGTATTCTAAAAACTATATTCAGTCTTCTGTATTCTATATTCTAAATTCTCTCTTGTGCACTGCATTTCCTTATTCTGGGTTCTATATTCGCTCTTCATTTCTATATTTTTTGTTCTTCATTCTATATTGTACGTTCTATATTCTGTATTCCGTGTTTTACATTCTATATTATGTTTTCTACATTCTATATTCTAAATTTTGTATTAAGTATTCTGTATTCTATAAACTAAATTCTGTGTTCTGATTCCATTTTTAATTCTGGTTTCTAAATTCTCTTTTATATATTGCTTATTTGTGTTCTTCATTCTATATTCTGGATTCTATATTCTGCATTCCGTATTCTATATTCTATATTCTGTGTTCTACATTCTATATTATAAATTCTATATTCAGTATACTCTTTTCTATTTTCTAAATTCTGTGTCCTGCTTTCCATGTTCTAAATTCTATATTCAGTATTCTGTATTTTAAATTCTAAATTCTGTGTTCTGCATTCCATGTACTATATTCTGGGTTCTGTATCCTGTTTTCCATATTCTATATTCTCATTTCTATATTCTATATTCTGTATTCTATATTCTGCATTCCGTATTCTATATTCTATATTCTGTGTTCTAAATTCTATATTTTAAGTTCTATATCATTTTTCTGTATTCTATATTTTAAATTCTGTGTTCTGCAATCCATGTTCTAAATTCTGGGTTCTATATACTCTATTCTATATTCTATATTCTGTGTTCTTCATAATATATTTTAAATTCTATATTCAGCATTATGTATTCTATATTCTAAATTCTGTGTTCTACATTCTATATTCTAAATTCTATATTCGGTATTATGTATACTATATTCTAATTTCTGTGTTCTGCATTCCATGTTCTAAATTTGGGTTCTGTATTTTGTTTTCCATATTCAATATTTTTGTTCTGCATTCTATATTCTTTATCCTATATTTTGCATTTCGTGTTCTATATACTATATTCTGTCATCTGCATTCTATATTCAATATTCTGTATTCTATATTCTAAATACTGTGTCTACTTCCATGTTCTAATTTCTGGTTTCTATATTCTCTATTTTTTATTTTATATTCTGTGTTCTTCATGCTATATCCTTAATTCTATATTCAGTATTCTGAATTCTATATTCTAAATTTTGTGTTCTACGTTCCGTGTTCTAAATTCTGGGTTCTATAATCTCTATTCTATATTCTATACATTGTTTTGTTCATTCTATATTCTACATACTATATTCTGCATTCCGTATTCTATATTCTATATTCTGTGTTCTACATTCTATATTCTAAATTCTATATTCAGTATTATTTATTCTATATTCTAAATTCTGTGTTCTGCATCTGTGTTCTAAATTCTATATTCAGTAAAAAGTATTCTATACTCTAAATTCTGTGTTCTGGATTCCATGTTCTAAATCCTATATTTAGTTTTCTGTATTCTATATTATAAATTCTGTGCTATGCATTCCATGTTCTAAATTCTATATTCAGTATTCTGTATTCTATATACTAAATTATGTGTTCCGCATTCTATGTTCTATAATCTATACTCAGTTTTCTTAATTATAAATTCTAAATTCTGTGTTCTACATTCCATGTTTTAAATTCAGGGTTCTCTATTCTGTTTTCCATATTCTATAATCTGTGTTCTACATTCTGTATTCTGTATTCTATATTATGCATTCCATATTCCATATTCTGTATTCTGTGATTTATACTCTATATTCTAAATTCTATATTCAGTTTTCTGTATTTCATATTCTGTACTCTATGTTCTACATTCTATATTCTAAATTCTATATTCAGTTGTCTGTATTCTATATTCTAAATTCTGTGTTCTGCATTACATATTCTAAATTCTGGCTTATATATTCTATATTCTCTCTTCTATATTCTGTGATGTACATTCTATTCTAAATTGTATACTCAGTTTTCTGTATTCTATATTCTAAATTCTGTGTTCTGCATTCCATTTTCTTAATTCTGGCTTGTATATACTCTATTCTATATTCTATACATTGTGTTCTTCATTCTATATTCTACAGACTATATTCTGCATTCCGTATTCTATATTCTATTTTCTGGGTTTCACATTCTATATTCTAAAAACTATATTCATTCTTCTTTATTCTATATTCTAAATTCTCTGTTCTGCTCTCCATTTCTAAATTCTGGTTTCTATATTCTGTATTAATTTCTATATTTTTTGTCCTTCATTCTATATTGTAGGTTCTATATTCTGCATTCCGTGTTTAATATTCTATATTATGTTTTCTACATTCTATATTCTAAATTCCATATTCAGTATTATGTATTCTATAATCTAAATACTGTGTTCTGATTCCATTTTTAAATTCTGGTTTCTAAATTCCCTTATATGTATTGCATATTTGTGTTCTTCATTCTATATTCTGCATTCTATATTCTGCATTCCGTATTCTATATTCTATATTCTGTGTTCAACATTCTATATTCTAAATTCTATATTCAGTATTCTGTATTCTATATTCTAAATTCTGTGTTCTGCATTCTATGTTCAAAATTCTATATTCAGTATTCTGTATTATAAATTCTAAATTCTATGTTCTGCATTCCATGTTCTAAATACTATATTCAGTTTTTTGTATTATACATTCTAAATTCTTTGTTCTGCATTCCATGTTGTTAATTGTGGGTTCTCTATTCTTTATTCCATATTCTATAATCTGTGTTATACATTCTATTTTCTGTATTTATATTCTGCATTCCGTATTCCATATTCTATATTCTGTGTTTTACATTCTATATTCTAAATTCTATATTCAGTAGTCTGTATTCTATATTCTAAATTCTGTGTTCTGCATTCCATGTTCTAAATTCTATGTTCTATATTCTTATTCTATATTCTATACTTTGTATTTTTTATTCTATATTCTACATACGATATTTTGCTTTCCATATTCTATATTCTATATTCTGTGTTCTACATTCTGTATTCTAAAAACTATATTCAGTCTTCTGTATTCTATATTCTAAATTCTCTCTTGTGCACTGCATTTCCTTATTCTGGGTTCTATATTCGCTCTTCATTTCTATATTTTTTGTTCTTCATTCTATATTGTACGTTCTATATTCTGTATTCCGTGTTTTACATTCTATATTATGTTTTCTACATTCTATATTCTAAATTTTGTATTAAGTATTCTCTATTCTATAAACTAAATTCTGTGTTCTGATTCCATTTTTAATTCTGGTTTCTAAATTCTCTTTTATATATTGCTTATTTGTGTTCTTCATTCTATATTCTGGATTCTATATTCTGCATTCCGTATTCTATATTCTATATTCTGTGTTCTACATTCTATATTATAAATTCTATATTCAGTATACTCTTTTCTATTTTCTAAATTCTGTGTCCTGCTTTCCATGTTCTAAATTCTATATTCAGTATTCTGTATTTTAAATTCTAAATTCTGTGTTCTGCATTCCATGTACTATATTCTGGGTTCTGTATCCTGTTTTCCATATTCTATATTCTCATTTCTATATTCTATATTCTGTATTCTATATTCTGCATTCCGTATTCTATATTCTATATTCTGTGTTCTAAATTCTATATTTTAAGTTCTATATCATTTTTCTGTATTCTATATTTTAAATTCTGTGTTCTGCAATCCATGTTCTAAATTCTGGGTTCTATATACTCTATTCTATATTCTATATTCTGTGTTCTTCATAATATATTTTAAATTCTATATTCAGCATTATGTATTCTATATTCTAAATTCTGTGTTCTACATTCTATATTCTAAATTCTATATTCGGTATTATGTATACTATATTCTAATTTCTGTGTTCTGCATTCCATGTTCTAAATTTGGGTTCTGTATTTTGTTTTCCATATTCAATATTTTTGTTCTGCATTCTATATTCTTTATCCTATATTTTGCATTCCGTGTTCTATATACTATATTCTGTCATCTGCATTCTATATTCAATATTCTGTATTCTATATTCTAAATACTGTGTCTACTTCCATGTTCTAATTTCTGGTTTCTATATTCTCTATTTTTTATTTTATATTCTGTGTTCTTCATGCTATATCCTTAATTCTATATTCAGTATTCTGAATTCTATATTCTAAATTTTGTGTTCTACGTTCCGTGTTCTAAATTCTGGGTTCTATAATCTCTATTCTATATTCTATACATTGTTTTGTTCATTCTATATTCTACATACTATATTCTGCATTCCGTATTCTATATTCCATACTCTGTGTTCTACATTCTATATTCTAAATTCTATATTCAGTATTATTTATTCTATATTCTAAATTCTGTGTTCTGCATCTGTGTTCTAAATTCTATATTCAGTAAAAAGTATTCTATACTCTAAATTCTGTGTTCTGGATTCCATGTTCTAAATCCTATATTTAGTTTTCTGTATTCTATATTATAAATTCTGTGCTATGCATTCCATGTTCTAAATTCTATATTCAGTATTCTGTATTCTATATACTAAATTATGTGTTCCGCATTCTATGTTCTATAATCTATACTCAGTTTTCTTAATTATAAATTCTAAATTCTGTGTTCTACATTCCATGTTTTAAATTCAGGGTTCTCTATTCTGTTTTCCATATTCTATAATCTGTGTTCTACATTCTGTATTCTGTATTCTATATTCTGCATTCCGTATTCCATATTCTGTATTCTGTGATTTATACTCTATATTCTAAATTCTATATTCAGTTTTCTGTATTTCATATTCTGTACTCTATGTTCTACATTCTATATTCTAAATTCTATATTCAGTTGTCTGTATTCTATATTCTAAATTCTGTGTTCTGCATTACATGTTCTAAATTCTGGCTTATATATTCTATATTCTCTCTTCTATATTCTGTGATGTACATTCTATTCTAAATTGTATACTCAGTTTTCTGTATTCTATATTCTAAATTCTGTGTTCTGCATTCCATTTTCTTAATTCTGGCTTGTATATACTCTATTCTATATTCTATACATTGTGTTCTTCATTCTATATTCTACAGACTATATTCTGCATTCCGTATTCTATATTCTATTTTCTGGGTTCCACATTCTATATTCTAAAAACTATATTCATTCTTCTTTATTCTATATTCTAAATTCTCTGTTCTGCTCTCCATTTCTAAATTCTGGTTTCTATATTCTGTATTAATTTCTATATTTTTTGTCCTTCATTCTATATTGTAGGTTCTATATTCTGCATTCCGTGTTTAATATTCTATATTATGTTTTCTACATTCTATATTCTAAATTCCAAATTCAGTATTATGTATTCTATAATCTAAATACTGTGATCTGATTCCAATTTTAAATTCTGGTTTCTAAATTCTCTTTTATATATTGCATATTTGTGTTCTTCATTCTCTATTCTGCATTCTATATTGTGCATTCCGCATTCTATATTCTATATTCAGTGTTCTACATTCTATATTCTAAATTCTATATTCAGTATTCTGTATACTATATTCTAAATTCTGGGTTCTTCATTCTATGTTCAAAATTCAATATTCAGTATTTGTATTCTATATTCTAAATTCTGTGATCTGCATTCTATGTTCAAAATTCTATATTCAGTATTCTGTATTCTATATTCTAAATTCTGTTTTCTGCATCCCATGTTCTAAATTCTATATTCATTTTTCTGTATTATAAATTCTAAATTCTGTGTTCTGCATTCCATGTTGTAAATTATGTGTTCTGTATCCAGTTTTCCATATTCTATATTCTCTTTCTTATATTCTATATTCTGTATTCTGTATTCTGCATTCCGTATTCTATATTCTATATTCTGTGTTCTACATTCTATATTTTAAGTTCTATATCATTTTTCTGTATTCTTTAATTTAAATTCTGTGTTCTGCAATCCATGTTCCAAATTCTGGGTTCTATATTCTCTATTCTATATTCTATATTCTGTGTTCTTCATTCTATATTCTAAATTCTATTTTCAGTATTCTCTATTCAATATCCTTAATTATGTTTTCTGCATTCCATGGTCTAAGTTCTGGCTTCAATATTCTGTATTCTATTTTCAATATTTTGTGTACTGTTTTCTATATTCTAAATTAAATATTCTGCATTCCGTATTCTATATTTTATATTCTGTGTTCTACATTCTATATTCTAAATTCTATATTCTGTGTTCTGTATTCTATATTCTAAATTCTGTGTTCTGCATTCCATGTCCTTAATTCTCGGTTCTGTATTCTGTTCTCCATATTCTATATTCTGTGTTCTATATTCCATATTCTGTATTCTATTTTCGGCATTCCGTATTCTATATTCTATATTCTGTGTTCTTAATTCTATATTCTAAATTCTATATTCTCTATTCCGTATTCTATATTCTTTGCTCTGTGTTCTACATTTTATATTCTAAATTTTATATTCAGTATTTTTTATTCTATATTCTAACTTCTGTGTTCTATTTCTATGTTCAAAATTCTATATTCAGTATAAATAATCTATATTCTACATTTTGTGTTCTGCATTCCTTTTTCTTAATTCAGTATACTGTATTCTGTTTTCCATATTCTATATTCTGTGTTCTAGATTGTATATTCTGTATTCTATATTATGCATTCCGTATTCTATATTCTATATTCTGTGTTCTACATTCTATATTCTAAATTCTTATTTCAGTGTTCTGTATTCTATATTCTTAATTCTGTGTTTTGCATTCCATATTCCAAATTCTGGGTTCTATATACTTTATTCTATATTCTATATTCTGTGTTTTACATTCTATTTTCTAAATACTATATTCAGGATTCTGTGTTCTATATTCTAAATTCTGTGTTCTACATTCTATATTCTATATTCTATATCCAGTATTCTGTATTCTATATTCTAAGTTCTGTGTTCTGCTTTCCATGTTCCAAATTCTGGGTTCTATAAACTTTATACTTTATTCTATATTCTGTGTTCTACATTCTATATTCTAAATTCTATATTCAGTATTCTGTATTCTATATTCTATATTCTGTGTTCTACATTCTATACTTTAAATTCTATATTCAGTAATCTGTATTCTATATTCTAATTTCTGTGTTCTGCATTCCATGATCTAAATTCTTGGTTCTGTATTCTGTTTTCCATTTTCTATGTTCTGAGTTCTGCATTCCATGATCTAAATTCTGGGTTGTATATTCTGTTTTCCATATTCTATATTCTGTGTTCTATATTCTGTATTCTGTATTCTATATTCTACTTTCCTTATTCTATATTCTAGATTCTGTGTTCTTCATTCTATATTCTAAATTCTTTATTCAGTATTCCGTATTCTATATTCTATACTCTGTGTTCTACATTCTATTTTCTACAACCTATATTCAGTATTCTGTATTCTATATTCTAAATTCTGTGTTCTGCATTCCATGTTCTAAATTCTGGGATCTATAATCTGTATTCAATATTCTAAATTCTGTGTTCTTCATTCTATATTCTAAATACTATGTTCAGTATTCTGTATTGTATGTTCTAAATACCGTGTTCTGCATTCAATGTTCTAAATTCTTTGTTCTGCATTCCATGTTCTTAGATCTGGGATCTATAATCTATATTCTATATTCTTTGTTCTACATTCTACATTCTAAATTCTATATTCAGTATTATTTAATCTATATTCTAAATTCTGTGTTCTGCATAGCATGTTCTTTATTCTGGATTCTATATTCTCTATTCTACATTCTATATTCTGTGTTCTGCATTCTATATTCTAAATTCTATATTCAGTATACTTTATTCTGTTTTCTAAATTCTGTGTTCTACTTTCTATATTCTAAATTGTATATTCAGTATGCTGTATTCTATGTTCTAAATTCTGAGTTCTGCTTTCCATGTTCCAAAATCTGGCTTCAATATTTTCTAAGCTATTTTTTTTATTCTGTTTTCTACATTATATATTCTAAATTATTTATTCAGTATTATGTATTTTATATTCTATATTCTGTGTACTACATAGAATTTTTTAATTGTTTATAAAGTATTCCGTATATTATATTCTAAATTCTGTGTTCTGCATTCCATGTTATAAATTCTGGGTTATATATCCTCTTTTCGATTTTCTATGTTCTGTGTTCTACATTCTATATTGTAAATTCTACATTCAGTATTCTGTATTCTATATTCTAAATTCTGTGTTCTACATTCTATATTCTATATTCTATATTCAGTATAATTTATTCTATATTTCAAATTCTGTGTTCTGCATTACATGTTCTAAATTCTCGAAACTATACTCTCTATTGTATATTCTTTATTCTATATACTGTGTTCTACCTTCTATATTTTAAATTCTATATTCATTAATCTGTATTTTATACCCTTAATTCTGTATTCTGCATTCCAAGTTCTAAATTCTGGGTTCTATGTTCTGTTTTCCATATTTTAATTCAGTGTTCTACATTCTATATTCTAAATACTAAATTCAGTATTATGTATTTCATAATCTAAATTCTGTGTTCTGCATTCCATGTTCTAAATTCTCTATTCTATATTCTGTGTTCTACTTTATACATTCTTAATTATATATTCTTTATTCAGTATTCTATATTCTAAATTCTGTTTTCTGCATTCCATATTCTAAATTCTGCTTTCTATATTCTCTATTCTATATTCTATATTGTGTGTTTTTCATTCTAGATTTTGCATACAATATTTTGATTTCCGTATAGTATATTCTATATTCTGTGTTCTACATTCTATATTCTAAATTCTATATTCAGCATTCCGTATTTTATATTCTAAATTCTCTGTTCTGCATTCCATGTTCTAAATCCTATATTTAGTTTTCTGTATTCTATATTATGAATTCTGTGCTATGCATTCCATGTTCCAAATTCTATATTCAGTATTCTGTATTCTATATACGAAATTCTGTGTTCCACGTTCTATGTTCTATATTCTATATTCAGTTTTCTGGATTATAAATTCTAAATTCTGTGTTGTACATTCCATGTTGTAAATTCAGGGTTCTCTATTCTGTTTTCCATATTCTATAATCTGTGCTCTACATTCTGTATTCTGTATTCTATATTCTGCATTCCGTATTCCATATTCTGTATTCTGTGATTTACATTCTATATTCTAAATTCTATATTCAGTATTCCGTATTCTATATTCTGTACTCTGTGTTCTACATTCTATATTCTAAATTCAATATTCAGTAGTCTGTATTCTATATTCTAAATTCTGTGTTCTGCATTACATGTTCTAAATTCTGGCTTCTATATTCTCTATTCTATATTCTATGTCCTACATTCTATATTCTAAATTGTATATTCAGTTTTCTGTATTCTATATTCTAAATTCTGTGTTCTGCATTCCATTTTCTAAATTCTGGTTTGTATATTCTCTATTCTATATTCTATTCTTTGTGGTCTTCATTCTATATTCTACATACTATATTCTGCATTCCGTATTCTATATTCTATTTTCTGGGTTCTACATTCTATATTCTAAAAACTATATTCAGTCTTCTGTATTCTATGTTCTAAATTCTCTGTTCTGCACCCCATTTCTAAATTCTGGTTTCTATATTCTCTATTAATTTCTATATGTTTTTGTCATTCATTCTATATAGTAAGTTCTATATTCTGCATTCCGTGTTTTATATTCTATATTATGTTTTCTACATTCTATATTCTAAATTCCATATTCAGTATTATGTATTCTATAATCTAAATAATGTGTTCTGATTCCATTTTTAAATTCTGGTTTCTAAATTCTCTTTTATATATTGAATATTTGTGTTCTTCATTCTCTATTCTGCATTCTATATTCTGCATTCCGTATTATATATTCTATATTCAGTGTTCTACATTCTATATACTAAATTCTATATTCAGTATTCTGTATTCTATATACTAAATTCTGTGTTCTGCATTCTGTGTTCAAAATTATATATACAGTATTCTGTATTCTATATTCTAAATTCTGTGTTCTGCATTCCATGTTCTAAATTCTATATTCAGTTTTCTGTATTATAAATTCTAAATTCTGTGTTCTGCATCCATGTTGTAAATTGTGGGTTCTCCATTCTGTTTTCCATATTCTATAATCTGTGTTATACATTCTATATTCTGTATTCTATATTCCATCTTCTATATTCTGTGTTTTACATTCTATATTCTAAATTCTATATTCAGTAGTCTGTATTCTATATTCTAAATTCTGTGTTCTGCATTCCATGTTCTAAATTCTCTGTTCTATATTCTCTATTCTATATTCTATACTTTGTATTTTTCATTCTATATTCTACATACGATATTTTGATTTCCGTATTCTATATTCTATATTCTGTGTTCTACATTCTATATTCTAAAAACTATATTCAGTCTTCTCTATTCTATATTCTAAATTCTGTGTCTACTTCCATGTTCTAATTTCTGGTTTCTATATTCTCTATTTTTTATTTTATATTCTGGGTCCTTCATGCTATATCCTTAATCCTATATTCAGTATTCTGAATTCTATATTCTAAATTTTGTGTTCTACATTCCGTGTTCTAAATTCTGGGTTCTTTATTATCTATTCTATATTCTATAATTTGTGTTCTTCATTCTATATAATATATACTGCATTCCGTAGTCTATATTCTATATTTTTGTTGTACATTCTATATTCTAAATTCTATATTCAGTATTCAGTATGCTAAATTCAAATTTCTGTGTTCTTCATTCCATTTTCTAAATCTGGGTTCTATATTTTAAATTCTGTGTTCTTCATTCTATATTCTAAATTCTACATTCAGTATTCTTTATTCTATATTCTAAATTCTGTTTTCTGCATTCCATGATCTAAATTCTGTCTTCTCTATTCTCTACTCAATATTCTATATTTTGTGTACTCCATTTTATATTCTACATTTTTATTCTGCATTCCGTATTCAATATTCTATATTCTGTGTTCTACATTCTATATTCTAAAAACTATGCTCAGTATTCTGTATTCTATATTCTTAATTCTCTGTTCTGTACTCCATTTCTAAATAGTGGGTTCTATATTCACTATTCATTCCTTTTTTTTTTGTTCTTCATTCTATATTATACCTTCTATATTCTGCATGCCGTGTTTTTTTTCTATATTATGTTTTATACATTGTATATTCTAAAGTCTATATTCAGTATTCTGTATTCTATAATCTAAATTCTGTGTTCTGATTTCATTTTTAAATTCTGGGCTCTAAATTCTCTTTTACATATTGTATATTTTGTGTTCTTAATTCTATATTCTGCATTCTATATTCTGCATTCCGTATTCTATATTCTATATTCTGTTTTCTACATTCTATATTCTAAATGCTATATTCAGTATACTGTATTCTATATTCTAAATTCTGTGTTCTGCATTCTATGTTCTAAATTCTATATTCAGTATTCTGTATTTTATATTTTAAATTCTGTGTTCTGCATTCCATGTACTATATTCTGGGTTCTGTATACTGTTTTCCATATTCTATATTCTCTTTTCTATATTCTATATTCTGTATTCTATATTCTACATTCCGTATTCTATATACAATATTCTGTGTTCTACATTCTATATTCTAAATTCTATACTAAGTATTCTGTATTTTATATTCTTAATTCTGTGTTCTGCATTCTATGTTCTAAATTCTATATTCAGTATTCTGTATTCTATATTCTAAATTCTGTGTTCTGCAATCCATGTTCTAAATTCTGGGTTCTAAATACTCTATTCTCTATTCTATATTCTGTGTTCTACATACTATATTCTAAATTCTATATTCTATATGCTATATTCTGTATTCTGTATTCTGCATTCCGTATTCTATATTCTATATTCTGTGTTCACCATTCTATATTTTAAGTTCTATATCATTTTTCTGTATTCTATATTTTAAATTCTGTGTTCTGCAATCCATGTTTTAAATTCTGGGATCTATATACTCTATTCTATATTCTATATTCTGTGTTCTTCATAATATATTCTAAATTCTATATTCAGAATTATGTAATCTATATTCTAAGTTCTGTGTTCTACATTCTATATTCTAAATTCTTTATTCAGTATTCTGTATTATAAATTATAAATTCTGTGTTCTTCATTCCATGTTCTAAATTCTGGGTTCTATATTCTCTATTCTCTATTCTATATTCTGTGTTCTTCATTCTATATTCTAAATTCTATTTTCAGTATGCTCTATTCAATATTCTTAATTCTGTTTTCTGTATTCCATGGTCTAAATTCTGACTTCAATATTCTGTATTCTATATTCAATACTTTGTGTACTGCTTTCTATATTCTAAATTTAATATTCTGCATTCCGTATTGTATATTCTATATTCTGTGTTCTACATTCTATGTTCAAAATTCTATATTCAGTGTTCTGTATTCTATATTCTAAATTCTGTGTTCTGCATTCCATGTCCTAAATACTCGGTTCTGTATTCTGTTCTCCATATTCTAAATTCTGTGTTATATATCTATGTTCAAAATTCTATATTCAGTATAAATAATCTATATTCTACATTCTGTGTTCTGCATTCCATTTTCTTAATTCAGTTTACTGTATTCTGTTTTCCATATTCTATATTCTGTGTTATATATTGTATATTCTTTATTCTATATTCTGCATTCCGTATTCTATATTCTATATTCCGTGTTCTACATTCTATATTCTAAATTCTTATTTCAGTGTTCTGTATTGTATATTCTTAATTCTGTGTTCTGCATTCCATGTTGTATAATCTGGATTCTCTATTCTGTTTTCCATATTCTAAATTCTGTGTTCTACATTCTATATTCTGTATTCTATATTCTGCATTCCGTATTCTATATTCTATATTCTGTGTTCTACATTCTATATTCTTATTTCTGTATTCAGTATTCTGTATTCTACATTCTAAATTCTGTGTTCTGCATTCCATGTTCCAAATTCTGTTTTCTGTAAACTTTATTCTATATTCTATATTCTGTGTTCTACATTCTGTATTCTAAATACTATATTCAGTAGTCTGTATACTATATTCTAAATTCTGTGTTCTACATTCTATATTCTATATTCTATATCCAGTATCTGTATTCTATATTCTAAATACTGTGTTCTGTATTGCATGTTCTAAATTCTGGGTTCTGTATTCTGTTTTCCATTTTCTATATTCTGAGTTCTACATTCTATATTCTGTATTCTGTATTCTGCTTTCCTTATTCTATATTCTATATTC